>NW_027397065.1:35582000-35681294 GCF_003265705.2 Callorhinus ursinus
TGTGTGTGTGTGTGTGTGTGTGTGTGTGTGTGTTTTAGTGCAGAGGTTTCAAAGCTAACTTTCAGTTTTGGGTGCCAACCTGTCTATTTCTGTATTTAAGGCAAGGGATGGAAGTAGTTGTTAGATATCGTAAGTGACTTAGCCTTGAAACAATTATTTCCTCTTGCTTTTCTTTCAAGCTTGTGGATCAATTTAATTGAAGAGTAGTCAGAGCCCGTAAGGGAAATGATTAAAGAAAATACTGTTGTGATTTGCAACCACGTATATATATTCATTGTGATTTTTCTCAAAACGGTACAAACAAAACAAAGTATATAAACAAATTGAATCTTGCGAGTGATAGAAGATTATAGTCACCATCCATATAGCCTCCTAATGCTTCTTTTACTCACAATAGATTCAAGCTTGTCACGAATTCACTTTTCTTAAAGAGAGAGACATTACAAAAATTGAGAAGTATAAAGAATGCGGTAACAAATATCCATATTTGAACCACTCCAATGCATAAATGTTAGCATTTGTCATATTTGTTTCCAATCTTTGTGTGTGTGCTGGAGATGGGGAGGGAGTTCGCTTTACCGTTAATATTTTATTATGGATCAAAGCAAGTGCTTTTCGAACCTAATTCTCAGTCCTGTTCTCTGTACCTGCTCCGCGAGGTGACCGTCCTCATGAGTCTAGTCCCTCTCCCTGTGTCTCTATCTGTGTAGAGAGTTTTTTCTGTTACACAAACAGTAAACATACATATACCGAGATTAATATTATAATAAACACGGATTTGAACTGTACACTATATTTATGCTAATAAAATCGTTGCTTTTATCCATTTTATTTATGGGGTTCTACATAAGATCTCACTTGAAGATAAAGGTCTTTGCCTAGAAAATTTGCAAGCTCCTGAATTACAGCGCCTCGGAGAGTCTACTCAGTCTAAATACACGATGTGGTGCTGCCCCCTCTTACTCATCCTCGTCTTCCCAGTTTCTGTCTTTCTCCCTGAGTTCCATGTTCTCAAGCATTACCCTTCCTGACAAACATCCACAGTGTCCTCCCATGCACCCCTCTCAACACCAGCTCTCTTGTAAAACTCAAGCATCCCTGGAGATTTCTCCTTAGCTCTGCTTGGTGGCTGCCCAGGAGGGCACCCACTCATTTAAGTGGCCGTTTTGGTTCCTGTTAGGATGCACCAGATAATCACAAGGGGCCTGCTGAGAAAGACCTTTCCAAAAGCACTTTTAGTACAACACAGAAGAAACCAAGTCTCTCTCGGTTTGACAAACTCTTTCTCCATACCTCAAATTCTTTGGGAAAGGAAAGGTCTGAAAAACATGCCTGTAAAAATATGCCTCCCTCCAAAATGAAGTTAAATTGTTATGTGATGTGCTCTGCAAGCTGACAGGCATACCTTGGTATTCCCTCTGCGTGAAGCTCACGCCCCACAGGAAGGGGGGGAGGTCCTGGGAGAGCCCATCTGACCGGTCAGTGGGCACCACGAGGGTGTGGAGATGGCAGCATGGGGAGAGAAGCAGGGTGCTCAGAGCACTCAGGGCCCCCACGTCCCAGGGACCTAGCCAGTCCCACCTCGGACTGCAACTGTGTGCCGTTTACATACTTGGGGAAGAGAAAAAGGGACAAAGAAAAGTGAGAGTTCATTTTCAAAGAAGGCTCTGAATCAGAAAGGGATAAACCCAAGGGGGCAAAAGCTAACATCGCTAATCGCCATCTATAAATTTGCTTTAAAAAATGTCATTATAGGGGTTTTCTGCTGATGAAGACAAATAGGAATGTGTGCTCAGCTCATTTTATCTTGGTCCACACAGGCTCCACCTCCCAGATTTGCGAGTATTTCCTATGATCCTGGAGCAATTCGTGGTCTTTTAAATAGTTCTCTATTGTTTAATGTGTCTGGTGGCTAGTTTTGCTTCCCGTCCCACAGACACATCTCGGCGTAAAGCCCCGGGGCTCGAGGGCATCTGCTTCTATCTCAGTGCCACACAATCCCTAGCATCTCCCTCTAAGAATCCCGCTGGAGCTGCAAGCCCACTCTCTGCTTCCAAGTTGCCTCTGGAAGTCACTGGGCTCATGGTTCCATCAGTCTGAGTGATGAACTAGGCATTTTTAATATTTGCTAAATGGGACTGTGGAGAAGGTGAGTCTCAGCAGGGCTCCCAAGCGGTAAGAGCATCTTGTTGTCTCAGGTTAATCATGTACCTCATTTGCCAATTATTGACTTGTTCTCACAAAGGATTTTACTTGGCTTGACATATCAGTAGCAATCAGTGATGAACTGTCAAGCAAACTTGCTCACCGCCTTAACCACCCAAGACCCTGACTTGCGGCAACAACCTCTGAAATTTCCTTTGATGCCTAGCACCGTAGCCAGGTCAGATTATTATTATTGCTTCAAGTCTGAAGTTCCTTTCCAGAACTGAGGTTAAGCAAATCTGACACAGTTTGTCCGATTTCAACTACCTGGCAAGATGCACTAGGCTTCCTCACACACCATCCCTGTTAAGAATTTGAATTGGTCCCTTGAGACTGGCTTATATTGACTTTTGTTTTTGTTTTTGTCTAGGTCTTAAAACATGCAATACAGGGTGTCAAAATGCTGCATTTAAAAGACAATATAATAGCTACCTTTCAAACGGACAAAGACTAAACAATGAAAACACTCAGGGTATGTAAGCATTCAGGTAAATAAAATGGGCACCTACGCCCTGCTGCTGGTAGCTAGGAGGTTAGGGTGCATAACTGGTGCAAACTTTCAGAAGGACAATTTGGCAATTCGTATTAAGTCCTCACGGGTTGACTTTCCGGAAAGAATTAAAGGTGTACACAAACACTAGCCACAAGGACAGGTATCTCAACATTTTATTGTAAGTCAGTAGGGCTTTTCCTGGATTGATCTGGTGCTCCGTGTCTCAGGGTCAACATAAGATTGTATTTCCTGCTCCCCAGTGAAGTTAGGATAGGACTTGCTTTGGTCTGTCAGACAAAGGCTGAAATGACACGTGTCACTTCCAAGCAGAAATCTTCAGGGAAGGGTCCAGAATTCACCACCTTCTCCTTCCTTTTGCTACACGGAACTACTGTCTCCCTGAGAGTGGAGGTTCTATAGGTCTGTGTCCTTGAATGAGGCTGATATTGCGCCACAGCTTCTTTAATCCATGTGAACGTGTGAAGTGGGGTTTCCCAACTTCAGAACGATTGACACTCTGGGAGGGATAATTTTCTGTCGTGGAGGTTGTCTTGTACGTGTTTAGCAGCATCCCTAGGGGCGACCCGCTAGCTGCTAGTAGCAACTCTGTCCCTGTGTGAGAACCAAAAATATTCCCAGACATTGCCAAATGCATCTGCGTTGGGGGCAAAATCACCCCTGGTAAACGAAAAATAGCTTCTGTTATTTTAAGCCATTTAGATTCTTGGTTCCCCCCCCCCCGCAAACTGATAGATTTTATTATAGCAAAAACATATGTAAACATTCACCAAAAGGGGTAAAAATTATGGCTGTTTTTGCTTCCTTTTGTTTCTCTGTTTGAATTTTTTTTTCTACAATGAAAATGCAATTTGTTCTTCCATAAGAAGGAAAACACACTAGAAAATTAATTTTACTTTAAGAAGCTATATTTACATAATTGCTCATCTATATACAGTATTTGCTAGGGCCACACAGTTTCTTAGTACCACAAAACACTTGTATATGCTATCTTTATAGTAGGCTTTAGTGGACAAAATGTTTTCCCATTCTACCTCTGCTGTGGTGGTGTAATTACAACGGCATTGTGAGCCAGGTAACATAGGTAGACAAACTGAGGCTAAAAGAGGTTAAGGACAAAGTCTAAGGTCTCCTGATTAATATAAGCGGGGCCTCTATCCTGAACTCTCCAATTCCAGGACTTTCTCCCCCATGCCACGTTTTCTCTGTATCACCGTAAAAAGTCACATTCAAAAATTCAACTGGGACTCACTCTGATTCTTGAGGTAAGAAAGGATTCTGTTCTGTATTTAATATCTTTGGACAAGGATACTAAACCTTGTAGGCCCTTGGTCAAAGCACGATACTCAATAAAATTTAAGCATAGCTATTTCATGCAACACAGCCAATAGAATTTCATAGTCATCCCCCTCCCCTTCTCTTTCTTTCTCTCTTTCCAGCTCAAATGAGTCACCTTGGCTAGACTGCCAATCACCATAGAACTTATGTTCCTTGATAGGATATGCCAATAGAAATGAGAAATTCTATAATGGTTCAAGATGTGAGTTAGTCACCTATCCCTGCAAGGAGCTAAGCACCGTCTCCTCGAGGAAATGTAGCTCATCAAATGGACATGAATGCACGTAATGACAGTGACTGAATGTGAGCCTGTGTAGGGAGTCGGTTTTCTCTCTTTTTCTTTTTTTTAAGAAGCGCCCCTATATTGTACCTGTCTTGTGCAATTCTAAGCATCTGCACTGTGTCTCGCTTACTTGACCCTCTAACGCACGCTAAACTCCCAAATTGGCCGCTGGACTGAAACCCTCAGCGTACATCAGCCCATGCCTATTCATTTCCCTTCCCTTGAACTGTGATGAGGCTGTCCCTGGAGTGGAGCTATTTTGAGAGGACGGCCGCTAGAACAATCACTAGCCTGGCAGGAGATGGACAGTGTGGTGTAGCCACAAAAGAAGAAAAGACATTGTCATTGAGGGTTTGAGTCCTGAATGTCAGAACAGCAGGGAAACTGGGCAGAGTGTGTTCCTGCCTGCTGTCCACTATCCCTCAGTTCCAGGGAGTTACCGACTTGACTTGCCATGATCATTTGCTTTTCCACGATATTAAGTGTTCAGAGCATGCAAGGGAAGGGGGTTAACAGTGCTTTGGAACAGTGTCGGGAGGAAGCGTTTTTCTCCAGCAAAGCTCCTTGCATCCAACCGACTGAGGGGAAAGTTATTCTCAGCTGTTCCCAGAGGCCTGTTCATATTTATTCGAATAGGGCCAATAAGCAGATTTCACCACCGCAAGTCCTTCACTGTGCTGTAGTAGAATCAGTGGAGTCTGAAGGTCAAGGACACCACCTCACAATCTGCATAACTTCCCAGAGCAGCACCTTGCCGCCTGGCCAGAAGTTACAGAAATGCCATAGGGACGCCTCTCAGCTGACTTTCTCTCTTTCTCTGGATGCGAATCTCTTTGAAGAGCAGATGCAAATTTTGTATCAGGAGTTCTGCTTGGTCAGGGGCTATGTTAACTCATCTCTGAATAATCAATGCCTAGACCAATAAATATTTTTCTGGATGGATGGATGGATGGATGGATGGAGGATTTATTGATCACCTCTTTACACACTGGTCCCTACAGCCTGGGCTGTGTATGGTAAAACAAAACAAAACAAACAGAAAACAAAACAAAAAGTCCCACAGCCCTCCTCTAGTCCTTTATATTGATTCTTTGGTACTTTCAGGTGGTAAAGATGGGATTGCAAACAAGTTTCATTTTGAGAGCCAACACTGGTCAGTTGGTAGTGGTTGCCTTGAGGGTTCTGTTGGAGGTTATGTGTGTACTGAGTTCACCAAGGAAAAAGTGCAGCCCTTGATGAGCAATGTCGGCCATGAGCCAAAGACAAAGAAATGGTGGCCTGACTCCTTTGCATTTGCCAATGGGTTTAGAGCTTTCAATTCTTTCAATTCAATTTTCTAGATGAATACCTTTCCAGCACATTTTAAAGTCATCTTTGACTGGATAAAATGAAGAGTTAAGGAGGTTTTCCTTCCACTGGGGTATTTTCCTAATGTATTTCTTTATGTACTTGCTGGATTTGAAAGCCAATGAGGCAGGAACGTCCTACTTGGTTTTTCTTGGGATACACAATTCTTATTGGAAAAGAAAACCAAGCTAGGTGGGTGTTAATTTGTCTCCAGTGGTGTGTATATAATAAAATCTCTACCAGGACAAATTAAAGGATGGATGAGAGGAAACAATAAAACCCATAATCTAATCCAATCTCTTCATTCCCAACACTGGGGATAATCTCACTTTCATAGTGCCATGGACGTCCCAAGGAACTCAGTAGAGGGAGGAGTAGAAATCACGGAGAAAGGGCTGAATTTTAGTTAATTTACACAATGCTTTGGGATGTCTCCTACTGGTAGTGTAAAAATTAATCCAATAACTAGAACACCTGAAATGAAAATGCCCAAGGATTAACCTCCAGGGTTAGCAAAGCTGACTTCACCAGGTAGGAATGTCTTTTTTTTTTTTTTTTAGATACCATTCATACAACATAAATTATTGGCATTTTATAATTCAGTAGTTTTTTCATATATTCACCATGTTGTACAATTGTCACCACTATCTAATTCCCGAGCATTTATATCACCCCTAAAAGAAACCCCATACCTTCCAGCAGTCAGTCCCAGTTCCCTCCTCCCCCCTCCCTGGCAATCACTCATCTCCTTGCTGTCTCTATGGGTTTGCCTATTCTGGACAATAAATGGAATCATACAGTATGTGGCCTTTTGTATCTGGCTTCTTTTACCTAGTACCATACTTTCAAGATTCGTCCATGTTTTAATATGTAACAACTCTTCATGCCTTTTTATAGTTGAATGACATTTCATTGTATGCATAGGTCACATTTTGTTTATCCATTCATCAGTTCATGGCCATTTGGGTGGTTTCCCCCTTTTGGCTATTATGAATAATGTTGCTCTGCACAGTCATGTATATGTTTTTATGAGAAAGAACATTTTCAGTTCTCTGTGTGTATATACCTAGAAGTAGAATTGCTGGGTCACATGGTGATTCTAGGTGTGACTTTCTGAAGAACCGTCAAATTCTTTTCCACAGTAGCTGCAATATTTTGTATTCTCATCAGCCATATACCAATGTTCCAATTTCTCCACATCCCTGCCAACACTTGTTATTGTCCAACTTTCAATTATAGTCATCCTAGTGGGTAGGGAATGGGAATTTCTTAAACTCATAGTTCCATTGAGCATGGTCATACCTGAGCATGAGATGGTGGAAGTCCCCTTCTTATGTAAACACCAAAGAGAGCATCCTTCCCAAGGGAGATGTTGAACTTTAAGAACTGGGGTTGACTGATGTGAATCTGTGATCTCCAAAACACGCCTGGGGGGACTTCTTGAGTCACCCGTCGACCAACTTCTGCTTCACCACTGTCTATGCTGCTGTTTTTCAATGACCAGAGCACTGGAAAACAGGAAGTGACGTCAAGTCAGTGACATTAGTACACATTTGCTGGTTCTACATTTCTGTTAATTTGCATGCCAGGCATTGAAAAAAAATGAAGATGAAACTCATGGCAAGTTCATCTTTAAGTATAAACTCATAACCCAGGGCAAGTGAAATACTGGCACAATGCTTTCTAAACTTCTGTGATTGCTCTTTACTGATCAAATACAGTAGGAGCTGGAGTCTGGGAAGTACGTGTAAAGCTTCTAACAACCTCGAATATGGCTGGGGTATACAATTACCAGCAAGGGAGATGAGAGTGATATTAACTTGGCACCAGATTTAATTCTTGTAGCCTTTAATTATCTTCCCAGCCAGAAACAAGTCCAATATATTGACATTTTCACAAATGAAAAAAAAAAAAAAGGAAGCAACAGTGAACATACATTGGCCCAAAGTAAACAGCAATAGAAAATAAGGACTGGATCTCAGATGGACATAATATTGGGGGTGACTCCTTCCCTGGGAGGGATCTAAGCACCATGTGGAAATCACACTTCTCTCATGGTGACATCAATGTACCTCTGTTGCATTTGAAATCTCGTGTATAGAAAATATTAGTTGCCCACACTCGGCTTCCTTCAGAACTTTAATAAAAGGAGTTGCAGAAATACCTATTTTTAAAGAGTATTTCTTAATAACAATGAAGCAGGCAGTACCTTCTACACTCCTGAGGGTGGTTTTATTTGTAAACACAGAATTAAGGAATAGCTGGGAGTTACTAGTAGTTGCCCAAAAAAAGCAAGTTCATCTCTCAGAACCTTGTTTCCTGATCCCTTAAATGGGAATAAAACCTAAGTGGAGCCTAGCTTTATAATGGTCATTTGTGAATTGTTCAGATGGAACTTCTGAAAGAAGTTCTGGGGGTCTTTTCACTTTGTAATCAATCACTTTGATGGACTTGTGGGTCGGAAAACTTCTTTAGCACAATGGGCAAAGGATGGGAATCAAGTTCCCCTCTGCATTCTCTAACAGACAGGCTTTTCTGAAAATATTTATCTACATTTGGCTGCAATTCAGTGCAAAAGGTTTGGATAGTCAGGAGAGGTCATGGGATTGCTGAAGACTGGCACGAAGGGTTAGTGAAGTTATCTGACTTGGCAGCCCGGGCCTGTTACTATCTAGCCCCTGCATCAAGACAAGGCTCATAAATGACCTTGGTACCACTTTCTCCATCTGTAAAATGGAAAGGTGAAATTTTTGGATCTCTGAAGGTTTTCCATATCTAAATTATAAAAGAAAATCACAGACTGACTTGAGGGTATGAAGTTTTTTTTTTCTTCCTTTTTTTTTTTTTCTTTTAAACAAGAGAGGGGATGATTCATTTTTATTTAGCTCAATAGTGGATCAAATAAAAAGTCAACAAGGGCTTAAAATAAAGCAGTAGAAACAATGATTTGGACTTTAAAAAGAAACTCTTGACCTCTAGAATAATAAAACCAGGGAACGGGCTTCTAAGGGAAATTTGGAAGCTTTGAACACATAATATCGTTAAGAAGAAACAACTAGTAAGTCCCGAATGGGTCAGACCTTTAGATGGGACGAGATGGTTTGTTCCTCAAACATGTTATGTGGATGTTGGACATGGAATACTTCCCTGTAGGGGAAGGAATACTACACAGTATGGAAGAGCAGGGATTCTGGGCTGAGACTTGAGACTTCCCTGGTCCAAATCCCGGCTTTGGCACTTGCTAAGTGTATCAAGCTTTCTGTGCCCTAGTCTCCACATCTGTATCGTTGGGACACTATTATTTATTTCACAGGCTGTTATGAGGATTTAATGAGCTAATCCATGCAAAGCTCTTAATATAATTTTAGGCACAACATAAGTCCTAAATAAAAATTAGCTATCATTATTATTATTATTATTATCTCTAAGGCTCTCAGCCTAAACAGAATGTTGTTTATTTTGCCGAAATAATGACATGTCCAGGGGGAAACACTTGTTATCACCCATTAATCAGAAGCTCTAATTATTATAATTTGAAAACTAATTTGTACTTAAAAATGCTGCTGTTGGCACACTGCCCCCTCCCCCACCCCACATTAAGGCCTTTTGGGGGAAGGGCTATAATATAAAGGACTCAGTAAGGAAGGGGTGTAATAAAAAGGACCCCTGGGGAAGAAGAGTTTAGAGACCAAAAGTAACCCCAGCAATCATAGTGTGGCAACAAGTTAAAGAAATAAATAAAATAAAAAAGAACTTTAAAGAAATGATTCATCTTTAAACTTAATAAGATGGGCTTTCCTTCATGTCTGCTGGGCTTTCAGGGGTTGCTGGGTTAATGACAGGATATGAAAAAGAAGCAGGAAATCAGCACCCATGAGCCTGCTAATCTACTGCTGAAACCTAAACGGATTTTGATAATGTCAAGCCAAATGAGGATGCAAGAGATTCGCAAGGGAGCCAGCTGCCGGAGAGCAGTTGCTCTGGAGAAATTCAGACAAGGAGCCTCAGGGGTTTGGTTCGCGTAGTGGTAGGATCCCCGTTCTCTTACTAGACCCAACTTCAGGACACTGCCTTTGGTAAATGAGCTGCTACTACCAGTGAGGACGGGCTGGCTTTTCAGTATTCACACCTCCTCCTAGAGCTCCCCTCCTTCACGTCCCATCCACTAAAGGAGGCAGTGCACGCGGGTGACCAAGTACAGGTTTTGCAGCCAGACAGGGCTGGGTTAAAATTCCGTCTCCGGTTCTTCCTTGCTGTGTGACCTCTAGCAATGTGCTTAACCTCTCTGGACCTCCGTTTTTGTTTTTGTTTGTTTTTTTTTTTTTAAATGTAAAATGGAAATGGTAATAGTAACTGTCTCACAGGGTGGGAGCAACAAATGGAAGTACACAAAGGAGGGCTTGTACAGGGCCTAGCACATAATAATTGCAAAATAGATGCTAGTTAGTTCCATTTAATTAAATTAAAAAAATGAAAAACTCTAAGGGGAAAGCGCCTAGCTTTCTTTGTAAAGGATTTTCTGAAAGAAAGAAACATCATATGGATATGTAACATATACGTATACATGCATACGTGTATATATACATTTATTTATCTGCATACCCATCAATCGAGAGAGTGTTGAATTCTACTGACATAGACTTAACTATGGGAACAAGTGTAAAATTGGTAGTCAGGATCTGTTCCCACTACTGATTTTTGGTGGGACTTTCCAGAATCTGGTATGGCCACTTTATCAATTAGCTTACTTTATCGACAAACCTGCTTTATTGAGTAGCACTGAAATTAAGGTCCAGCTCAGGTGCACCTTCGCACTGATGTCCTTTTTTTTTCACCCTGCCTTCACTCCTACCACCAGACAAATAGGCTCCTTCTCTCAGTGCTCATCATAGCATCTTCACTTTGGTGTACTGTGGGGTCCAGCACCTGTTGTTCGGTCCTATAATTGATCTTGCCTGCCTTTCTAAGTCTCTCATATTAGACACTGTACTCCCTGAGGTCAGGCAGAACTGCAAATGCATCTTTGGGTTCTCTGTGGTTTGCACCTGGCAAACCGTAGGTGATTTATAAATGCTTGTGGAACTGAATCAAGTTTTACTTGCCCATCTGATGGGGGGTTTTAACATAACCCCTGCCACTACTAGGTAAAACGGGAGCGTTAAGGAAGATTTATTTTGAAAAGTTGCATATAAATTGACTTTTTTTGCCTAAATAAAATTGAAAGCTCTAAAGCTTTATGGGGAAATTTACTATTTAAAGGAAACTTCCTTGTGGATCCTTTCCAAAAATCACGAGTAAACTCTTAATTTATCTTTTGTGTAAAACCTTATAAATAAATAAGCAAAACCAGGGGAGCTGAAATGTAGTGGAAAGGTCCTTAGATTAATAACCAAAAGCCATGGGTCCTAATCCGGATACTTAATGACCTTGGACCTTCTGTGGAAAGGAATAGGGGTGTAAATGAACTCTTTGGTTGAACTCCCCTCCTTGCTACTAAGCAGCTGGCTAGTTTGAGGCCCATCTCGCTCTCAAGGTCTCAGTGTCCTGAACTACATGGACCCATAGATATCTTAAGGGGCATTCTACTGGAGTCTACTGTGTTCTACCGACTGGGGTGGGGGTCATCTCTGGGTACATGCTACAGACAGTGTAAGGGTGTGTTTGTGTATGTGTGTGTGTGTGTGTGTGTGTGTGTGTGTGTGTGTTGCCTCCGAGAGGGAGCAGGGACTATGAGCAAGTGAAGGAGATTTCGCTTTTAATAAATTCAATTCATTTAACATAAGTTACCATTACTCTTAAAAGCTAGTGACTACTTTCAAACTGAATTCTTCAGATTGCAACTGAATTATGCTTTTGCAAAGTGGAATTTTCACTACTGTCCACAAATATAAACTCTTATATATAAAATCTTCATTTTGAAATAATTTCAGATTTACAGAAAAAGTAAAAAAAAATAGTAATAAGGAAGTCCTGCATATCATTCACCCAAATGCCATAAATTTAATATACATTTGTTCCATCATTCTATTTTTTTGCTGAAACATTGAGACTAAGTTACAGAAGACTGTTCCTTTACCTCCCAATATTTCTATGCATTTTTTCCTAAAAGCAAGGATATTCTTTCTCAGAACCATCGTACAGTTCTCCAAAACAGAAAGTTAACATTGATACAATGCTATTTCTAATTTATAGATCTGATTCAAATTTGCCATCTGTTACACTGACATTCTTTTTATTTATTTATTTATTTATTTATTTATTTATTTTTTTAAAGATTTTATTTATTTATTTGAGAGAGAGAGAGAATGAGAGACAGAGAGCATGAGAGGGAAGAGGTTCAGAGGGAGAAGCAGACTCCCTGCTCAGCAGGGATCCCGATGTGGGACTCGATCCCGGCACTCCAGGATCATGACCTGAGCTGAAGGCAGTCGCTTAACCAACTGAGCCACCCAGGCGCCCTACACTGACATTCTTTATAGCCAAGGGAAAAAAGCTTTTTCTGTATACTTAACAAAACATCTTTAAAATGAGTGTGCAGCACTCACACTTCTTTCTAATTTTAAAAAGAACAAAAAAGAAAAAAAAATGTGATGCAAATACTGTCTCAAAAGAGATAAAAAGGAAAGGTGGCTTTTGTAAATTGCTGAGCCCGTGTGGGGAACCATCTCTGTGACTCTGTCCCGGGAGGGCAAGTCCCTGGGCTGGTGCCCAGGAGTGAAGATCTGTGCTGCTCTCGAAGGTCAAAGAGATCAGCACCCTGAGCCAGGCTCCCGGTCCCACAAAGGAGGGTCTGAACCTGGGCTTCCCCTGCTAGGTATTCTAGGACCATAAACATGGCTAATCCCTAACAGGGTGCCATTGAGAGACAGACAACAAGGAAACAAGGTAATTAAGGTTTCTATCTTCCCCACCCTCCCCCAGTGCGGATGCCCTTATCGAGAAGACCAGAGACCTCAGGAGGCCTGCTGCACAGTGGAGCCGGCAGCCCTGGCTTTGAATCCCAGCTCTGACAACTACCAGCTGTGTGCCTTTGGGCGAACCACTGCCCCTCTCTGGGTTTGTCTACTCATCTGTATGATGCGGTTGCTTCTGAGGATTAACCAGGGTAACAGATGCAGTACCCAATTTATGGTACGTCTACATCTTTCTACCCAGGTGTTGTGCTGCCTACACACAGCTGTAAATATTTATCGCAGATTTGGAGTATAAATTTGTGATGGTCTAATTAAAATGTAGGCTGCCTAGTATAGGCATGATGCACTAAAAATGGGCCAAGGGGTGGGGTAGGACTCGGTGAAACAGGAAGCCACTTTCCCGGGCAGCTGACATCAGTACTCAATGAGTGATCAGTATGTCTACAGACAGGGAGGGACCTGTCACATAAAGGAAGCTGCTAAGGAGAGAGAAAACAAAGTCACAAGTTCATGTGCTCCAAATTCCAGGTGTTGATGTATACTCTAGCTGCTTCTCAGGTGGACAACTCTGTGCAGGCTGCATTAGCAAAAAGCTGCTGGATTTTCTTAATTTAATAATGACTAATGAATGTCCTGAGCAATGCTGTGTAGGTCATTCATTCATACTTCATGTAACAAACATTTGTCAAGCATCTACTACAGCACTAGGTAATTTTTGGTCAACATCAAAAGCTGGGATGTATGTCATACTCCCCTGATCCTTTGTCTGGACAGCAGGGCAAGGTCTCATGGACCCTGTGTGGGCTGGGATTGGTTGCCTCAGGAGAAGAAGATTTAAACAGCCATTCCACAATCATCCACCGAAAGTCTGGCCACCAGCCTTGGGTTCTGGGTAGTGACTGAACATGGTGTCCCGGCAAGTAGGACTGGGTCCCGCCTGTAGCTCCCTGAACCGTGGCTTCCATGTCAAACTTTGCTCCCTACCTAGGATCTTCAGGACAAAAAGTGGAGAGGATGATCGTGTGGCCCTAAGAAGCAGATGTTTCATGATGGTCCTGGCTGGTTCATCTCCAGCTTAAAGAGGAGATTTCTGGGATTTTTGAGGCACCACTCTAATGATCAATTTTACAGGCTGGGCCACCTCTCTAGCTCCATGGAAGATTGCTCATGTAAACGTGAAGCTATTGCCTATTTCAGAAACGTGTACTGAAAATTCCAACCAGTTAAATAAGACTGATGTCGAGCAAAACGACAGCCTTCCATAGCCACATTAGGAGCTAATCATTTCAGAAAATGTTGCCATAACTCATTTATGGAAACAGCGAGACTATTCCCCAAACAAGTGATAACGGGAACGGACTCATAGTCATACCAGGGAAATGAAGCCTCATATTAATACTTCCTAAACTTAACCGAACTCCAGAGGCACCTCGGCATAAATCTGCCTTGCAGATTATTCTGCCTCACATAGTTTTATCTATTGCAAATAAAGTTGAATTCAGAATATTGCTTCAGTCATTACACCTCGTTTCCATTTATTTGGGAATCAGGACAACCATCTGAGGGTTCTGTTTAACCAAGAGATAGGCAAAAAGATTCTCCTAAGGACATTAGATTCACTGCTTTACATTAGTGCTCGTCTGAGTCATCGGCAGCCCATCAGCTTTCACCCTGCTGCTGGCTGTCTATTCCTCAGGAATAGATTCGTATCGCAAGCATTCACTGCTCCCATGATGTATTCACAACATCACATAGCAATAATGATTTTTATAAAATCCTTCAGTGCTTGGGACTACATGTGGCCTTTACACCTTTCAAAACCCCAGTTTGTCACCTTCGATAAAAACGGCCAACTCTTGGCCACTAAGGGTGTTAACTGGCATTTATATATCTGACCATTCAGGTGAACATGACTCTGCATTAACATGTAGTTCAGTTTATTAGCATTATTTATAGCAGCTATAATTTACTGAGTGGTTACTGCTGCCATGTAATCTCCCGATACCTTTATGATTTTTCCAGTTTTCAGATTAGAGGACCATGAAAATACAGTGACTTGCCTAAGGTCACACAGCTCTTATATGGTGGAGCTGGGATCAGAAGCCACGTCCGACTGCTTCCAGAACCCATGTATCTAACCACTACGCTGACTGCTTTTCAGATGCTGCACTAAGTACAAGACACACAAAGAGGTGTGTATCCAAGCAAACACTGGAGACCACCCTGTGGGTGTTCAAGTCAACTCTGAAAGAGAAATGTGCCAACGCAAGTGAGGACAAATGCACTAGGGAGGGAAATTGATTATCTCGCTGTTAATACCCACGTCAAGCCACGAGGATGTCATGTCCAACAGAAACTATACAACTTAGAAGGGGGTGGTGGGTAGCAACCAGAAGCTAAAATCACCAAGCCGAGGCGCTTAAGCAATACTCATCTGTAACAGGAGAGTAAGATGGCTTCCAAGATAAGAGGAGTTGTTGCACTGGTGAGTGGGCTATTGGTTTATTTTCCAGTAGATGTGCAGTATTATAATGGTTGGCTCAAACATAACTACCGCTCGCCCTTCTGGGAACTTCACTGACTTTGAAAAAGCCCCATGTAGGGAAATGATCATTTTGAAACCCTGGGCTGTGTTCATTGAGAGGCTGATAAGAGCCAGAGGAAGAATTACCAACCTCCCCGGTAATCTGGATCCTAGTACCGTGCATTAAGCCAACTAGTAAAAAATCATTATGAAGTTTTTGCTGAAAGGGCAAGTGTAGAAAAACATGTTTCTAAACAGAATAACAGTCTTTGCCATTTTTTCCCAACTTGCATACCATCTGGAAATTCTGATTTTTTTTTCAAAGGGTAGGAAAGAAATGTGCTCCAGGCACAAATAAATGTTTACAGCTGAGTTATAAACCGAGAATGGTGGGGCTTAAAACAGACAGGCTGGCAGTGATAGAACATGAGCTGCAGTGAGACAAATAATGCTGTGGGGGACGGGCCAGCTTGTTTTGCACATTGGCCCTTTTGAATGGGAAGTCTTGCTTCCCACTGACCTCATCAAGCAAATGCTTGGGAAGAAGTCTTCACATCTGGGTTTGTTCTAATTCTTAGAAGGTGAAGGAAAAAGATGAAGCAGAATGATGGTCTATCTTGACATTCCGAAGGCAGCCTTCACCTTTGGAAAATACGACGCCTCATAAGAAGTGGCAGCCGAGGAGTGCTTGTTAAATGGAGCAACTGAGACATGTCACGATGATGTCAGTGACAACTAATATTCATGAATCTCTTATTAAGTGCCTGATACCACACACTGTTTTATAAGCACTGTCTCACTTATACTGGAGGCCAAGAAGGTAAGGGGTACCATTTTACAGATGAGGAACCAGTGGCTGAGGGAGGACATGTGATCTGCTTGTGTTCATGCAGCTAAGTGATGGAGCTGGCAGTTACAACCAGCTGGATCAACTCTAGAGTCTTCTATTACAGAGGATCTGTCGATGGAATGTTACCAAAAATGTGCCCATCACTTGGTCAAGAAGGAAAGGCTGATATATTGGGAGTTTGGTCTCTTCTGCCTCATCTCCTATAATTTGTAGTTGCACAACAGTCCAAGGAAAACAGAAATGGGTTTGCAAAGGATACAGAGCGGTGGGCAAACTTCCATAATGGGTCAGATAACAAATACTTTAGGCTTTAGTGGGCCATCTCGTCTCTGTTGCATCTACTCAGCTCCACTGTTGTGGTGCAAAAGCAGCCATAGGCCATGAATGAACATGGCTGTGCTCCAATAAAACTTTATTTGCAAAAACACGTGGCTGGCCTGATCTGGTCCATGAGATGTTATTTGCTGACCCCTGATATAGAGGACACCTTGAATTTAAAATGAGTGATAGGTTTTGAGAATGATCCATGAAATTCTACTTGGGAGTTTATTCTTAAGATCAGTGCACAAATTGGCTACATATGATGTGCCCTTTAAAAGCTCTTGTATTCTTTGCCTCTGGGCCTAGCCAATCAAACTGGATTCCCTTATGTTATCTGACCAGGTCAGAACACTGTATTGAATCTTCCTTCTCAAGGCTTATCTAATCCCAGATCTATAGAAAAAGTGCTCTGTGCTCTTGTAATGAAGATGTATGAGTTCATTCCTTTTAACATAGAAATACACTCGAGATGGTGAGTGATTCTGGCAGTCTGTGGGCTTCCCTTTCTTGATGTGAAACCCAACCACCAAACCAACCATGTTAAGGTTTAATTGAAAGAGAAAATGGAGAAAAAATAAATGATGAACACCAACAGATGGAAAAGGGAAGACAAAGCCCAAAGAACATACTCTCCTAACTAATTAATCAAGTGCTTTGTTTCCACTAACATATCAGAGTGTGTAGGCTGCCCTGTCTATTAGACTCCTTTCCAAATCTGAGCAACGTAAACACTCCTAAAGACCAAGTAATGAAATCTCTATTGATGTGCCATCTTAGATGGAACTCACATACCCTTGTTTTGCTTACATTTTAATTTGCTTCTGCTGGATACTTACCCAGTAATTGCTTAATAAGATTAACCTCCCTGGCAATGTGTGGTGTATCTTGATTAAAACATTATCGGAGTGAAGGATTATCGTATACCAGAAAAAAATGGAGGGGGTGTTATTTAATTAACTTATTGCCAATATATCTTGATTGTCTCTTTGAAACACTGGAAAACTAGTCGATTGGAATTGATTCAGGTTATCTAAATGTATAGAATTGGGGAGTGGGGAGGAGGGAGGTCCCTGCATAAAGAAACTGAAACCTGGGATCACTTTTTAAAGGAAGACGTAGGTGGGTGTGAGAAAACGAAAATCTTTCTAGTTATTTTTTAAACCAAACTTTACAACAGCTTAAGAGATATGCTATCTTCAGTCTTAAGAAGAGTACTATTTTGGTGTTCAGAAAGGAGATGTTCCCAGTTTTCTTTCAAGTTTAAGCAATTTTAAATTCTCACACTTTTTCATAAGAGTCCTATTGACAAAATTCATTGGACAACAATTTGGCCACCACTTCCCCGTCTCCTAACTCACTTGGAAAAGAACTGGTGATATTATATGACTTACACAACATTTTCAAGAGCACGTTGCATCGGAGGGGGAAAATTCTGGTCTTTCCAAAGACACCATGGAAAGTGTTTCTTCAATTGTTAATTTGGAGGCACTGTACTCTTAGTTAGGACTTGTTCTCTGCAGGAATCTTCTGTCTTGCTGGTGTGGGATGCTCAAGTGGGGGTGGCAGTAGGAAACACAGCTTAATCAAGAATGTGCAGAGCGGCTGACCTTAATTTACCGAAGTTAATGTCTATCAGTGATTCTCTTTGGTAAAGGATGCCATTTAAAAAGCATTTTTATGTAACTTCAGAACGTAGACACATATGAAATATATCCCAGTGCCTGATAAGCACATATGCACGTTCACTTTCAAATGTGTGTTCTGCATTCTTCTCAAAGGACAGGGCGCTGCTGACTTGGCAGATTAAAGGGCATTTATGGATCAAACAAAGCAGAGACCCCCTTAAAGCAGCGTTTTTCAAAGAGCAGCACTGTGGACCTCTTGGGCAGTATCGCTCTTCGCCGTAGGGGACGTCCTGTGTACTGCAGGATGTTTAACTGCAGCTCAGCCTCCCCTGGCTAAATGCCAGTTTCACGTCCTCTCATTGGGACACCCAAAGAAGTCTTCAGACTCTTGCCCAATGTCCCCTTGGGGCCAAAACCGCGCTGCAGAGAACCACTGTCATAAAGGAAATGGGAGTTGCTGATGGTGTCAAGTACTGGAGGGGAACGGACTGCAGGAGGCCAACAGATCCGGCTCCGGGCTTTTTGGTCAGTTAAGGCAGAGCATGATCCATTAAGGCAAAATACATTCTCCATTTTTAGGTCTAGTTTTAGCTACCTGATAATGGAAGGCATATAATTTCATCCTCAGATAAAACTTTTCATGCTTCCTTAAAGGTAATTTAGTGTTATGATTAGGATAGATGAGTAAAGCGATTCTTAAAGATTAGATAAAAAGACAAAAAAAGTCACACTCGAAGCCATTAGGACAACTCCGGGGAGAATAATTTAAGTAACATTAGCATTTCAGGATGACTCACGTACACCTCTAAGGGAAGATGAATTCTGGAATCTTCTCTGTGGAAAACGACTGAGCTAAGGGAAACGCCACCATCTTGCCCAAAGATGCACAAGGCGGCAGACTTGAGTTTAAATTCGTACCAGGCCTACCTGTTTGATTTGGGGCAAGTTTCTAAAACACCCTGGGCCTCAGTTTCCCTGAGATGATTTCCCTCCCGTTAAAACTGTTGAAGTCAGGCAACGCTAAGCTTGGCACACACCAGGTGCCCAATAAACGTTACTTCCTTTCTTGTCTCTGAAATATCTCTGTGGGGTATTTTCAGAAACGTGGGGGTAAACTGCCCAGATGGGCCAAGAGGCAGAGTGGAAGAGTCTGTGTTTGGAGAAGCCCTTCCATGCCATCTCTCCTGTTGGTGATTTCCGTCCTGAATTAAGCACAGCCCGCCGCGTGCCCAGCGTGCCTCGTGCGCCTTGCTGCGCCATTGACTGCTGTGGCTTTATTAACTGCCCCACGTACCCGCCACCTCCCCCCCCCACAGTCCTGTTTTCCTTCTTCCTTCTTAGCACCTTGCTAGCACCTATTTTTTTTTCCTGCAAGAATACAGTTGCTTGATTGCTTCAATAAACATTTCCATTGTCCGCTTTACCATTCGGAGAAGAGGAGCTTTGTTCCCGAGTTGTCAAAACTCTTTTCTATTCTCTCCCAAAGCACAGCTCAGAATCTCTCTCTTTCATGCCAGGCAGCGCTTCCTCCCTGGGGAGGCTGCATCTCTCCTCTGGGGAGAGGGCTCTGGTCTAGTGGCATGTGTGGCCTGCCGCTCTCAGCTTTCTTGATGAGGCAGGACTTTCTCCTGCTGTTGCCGCTTGGGCCTTGGGAGGCTTTCAGGTCGCTCCACTTAGCCCAGGTATGCACACTGCACTGCGAGGGCACCGTGTCAGCTCTCAGTAACTCCAGCCAGACACAGCTAACAGACAGGAACAGCAAACAGCTTTGAACAGGGGCACCTAGAAAAGGTGAGGATTCTGTTCCCCGCTTTCTTTTCCTTTTCGCGTACCTTCCAAGATTTGGACTGGAAAACCTGAGCCCGCTGGCGGGAGCTCAGAGTTTCCTCATGACCTCAAGAGGGCACGCAGCAGCTGTAACCTCACCTTTGCCTCCAGATGGCATTGTCGCCACATCATCAGTTCCTGGTAAGCCGGTCCTTATCCCATTGTTAAAGGTGTGTCCATCTGCCGGCTGCAGTTGCCAGTTGAGTCCGAGCAGATGCATTGCTGCAGGAGAGACAAAGTAATGACAATATGAACAGATAATTCAGCAATGCAAATGTCAAGGGGGAGGGCCAGGTGCTTTTTCCAAGTGATTGCCTTTTAAGGAAGCTGCAGTTCAAAACCTGCTTGCCCCAGGCCACTGGGATTAGCTAAATACGGAAAGCAAGGAGATCTGGGTGGTGAGGACGCCTCTCTCTGTGCCTCTGTTCACACAGCCTTGGGGGAGAGGATCTGGGTGGTGGGCGGAGGAGGTAGGAGAAACCCTAGTTCAGACCTTGTGAATGGTGCTACCAAGGAGGGGGAAATGCCCCTTTGGAATCACTGCCAAGGATTCTGCTCCATCATGTGCAGCTTCTCCCACATTGTGGATGCGGTTGTTTTTAGACTGGTGATCCGGGGGCATTGGCAAGGGTAGTTTTGCCCAAACTACTCAAAACATAAATTGGCTTCAAAACGAGGCTACCCAAACGGGACCTGTTTGCTGGTGTGACCGCCGCTACACTGAATTAGCAATGCCGCAGGTACTGTCAGACCCACCCGAAGGCTCATCTTTGCATTCCAAGCTTTCTAACCTTTTCTGCCGCCAAGTGGGTACCTTTCAGCCCACTGTGGAAAAAGTTTGGGGGTGGTGGTGGAACGGGGTCCTTTTCCGAAAATACTACAATGACACTTTCTTCTCTCTCACACCCCATACCCACACCCGCACTTTACCACAGGACGAATGAGCCAGAGCGCCAAGGCGCTATGCTAAGGAGGCAAGCCTGTCGACTCCTGCTTTACTTCCCTGTGCACTGCACCCCTCCCAACACAAACTTCCTTCCTTCCTTCCTTCCTTCCTTCCTTCCTTCCTTCCTTCCTTCCTTCCTTCCTTCCGGTCTTCCTCATCACCCTGTGCCAGCTCCCCACTTCCCAGGTGGTTTAGCAAGCTCAATTCACCCCATCTCCCATGGTTCTGGGTGAGTTGTTTTCACAAAGAGACGTGGAGTGAAAGGCAAATCCCAAACACCTGTATTCTTTCAAAGTCCCTATCTAAGAAATACTTCATTTGCAAATAAATAAGGAGTTCATTCCCCTGCATATTGCCCATTCAAACAATATGTCTGGCATTTCAACCGGACACAGGTTGATGCTGTGGCTATGGTTCTGGCACTGCAGGAGAGAAAGGGCTGTTGACAGGGAAAGGTTCTTGAGTATGATGCAGAATGGGAGAAACAATTAACCACAGGAAACACAATTAACAATGCTTAGGAAATTGTTCACACAGCAATTAATTCTCCATGCCTACCACCACTTAAAGTCAGGCTGCATTCTATTAAGGTTAAAAACCTATCTTCAAACAATACAGCTCAGATTGATGGCCACAGATTAAGGTGCCAAGGTGTCCCTGGGTGTATGTCTGCTTTTTTCCTTACATACTTCCCCATCTCAGAACCACGTTGTTTTTTCCCCCCTATACATTACTTTGACGTGCAAGGCAACTCTTTGAGATGATAAATACTAATAAGAATAAGTGACATTTACTGTACACTTTCTGTCAAGGCAACACCTAATTTTCTCCTGCAGTTTATCCGTTATATGTGGGTCACTCACTTGAAGAGACCGGATTCTTTTGCCTCAAATAATGACATATTTTCACTGTACAGAGGTCAGGAAATGAGAACTAATCGTGGCTGCTTCAAGATAACGATAGCTTCTGATTTGTAATTTACCAGGTGAAGGAAGCCAAGGAATTAGCTATTTTAAAATGATTCCTTTTTTAATGTCGCTGTTGGGTTCTTGGGGCTTGCCTGGAGCCAGCCTGCTGCTGCCGTGGAGGGGTGGCTCTTTCACGGAGGGTCTCCCCGTGTTTTAACAGGTACTGCTGGTGTGGCTGGGGCTCGGACCTAACAAAGCTCGGATTTTCTCATCTACGGAAGGAAGCGGTGGGTCTATCAGGCAAGAATGGCAACCTCCCCAGGGCCCCATCAATGTGAAATCTCGTTTCAAAGCTGTTCCTCTCTTCTAATATCCAATCTTGGCCCTCCAAGGTGAGGAACATACTGCGGCCGTCCACTTTGAGAGAACAGCAAGCAGACAATACCCTCATCTTACTGCGCAGAAAGAGGGCATTCATGAAACCGTGTTCTCTCTGTTTGCAGAGATGCTCGCCCTTCCTTTTTTGTTTTGGGTTCCATAGCATCTCTTTATTAAAAAATAAAAAAAAAAAAGTATTCTGAGAAGAAGAAGACTAGAGATGGGGTGAGAAGGGTTAGGGTCAGAGTATACAAGTAACTGCTCAGACAGCTCCCAGAAGTGAAAAGAAAAATAAGAAAGTGAGAGGAAGATAAAAGGGGAAAAGCCAAATCTGCTGAGCATAAGCTCTGTTATCCCAGCAGAAACGAGGCAACAAAAATGAAACTCAAGTTCGGGCATATTTTCTGTTGTTGAATTGAACGTTAAGTAAATAAGTGAGAATTATATCAGGGGTATAACCACCTTCTTTTGTTTTTTTTGGGAGGGAGGCTGAAATAGGCTTTTGTTTGTACTTTTTTTTTTTCTTGATCGGCTATTCCCTCTCTCTTACTTGAGTAAGAAAATGAGAATATCTTTCTAGCCTATGGGGATGGACTAAAATGTCCTTAGGATAAAGACCCAGGGGAGCTGTGAAGTAAATGAGTTTCCTGACTAATGAGAGATCTGTTTCTTATTCTGCTACTGATTTGCTCTATGGTTGGGGCTGAGAAATCCATCCCTCCATCCATCTCTCCCTTTACCTTCTGAAAAGGTTTCCCTTTCCAGGGGGAATAAGGGCTGCTGAGGGCCCGGGAGAACGGGAGAGGGCAAGCATCCACAACACCTCTGGAGATCTAGCAGAGGGTCTCGAATCTAGGAGGCACTCCATAAATGTTTATTAGAATAGATAATGACACATGGGAGCAGATACGGGGGGTTGGACTGCAGGACATTATACTCTCACAAACCAAAAACACATAATACAGAGGTGTGAAGGATGGCACACAATAGGGCTGGCAGCAATAAGGGATGGGTCTGCACAGAGGAGGGTTTATCAATGCCTGCTGCAATCCCCGAACCTCTTCTCTGGCCAGCACTGTAGGAGACGCTCTACAGATACTATCTTCATCAAGATTCACGGCTTACATTCAGGTTGGTACTGTCCTAATCCCCATTTCATAGATGAAGAAACTATTGACTATGAGGTTTGATCACTGGGAGGATTTCAGAATCAGAGGAAGATTACAGTGGGAAGTGATTATCTGCTTCATATTTCACAGTGATCTGGGTACCAATTCTGGTTTGCAATGTGATCTCAGCAAACCTTGTTTCTTTCTTGAAACTCATGATCACCTCACTGTGGTTGATGAATGACCATCTTCTATATTCAGAACCCCTTCATGAAGGGGTTATATTTCCTCATCTTGTTGGATTCGGATGTGGCCACATGACCCAGCAGCACACACTCTATATGCCTTTTTGCACTCTGCCACATGGTCAGCCATGGTTCAGTCTTGAGCGAAGATAACATGGCTCAGAGCCATGGCTGACCCGTGAGAGGACACAGTGTGAGTGAAGAAATAAACTGTTAGTGTTATAAGCTGCTGGGAGTTTGGGGTTCTTTGTTTTAACAGTATGGCTGAGACTTCCCTGACTGAGATGTTCACTTACCACAGCCCCCACTCACTTACCTATGGGGTGTACGTTCCAAGACCCCCCCCCCCCCCCCGCCGTGGATGCCTAAAACTGCAGACAGTACTGAACCCTACATACACACCTATGGTAAAGTTTAATCTATAAATGAGGCACAGTAAGAGATTACAATGATAGCAAATAATAAAACAGAACCATTATAAAAATATACTGTAATAAAGTTATGTGAATGTGGTCCCTCTCTCTTAAAGTATCTCACTGTTCTGTCCTTGCCCCTCTTCTTGCAATGGTATGAGCCAATAAAATGTCGACATGACGAGACGAAGTGAGGTGAATGGCGCGGACACTGTGACATAGCATTAAGCCACTACTGACCTTCTGACCGCACATCAGAAGGAGCATCATCTGCTTCCAGACCACAGTTGACCACGGATAACTGAACCTCAGAAAGCAAAACCGCAGAGAAGGACTACCGTGTAAGTAGAGTAAGACATCCCATTTTTACACAACGGGCATCTGTGCATTCATTCCTTCAAGTTATTTATTTATTCAGTCAGGATCCTTTATAAAACCCAACCAGGAAAAGTTAGGACTGCTCCGTACTTAGGGTCACTACCCTTGCTTCTATGAACAGCAACAACACAAATAGCTCTTTAAATATCATGTCATAAAATATCCAGCTGTGATCCACTCTCAGATTCAGACTTAGAGAGTCTCAAGATTTTGGGTGAACGCCAGCCTCATCAACTTACATTTTCTTCAACGAGACACCTTGGATGCAGTGGGGTGGTCCCCTCTTTCGCTCCCCACAAATGCTCTAGCAGCTCATCCCCAAAAGGTCTTGTTTAGACCATCCTAGGGTCAGAAGTGAAATGAGTTTGGGAGGTCCTCTCCTTCATGTGAGTCACCCCCACTGACAGCCAAAACGCACAATTTATCATGATTTGGCAGGCTCTGTTCCAGAGAGACCCTCAGATGGAACAAATGGGGCTCCATGGGTCAGCAAGAATGGAACGGGGAAAAGCTCCAAGTGGAAGTTCGTGTAATCCAGGTGGCAGCTGGGAAATCAGCCACTAAAAACACGATAGGCAGCCAAGGACTGCGAGTATCCCTCTGGCTAATTGGAGAAAACTTTCATCAAGCGCTGAAAATGAACCAAGGCAGGATGGACAGACCACACACAGATCCCAGACTTCAGCAAGAATAATAAACAGACCCACTTGGAGTTAGGGTGGTATTTCCTTAGTGAGGCGGCCTGTGTTTATGCCAGAGGGGCTCTAAAAGAAATACTCCAAGGGGACCAAGTGAAAATTAAGAGGGAGGGGTTGGTTGCATGTAACAGAATCCCCCAGCGACCACCGGACAGGAAATGTTAGGCCCTGAAAAGTGGCAGCTTGGAATGGGGGCTGTCTGAAATAGTAATTAGGGTATGTGTGGGCCCTGCTGGGTGCCACTTAGAACCTTCCATGTTCATTGGCTGGCAGAGGATCAACCTGACAAGAGAGTCAATCAATATGTCAGCAGCGCTTCCCAGAGAGCTGCTCAGCCCCTGCTTGTCAAAGAGGGCAAACACAGGGGCCACGGATGCTCTGTGCTTGCTGAGCAAGCCTCCAGGAGCAGGGGGTATCTTTAAAGATCAGGCTTGTCGATACATAACCGGAGGAAGAGATTGGGCTTTCCCTTTGAAAATGGAAGCCTGGAGGCCAAGCAGAGCTTAGGAAGTGGGAGGAGGGAGCCTTGCCTGCTGGGTCTTATGGCTTAGCATGCGGCCAGATTCACAAGGGCCTCAGAGATGATGGCAAAGCTCCTTCAGAGACCAGATAGGCTGGGACTCCCTCCCCACCCCCACTGCTGCAGCAGTCAATTTAGACAACAGTGCCAGGACTCCCGTGGGAAGTGTAGCCAATTCCAAAAGTGCCACTGCTGAGAGGAGAGAACCACAGTGGAATAATCAGGGCTCAGAGGCACAAATGCTCACCCTGAACTTGCACAGGCAATCTGCAAAGACACTTTTGCAAGCAGTAGTGAAAATTAACACATGCAGATGAGCCTACTCAATGACAATGATGACAATTAACATTTATTTTGGCAATGTGCCAGGGATTGGGTTAATTATGTTAATTGCATCATTTATTCCTTACTTATCATTCAGCAAATGTTTATTGAGCACCTACTGTGTGTCAGGTGTGTTCTAGGCTCCGGGAATAAAGCAGTTAACAAAAAGAGTTCCTTGCTCTCATGGAACTTACATTCTCGTGGGAGACATAGAAACTACCCACATACCAGTGAAAAGTAGAGTATGAATAGGGTTGGGGATACCAGGGCATAGGGGTGAGCAATTGCAAGATTTTTGTTTAGATGTAGACTGGTCAAGGATGGTGTCTGTGATAGGGAACACTTGAGCCAAGGCCCAAAGGAAGTGAGAAAGCCATTCATGCTGACATCTGGGGAACTGTGTTTGAGGTTGGAGTGGGGTCAGTGGGAAAGGAGAGTGCAGGGTGGAGGGGAAGTTGGGTGGTGGAGAAGGTGGCTGGTGGGGACTGGGTGCCCCTGGAGAGATTTTGCCCTGTATCTGGGTGAGATCAGATGGTACTGGAAGATTCAAAAGAGGATGAAAGCCCACTTATTTCCATTCTCCCTCTGTGATGTGGTAATGTAATCTACCTTTTCTAGATAAGGAAATTGGAGCTTAAGGAGGTTAGTGACTTGCCCAAGATCGCACAACCAGTAACCAGGAAATCTGGAATTTAAACCCAGACATGTATAACTGCTAAGTCAGAGCTCCCAACCCCCGTACTGTCCTGCTAGTGACTTACCCGAAAGTCCTCACTGGAGGCCATTAGGTCCTGAATTCTCTAAATGAACCACTACTTAGCCAAGACTGAACAGGGCAGTGGGCTACAGAATTACTTACTAAATATTGTCAGGGCTCACTCAGCAATAGACACCTCCCTTTGTAAGCAGTCATTAGTCCTCTAATAAATCTGTCCTTGGTCAGCGACCAGCTTGCTATTTAACTTAAAGGAATCTTGAATGTCAATAGAAAATAAATCTGTTTGGCAACCTCAGTTTGCAGTCAGGCAGGCTAACGATCAATATGCTTGGTGACTTTTTCCTTGGTCAGTTTGCTTATCATCCTTTGGGGGTATGGTAGAGTAGGGTGCTTTCTCCTCAAAGAGGAAGGGGCCTACTGCAGTGGATTAATGGTATCCTTTTTAGGAATGCTGTCAGTGCCAAATTACCTTCTGCCTAAAAGAAGAGATACAAACAAAACCATGTGGGGTAACATTCTCGGAAATGCCTTTAGTCTTAAAGGAATTAAAAAAATTTAAAGGAGTTAAAAAAAAAATCCCTTTCAAACCACCACCTTGGTGAAGTGATTTTTCCTATTCCCCCCACACTGTATTGCAATACACTGAATGGACTGAATTTTCAAAGCACTGCGGGGAAGTTATGCCCACAAATCCCTTTACTAGTAATGGGATTTGTGTACCTATCTCCCAAGAATGCTCTGAAAAGTTACTTGCCTGTGTCCAACTTCCAGCTTGCAGCTTCCAAAGCGGTTGCAAAGCTCACGGGCCCAGGAATGACACAGAAGAGGAAGGGTGAGTCATAGACAGGATACGAGAGTCCTGGCAGGACCACTGGAAATGAGAGGGGGCTTTGGAGAAATACACCTGCATTCACACTTCTATCTGCACTCTCTTATCTTTTAGCCATGATACTAAAACAGGGATTTTGTGTCTGCTTTCCTAATTTTAGTCCCTCACAAAAGCAGGGAGGCTTTCTGTCCCCTCCTGCATGTCTGCCATGAGAACAAGGTGACAGTTGCGTGAGGCGGCTCTGAGACCAGGGAGCAGTGTGTTCTCGAGACAAGAGGAATCCACATGGAGGGACCGGCGCATTAATCTATTCTCATGACAGGCTCAGGATAGTACAGCAAGTGGGAAGTGGTACGAGATTAATCAATTCCTCTGTTTGGAGGAAACAAATGGGGCTCCTTGCAGCTTCAGGATGTATTCCACCCCCCCACCCCCCCTGCTGGTCTAACTCCTCCCCCTGGAGTCCCCTTACATCTGCTGCTGTGATGGGTGTGCTGCAGGTGGTGACTCTGGACACCGTGGGGGTGTGGTGGCCGGTGTGCTCAGGTGACCTCTAACAAGGCCCTTTGCTCTCAGCATCACCAGGCAGATCGATACGTAAGACAGACACACATGCTCACAGCCACTGTCTTTTCCTTGTGCAGAGTTACCCGGAATGTACCCTGGAGGACTGGCGATGCTGGCCAGGCGTCCCATTGCCCACTGAGCCAGCTTATCCTCGGGCAGATAAACACATGCCTGGAGCCATGCGCCACACAGACCATCATTTCCCACCCAGACTACCCCTTTCCTGCTGCTATTTTTCCCAGGAAAAAAATAAATTAAAAGGCTTTCTTTCTCTAAGAAAGGACCCATGTGATCAACATACCTTTAGAGAATGATAATATCGGTAGGTTTTATTCAGCAAATAAATCATGGTCTTGGATTTTAAGAGCTTTTGTGATAGCAAAACACAGCCCCACAATCCACACACATACACCTAAGCACATCTTTCTTCTCCCTCCGAAGCTTGTCATTCAGTGTTGACAACCCAAACAATATTTGTCTTTTTTTAAAGAGTGGCAACCAGCAGCCCTATTGAAGAGGGGGCCGGTCCGAAAGACTACTTACTACAAAGGAAAGGCAATGTGGGCTGCACGCGGTATGTGGCCGCTAGAATCATAGGAAGCAGACATTATGAATGTTTTAGAGGATAAGATGTCATATCGATTGGTAGATGTGCAATGTGTGCTGGAACAAAGAGGGGGAACTCTCCCGTGAAAAATAGGCTTTGCAAAAAGCAGTGGGGCGGGGGGTCAGGGAGGTGGCAATTAGGGCACTGGCCATACTCCTAGGGCATGTTGCTTCCCTCGGCTGCAGCAAAGGAGGAAAGGCGCGTCTGGATTCATTTCCCTTCCTGAGTCCCGGGCAGCCCCCATCAGACTGCTTCCAGTGAGCCCTCTGATGGAACTCTGGAGTCTCTTGCCAAGCAGCCTGAAACCGGCAGCAAAGCGAGGGGTGCCTTAGGAAAAGGGGAAAGGAGGAACCATCTTCCTATCCTGGGTCTTTGAGAGAACAGACTCATTCCCATCAGGGTTCAAATTCCCACGCCACTACTCATAAGCGGATGACCTTGTGCAAACGAATTGACCTCTCTGAGCTTCAACTTTCCTTAGCTAGAACAAAAAGTTAACATTTTCGGAAAGTACTGGCTCGGTGTCTAACATTGGGTGAAGAACTTTACATGCAGAGCGCCTGGGTGGCTCAGATGGTTAAGTGTTTCCCTTCAGCTCAGGTTATGATCCCAGGGTCCTGGGATCAAGTCCCACATCAGGCTCCCTGCTTAGCAGGGAGCCTGCTTCTCCCTCTCCCGTTCTCCCTGCTTGTGCTCTCTCTGTGTCAAATAAATAACATCTTTAAAAAAAAAGAAGAAGAACTTTACACATATTATCTTATTTGCCCTTTGCAATAAGCCTAGAGTAGTTACTATTATTATTCCCATTTTATAGCTGAGACATTGGAGGCAGTATGGGAAATTCACCCATATAGATAGGGCTGGTAGGTGGGGCAGCTGGTTATAGAACCAAATGTGCACTTTCAGCCACTCTAATTATGTCACTATGGGAAGAGGGGTGATCAAACAGACCTTATGGGGGTGTTGTCCGTATAAAGGAGGCAGGAATCTGGCAGTATTGAACACATAGGAGGCACTCAAGAAATGTGTCTCACTTTTTGCTGGGTCTTGGGTCATTTTGTCATTACAATGACAGCCATGGTGGCTAACATTTAATTGAGCCTTTAGTGTGTGCCAGGCACCAATTTTATCCGTTGTGTCTATTCATTTCCTGTTTTGCAGATGAAGACATTGAGGCTCCGAGAGCTGGAGTAACAGGCAGCTGGTAAGTGGTAGAGGTATGACTTGAACTTGAGTGTGACACCTAACGCTGGAGCACTGCACCATTCCAGCTCATAGCAGGACAAGCACCAGTGAAGACTGGGGATGTATATTCATCTAGATATTCTTCCCCCATCTGCCTGACTCCCCTTTCAGAGAAACTTTTTTGGCTTCTTTTTCTGCATCACATCAGAATGGCAGAGCAAAAGTCATTATGGGCTCAAAGGTCATCTGGTCTGGCCTTGTACAGATGGTGACCTTAAGCCTCACTTAGGTGAAATGACTTGCCCAGGCTCAAGACAACCACTGACTGGCTAAGCCAGGATTTGAACCTTGGTCTCCTGACTGATGCTCTCCCTGCTGTCATCTTCCCTCTCTTTAAAGACAGAGAATTCTGAGGTCTATGTGCAATGCAATGCCTTATCAGAGAAAATGAGGGGACTGTAGCGAAGCCTCTTCTCTCCCCCATTTAAGGTTTTTATTACTCCTGTTTGCTAACGGTGAGCAAAAATAACCTGTTTATAAACTAGTCAACAAAAGGGGCATCATGATCCTTCCTGATCCTGACTTCATTACATTGGGTTTCTATGACAAATTACTTCTACTGCAAAAGCTCATTCACAACAAGAATCTAAAATCACCATTTTTCTAATTCCACCTGGTCCAATGACGCCATGGTCGATATAGACACGGCTCCCTCCTGCACGTGAACCTGGCAATATTTCAGGAGTGAGAAATGAGTTAAAGAAATAAGGATGCTGAGCAAATCCTGTATGTAATTCTCATGTCAATTTGGTCATTTGTTCAGCAAAGCCAAATTAGGCACACGGGGAATCTGCCAGTGTTCCTTTCAATTTTTAATTTTTGACATGGTTCTCTCAAGGATTTTTTTTTAACTCAGAAATAAGAAATCTTGTATTAGCAAATTGGGCTTGATCTTTCTCTTAACTGGTTTTTTAGTCAAGTGGATTTTACATGTCTAACAAGAAACATTTTACACTTGATTCTAATGGAAAGAAACATTGCATTAAAAAATTAGTTCTATCTCTCAGAGCCTGATGACATAGTAGGAAATAAAAATCCCAGGAATACAGTAGTCCTGGTCCTCTGAAATATTGAACATCAACACGGTCAACTTCTTACTGAGAGCGAGCTTGTCTGGAAGAAAAAAAAAAGGATACTTCCTTTTTGGAATGCAAGTCACCTGTATCCATAAAAAGAGAACCACATTTTCATCTGCAATTAGATAAATGACACAATTAGACTTATTTTGAGTTTGTGACAATTTACTTAATAGAGCTAATTTCAAGGGTTTTATGTGACACTCAAGTCCCACACATCTCTTTGCTGCTAAAGGTACATATTTCTCTCATCAGGTAGCAACACTGTAACTGCTGCGGCACTTTTGGCTTATACAAAAGCACTGTGATGACAGCAGAAAGACATTCGACATTGTTCATTATTAACCTCTCTCCTCTCTTTGGCTTGTGGGCCCTCCCCGCCCCGATCTCTGGAAGATCCCAAACCAGGTATAACCCAATTCACCTACAGGTGGGGGCTGGCGTCTCCTCTCATACCAGCCCGGGAAAGAGATTCTCCCTGACCTGCATGTTCAGAGCTCAAGTAAGGTGAACACATTCATGAAGTTCCCCCACCTGTTTTTATTACTTAGCTCTTCCCCTACTGGTCTTACCTGATTTCAGCTGATCTTTAATACAGGATACTAATGAGGTAGGTATTTTATTATCCCTATTTTACAGATAAAGCGACTGAGGCTTGGTGCAGATACGCGACATGTCCAGGGTCGAGAGGTGTCCGTTGTTGCGTTGTAAACATTTTGTTAAATCTGGCTACTCTACTGAGTTCCCATGGTTAGGGCTAATTCTCAGAGACACTGCTGTCCTTCTGCAGCCCCAGGAATAGCCTCATAACCAGTGTCCTCAGATCCTCTGAGCTTTGCTCTAGAACTGTCGGAAAGAATCATTCAAGGGAACCAGAGTTGGGTCTCACCTCTGAACTTCTCTGGTTCTCAACTCAGAATGTCATTTGCATTCTGCTTCTGGTCCAACAGAAATAGAACATAAGCCACATATGTCATTTAAAATTTTCTAGTAACCACATTGAGAAGTAAAAACAAATTTAATACTATGTTTGGTCACCCAGTATATCCAAAATATTATCAGTTCAATATACATCCAACCTAATAATCATTAATGAGGTATTTTACTTTCTTTCTTTCTTTTTTTTTTTTTTTTGCACTATGTCTTCTAAATCTGGTTTGTGTTTTATACTGAGGGCCTATCCCAACACAGATGCTAAATCTTCAATGGTTAAAATGAAATGTGGTCCTTCCAAAACAATAAAAGTGTGTTAAGTAGAAAAATATTTTCTACTGCTTTAGTTTCAAAATTTAAATTAATTACAACTAAATAAAATGAAAACATTCAGTTCTTCAGTCGCTCTGCGCAGTACTTTCAACTGCTCAGTAGCCACATGTGGCTACTAGACAGAGTAGTTCTAGACTACTGTGGCTTAGTAGGATTCTCCTAGGCTCATCTCCTCCTCTGTGCTACCAGCATATTTTGTATCCACATGTCTCACAGCATTTATGGCTTTAGATGATAATGTCTTATTTACTGATCAATCTACTTCTCCCTGCACCAACCTCTGGGCAGGGAGCACCTTGGCGGGGGAGAGTGAATCTTTATCCCTCTGTTTTGAATTTGCCCCAGCAACCAGCAACCAGGTCTAAACACTGGTGTTCAAGAACTATTTCCTGAATGGAACAATGGTTTGAAAACTTGTGTTTAAAAACATCCAATTAACCAAGGTCTTACAGTGTGCCAGGATGAGAGGAATAATGGTAATAGTACTAATCAATACCTATGGCATTCTTATGCTGTGCCAGGCTCTCGATGACCACCTGCTTTTGAGGCATTTCTCATTTGATCACTACCCCCTGCCCTCAATCACCTTTGGAAGTAGGAATTATTATTACCATTTACCAGATTAGGAAACTGAGGCTTAGAGAGATACCTTGCCCACTCTCACACAGCTGCTAAGTGCCAGAGCCAGGCATGCACAGATGGTTCACAGACCCCTACTGGGGTCTCCCTCACCTCAGTCTTTAAGGACCACGTTCACGATTCTTACTAAATCTGAGCTCCCCGCATATGATCACTTCCTTACCACATTAAAAAATCTAATCCATTTTGCCTCATCCCAAAATAATATCTGTGAAATAAAACACTTGATGTATTAGTTATAAGGCTTTGTGATACATTAAAGTAAACATAACTACTGAAATCAAGCCATTTACTCACATGCCACCCAAGGTCATCAGCTGTGCATGCTGCTAGTGGTATGCCTACCGTATTTGGGGAAATGAGAACTTACAACATTTGCCTTTCCGTCCCCATATAGCAAGCATTACTTGTGTTTTCTGTCCTCTACGGTGGTCTAACAGAGGAGTAGATATAGAGGAGCAGGCTGGAAAGAAGGTTTCCCATGCCTGTCTTGTATTTCTAGCTGTATAAAAGCAAAATATAAGCAAAACATAAGGCCTAACCTCCCACCCCTTCCACCTTGTGGATTTTTCTTCACTTCTTCAGGGCTGGATGATCAAACATTGCTCCAAGGAGGCTGCATCCATGGGGTCAGTCTTTCCTGCTGAGAGCTCTCCTGTCTTAGGCTAGGTGATGCCAAGAGAGTTTGGCATCTGTTAGAATCCAAGAACCCCACCCTCCCCACCTGCCTTCTACCCAGTCCTGTGGGGGAAGGGTCTCTGTAGCCCACACCACCACAGATGTGTTCTTGGGCATCACAGCTTCTACTTCATTCATAAATTCACCAGCAATTGTTGAGCACCTACTTACTATTACCTCAGATACTGCAAACCCTCAAAGCAATTTTCAGTAACAGCCAACACTAATGCAATGCTTACTGTATGCTAGACGCTGTTCTAAAAACTTCAAATACGTAGACATGAAATTGTCATTTTTGGTAGATCAAATATTGTTAGAATATCAGTAAATTCACATGGTCTAATTTAAATATATTAATCACTTAATACAACAGCTCTAGAGACAAATGCTTTCATTATACCTGTTTATAGCTGAAGAAACTATGGGAGAGAGATTGAGTAACTGGCTTAAGGTCATTCTGTCAACAGTGGGAGAGCCGGGCTTTGAACTTGGGGACTGTGGCTCAGAGCTCTTAACTGCAATGCTTTCTGCCTCTTCTAGAACAAGTGTCAAAAAAAAATTTTTTTTTGTCTTGTACCTGAGGGCTGGACTCTACATTTCAGCATGTTGGGTAAAGCATATTTTTGTGGAAACAAGAGAGCATGATGGTTAGAGTAGCTTTGGAAACAGGCAGACCTGACTTCAAATCCATATCTAGGCCCTGGCCCTCAGTCTCTGGGAATCTCTGGGAAAGTATGCTTTTTGTGTTTTGATCTCTCAGACCCTCAGTTTCTTGATCTGCCAAATGGGAATGTTAAAACTCCCTCCCTTACAGGGGGGTTGTCCCACTAAATGAAACCAAGCACGCAAAGCACTTAGCTCAGCTGGACACAGAGTTAAGAGCTCAACCAGCAACAGTGGTTCTATGGACTGGTCAGAAATAACATTGTCCACCTGGAGACAAGTATCTTTCAGATTCCAAATCGTTAGGTTACAAGCAAATAGGCCATTCCTAAATTGGAGATGGCTTGCATTCTGAATTAAAACTATAGAATCCTGTGTAGAAAAACAGGGATCATGTCCTCCAGGCTCATTTTACAGAAGAGGTTCCAGAGACGCAGAGGGGTTAAATACCTCAGCAGGGAGGCCACGCATCATTTTTGAGAAGCCCAGATCCCCGATCTGATTCGCTTCCACCTTACTGCACTGACTTGAAGCTGTCCTTTTGGAGTGATGCTTTAAAGAGGAGCCTCAGACCTGCTGACCTGAATCACGGATTTCGTGCACCTGTGATGTCACTGGCAACACCAACCAGTGGTTGGGAGGTGCAGTAGGGGTGGGAAAGGGAATTCTTAATCATTTCCACCAACCTTCTCCAAAGCAACCATGGATATACAGTCTAAGTAAAAACTGTGTGTTTCCTATGCAAATAGAGCTTCCAGAAAAGCCCCCAAACCTCCCTTTCTCTACTGAGATTGCCACCTTGAATCCTCTGTTAATATTCTGGAGAGCCACTGCATAAAAACACATTAAATGTCAATATTTTCTGCATTTAACCTGATATCTGCAAATTCAGGGTGCTCATGTAATGAGCCTTGACACCGTAACAGGACAAAGGCTTGTGTCTTGTGGGAGAGCTGTGTTAATAAGCGCTTCCTAATTTATTCTGTGCCCGGTGCTAAGCTAGGCTCTGGGGATGCAGGGATGACTAAGACACTGCTGCCCTCAAAAAGCTTACAGTCCAGGCCAGGGGTTTCGGGCTGTGGTTCCCAGACCGGGCACCATCCTCATCCCCTGAGAACTTGTTAGAAATGCAAATTATCGGGCCCCCTTCCAGACCTGCAAATCAGAAACTCCAGCAGGGGTGGGGCCCAGGTATCTATGGATCAAGAGCCTTGTTAGTGATTCTGATGAATGCTCAGGTCTGAGCACTACTGGTCTTGTGTGAAGTAAGGCTGACAGCAATTAGGGAGAAGGAAACTGAAGGGAAGGAATAAGCTCCCCTTGTTTAGTTCCATAAGCGTGGAGAAAGTAAGCGAGCCCAGACCCCTTTCTCCAGGTGTACTAGGTCTCTGCCCACACGGGCAGGATGTCAGAGACAGTCCAGGAGACGTCATATGGAAAAGAGACATCCAAGCCAGGATGGAAAGATGGAAAAAATGCCAGACCCAGACCTGGGCCAAAGCGAAATGGTAAAGCAGGTACCTTCTTAGCATGTCTTCTTAGCATGTCTGCCCTCCTCCCAGCACCTGCTCTGTATCTGTTCTGCCTGCCCAAGGTGACCAGTTATCAGAGAGACTCACGGCCACCTCCCAGCTCAGCAGGGCCACTTGTGCTAATGCCTTCCCACCACACTGGCAGGTTCCTGGACTCCCATTCGATTCTCTCAGAGCTGTGCTTCCCAAACTATCAGCCACTTCAATAAAACTTAAATCTGTTGGAACTTGATAGATGGATTCATCCACAGCCCTCCCTACAACAACTGCACATTTTCTACCATTGATGGATGTGCAATTACAGAGGAGATTAATGATTTCAGCCAAACGTATAAACTCTAAGGGTGGACATTTTGGGCATGATGCCACTTAGGGCAGGGGAGATATTTCTAGAGAGCAGGTATTTTGGACAGCAGGTCTGAGATGGCAAGCAGGGCAGGCACCCCCCTCCACTCACCGGTCAGTCCTGGCTTGGGGTGCTGACAAGCGGCAGATGGGCCTTGGGGGGATCTCTGCTCTGTTTGGCGGGACGACTGCATCCCCTTCCCTGCTATCAGGCACAGAGCCACCCAAAACCAGATGATCCACAGGCTAGCAGTGGTGGGGGGCATCTTATTGTAAATACCTGTCCATAAGCACTCCCAGGGCAAAGTGCTTTTTGTCTATAGTCTATGATGCTGAACTCAGGAGGTTGAGTTATGTGTTAGCTTTGGACGATTAGGGATTAGCTTGACCTGGCTTGAGTAGAAAAGGGAAATTACTAGAAGGCTGTGAAGATAGCTCATAGAAGTAAAGGAGTAGCTGGCCAGTCAAGCCCTGTCTTTATTCTCTGTCAATGGGCTTTCTCCATGAGGTGGGGACAATGGCCATAAACAATGCCAGATTCCTATCCCCACGCCCTTGGACCACCAAAGAAAAGAACACTTCATTTTTTCAAATTCACTTATAGACATCCTAGGCAAGGACTCTGGTGATCCTGGCTAGGGGTCACCACCTTGCTTGGGCCAGTCACTGTGGCCAGCAAGGAAAGATAATACTGTGGACTCTGTCTGGGGGCAAGGTCTGACTTTTTTTTTTTTTTTTTAAGATTTTTATTTATTTATCAGAGAGAGAGAGACAGAGGCAGGCAGAGGGAGAAACAGGCTCCCTGCTCAGCAAGGAGCCCAATGCGGGACTTGATCCCAGGACCCTGGGATCATGACCTGAGCCGAAGACAGACGCTTAACCCACTGAGCCACCAGGCATCCCGGGCAAGGTCTGACTTGACGAAGACGTGAAGAGTTGTGAGTACAGACCTAGCTGCCAAGCAAAGTTGCCAGATTCAGCCAATAAAAATACAAGATGCCACTTAAATTTGAATTTCCCATGGAATATTTGGGACACACTTCAACTAAAAGCATTATTTGTTATTGGTGTGACACTCAAACCTGGGCATCCCACATTGAATCTGCCAACCCTGTCACCAAGGGAACTGATATGAGTCACTCAGGTTCCCCATGTTGTGTCTACCACAAGTTGTTTAACACCATGAAGAGGTACAGAGTTCTTTCTAGAGGAAAACACTGTCCATGCCCAGAGGGACCCCTGAGACCCTTCTCCACCATGTGCTGGGATGGCTCTCTGCCCAGATGAGAATCTGTATAGGCAACTAAACTTTCCACAAAGTGTCAAAACTGCCCGGCTGTTCGCTCTGTATAGTACAAGGGATTCCTGGGTGGGACTTAAGGAATTTATAAAAAAATTCAACTAGGATCAAATTGTGATTCCACTCTTGCCCAAGCTCCTGGAGACATGTGATATTGAGAAAGTCAGCGTGAGGCTAACTCGCCGGTCGGTGCCCATCTCTGAGCCTGGGTGTTGGTTCCCTCCTCTCGGCAGCCTCACTGCAACCAGTTTGCAAGGCCTGCTCCTCCTCAGTCTTGGCTAAACATCTGGAACCTAAAGATCTCTGCAAGCTCCATTTTTGCTGGCAGTGTTGATTCCTATAAATATTTACTAAACTTGCTCTGCAGTCAAGGCACAGCCGTTTTTTCTCTTCCTTCTGGAAGGAAGTTTATTACACAAAGTAATAGGTGATGTCTTCTTGCTACCACATAAATCTGCTATAGTACCTGTGTGTTGAACTTCTTAGACAGCAAGAACAAACAGTTGTTACTGAAACATTCCACACGGAGGAAAATAAACCAGAAGCAAAGGCAACACAACAAACAAAACTTAGAGATTTATTCTCTGCTAGAATATTTAACAAAAGATGGAGCCCTCCAAAGCTGAGGTTCTGTTATATTTCCTAAAGTAGGAAAACCAAATGGTTCAATTTTGTTTTTCTTTAGACAACACTTTCTTATTCTGGTGACCAGGAGTGAATTTTGTGGCACCAAGTATCTGAGAAAGAACTCAGACCTAGGGGGTACATACCCAACCAAGCTCAGATTTAGGACACACAAAGCTAGTGCAGGGGCAAGGGCAGTTCTAGGAAAGATGTAGAGCTAGGCAACTTTTCCTTTGTGTTCTCCAATCTGGTAACAGCAGTGATGGTGCCTGAAAAACTTTGGGTAAATTATATGACAGCTTTAGTGAAGTAAAAAGCCAATCTAGTGGCCTCTCAGCAGCAGCATGTTTGGACTTAAGGAGAAGGCTGTATTTCTTTTTTCTGGGAAAGCCCCATGCACTTAGGATAAACTCCTTAATGAAGTGCCAATGATCTCAGAGTTGACCTTCAACGTCCTTTCCACACAGCCTGTGCTTCATACCATGATCAGGAGCCAAATCTCATTGGGTGAGAGTGACTTGGCTCTCTATAGTCTTTCTGGGAAATGTGCTTCAGGGTCATCTCACGTGTGTGCACGTGTGTGTGTGTGTGTGTGTGCGCACTCGTGTGCTCATGTGCATGTGGTGTAGTTAATTTCCTGGCGAGTGCACATGGGACTACTTTGTCCATGGGAGGGATTATTTTTATAAGTGGCTTTAGCTAATTAGTTTATTTTTGCTGAGATGCTCCCATCCTATACTCCTAATTTGATATCCTTATTTCATATAGAAACTGGAAGCTTGATTGACCCTTGAATGGATGCTGAGTGGTTCTATTTGGATATACTGCTGTACATTCTGGTAAGGTAATGATTAAGAATGTCTGGTTCACTATTGTACACCCAGGACCTAGCATAGTAAAAAGTCTTATTTAGCTCCTTCCTTTGCCAAACACTGTGCCAAGGGCTTTTTAAGAACGATCTCATTTAATCTTTACAAAACCCCTGTAAGACAAGAACTAATATTGTGCCCATTTTATTAGGGGGAAGCCAAGTCATAGGGAGAGGCTAAGTATCCTGCCTGTGCTCACGTAGCTAGTAAGCAGAAAAACTGGGATTTGATCTTGAGCAGTCCGGATTCTGAAGCCTGTGCTCTTACTTGGCAACAGAAAATACTCGTTTTATAAATTAGTGAATAAGCGGACGACTACTAAGTATAAGATTAAAGGGCTTGGTGACAAAACCTTGGTTTTTACCCTTAGTTGTCAGGCCCAGAATTCACATAAAATTCTCTAAAAGTACTGTCCATTTCTGCATTTATCCTTCTGACTCAAGTCTGTGATCTTCCATATCCGTTGCTGCTCTCTCTGACTTCACCCTCCAGAATGTGCGTTATTCTTACAGTTCTATTACATGAACTCCCTGTTACGGGACTGCTGATTGCTCATCCCTGTGTCGGCAGATAAATGTTTAGGGGGACACTGCTCCTGAATGCTTTTTGCATTTCCAGAGGGGTCCTCGGCATTCAAAGGAACTGTAGGCCAAACCCCCTGACGAAAGGACAAGCTTCTTGTTACTGTAGCTACCCCGCATTGATCCAGAAGAGGTCTAACTGAGTTCACACCATGAAAAGAGCCAAGAAATATAAAAGATCCAAACTGTAATCATTCTCCAGATAACTCCACAGACCACTCTGATTTAGGAGTTTTTTTTTTTTTCTCAGTTTACTAATCCACTCCCCATCACAGCCTGGGGAGGGGAGTATCACACCCTCTGAGCTAAGGTGGGAGCTGTCTCAAACTGGGAGATCAAATCCGAACCTCAAGACTCACTGGCTAATTAAGCCTTCATTTGCTGGATAATGCTACTCATTGTGGCAGTTATTTTAGTTTAAACAACTTCTGGGTGGTCTCTTCATGTTCAAAAACTTGCCTCCATCTTTTCATGTGTAATTTATACAAATAAGTCTTGAATGGTGGAATTTCTGCCAATCTATAGGACACGTGCTTCTCAATTCTATACCAAAAAGACAGCCTACTTGATCCACAAATTTGTTTGCTCTTTGTAACTCCTGCGTAGTCAGGAGACAAGAGAACAGGGAAGAAAAGTCAACCTGCATTCTACTCTGCTTCCCAATCAAACCACATAGACCAATACCCGAGGCTTCTTTTCAGCACAGAGATTCCAATTTTCAATTCCTGTTGGAGATATCTAGTGTTCTCACCATCACATCATCTGTTAATGTCCACTGCCCATGGGGAATAATTACCCAACACTAAAACACATGGAAAAAACCCCCAAAAACCAAAAAAAGCAAAACAAACAAAAACAAAACAAAACAAAAGAAAAAGAAGGATTCTACTTTCCAAACCAATTTCCAGGAATTGCTACTAAAGACAAATGTCACACACTTCTCCACTTCAATCATTTTCAAAACTTTTAATGAATCTTCTCTTTTAAACAAATAATGCCATTAGCATGGATGCTATGCAAATGAAATGCAGGGCCTGCGTTTGTTTGGCTTCCTTGAAATTGTTTCAGAAATCTGATCACATCAAATATTTTTCAGTTTATGCAAAACAGAACCTCTCAATACATTTTTTTGAATACTATGTAGTTTTTCATTTGCATGTTGGTCCCAAGTGGTAAATTTACACTTTGAATGTAGGATTAACAAATTTCCATGTCTGAACTGCATTTTGAAACTTAATCAGAAAGAAGTTACTTTCAGATGCCAAGAGCCTTAAGAATCTGAAATCGAATGACCTTAAAGTCACCTGGATGCCCAGAGTTTAGCACGCAGATGGCATCTGGGAAACCTGTCTTCCCTTAGCAACGCCATTTTGGTAGCCACCTATTTCATCCAGAGTTCCCTCAAAGACGGATCTCGGGTCATCTTGGAGAACGCAGGGACGAGAATACACTCTCTGCCGCTAAAAACCATTCAGATCTGGGATCCATGGGTCTGCCTCTAAAACCCCTTTTCAGGGGCGCCTGGGTGGCTCAGTCGGTTAAGCGTCTGCCTTCAACTCAGGTCATGATCCCGGGGTCCTGGGATCGAGCCCCGCATCGGGCTCCCTGTTCCGCGGGAGGCCTGCTTCTCCCTCTCCCACTCCCCCTGCTTGTGTTCCCTCTCTCGCTGTGTCTCTCTCTGTCAAATAAGTAAACAAAATATTAAAAAAAAAAATAAAACCCCTTTTCAAACTGCTCTCTCTCAGTCTGGCGAGCAGGCCGGCCCGTGCCACACTCTCTCTGTCAGTGAGCAGTGTTAGGGCTTGAGAGAGTGGTGCATGATCACACTCACTGTAGCATCAACTATTTTTTTCTTAATTGTCCTGAGATCCTAGGAAGGAAACAAGCGTCTGTGCTGACAGAGGAGCTCAGCATGAACTCTCATTTTTCACATGGAGCTAATTAAAAACTGAAATTAGTTAAATATGGAAATGACACTTGCAAGCACTTTAGTAGAATTCTGGCAAAATCCCTCTGGAGTGCTGTGACATTACCTGCTGCTTCGAAACTCCCCAACTGAATTTCACAGTTAAAAGGCTGAGCAAAGGGAAAGTTATTATTGAGATTTCGGATTCAGAATGTGTCTGTAAAACTCCAAATTAAATTTCACGGCTGGCCCTTGAGTGGCTGGCGATACGTAACGCAGGCCAATGGAGTGGGCCGCTAACAATGTCCCTGCAAGCAGGCGCTCCAATTACCCCTCTTTAGGTACGGTACTGTGGGTGGCACACCACGACCATCAGAAGGTTAACGGAAGTCTTTCTCTTGGAATCTGACTTGAGGCGCTTCACACACACACACACACACACACACACACACACACACACACACACACATTCCAACCAAGAAAAGAGGCTGGACTCACGCAAGGCTGTATGATGGGCCTGATTGTGAAAACCAAGCAAGTTTCTTAGGGGTAACGAGACACACTTTTTACGGATGAATTCTCTTCCCAGGTTGGTCTAACTATCTATAAATGTCTGTGTATATGTGTACACCGGTGTGTATCAGTGTGTACGTACATATATGTTTGTATGTGTCTGCATCTATCTCCTTCTGCATATGTCTATGTCTAATAGGCATTTCACAGTTTTTACTCATAACGGCAATACCCCATCACGAAGAAGGGAGCTTAAGCTTCTGTCTTGGGGGGAAGTGAGAATAAACAGCCTTTCCAAATGGGCAATGGTGAAGAGGAACCTTCCAGAGTAGGTAGGAACAGCATCTTCCCAGGCTGCCACGTCCCCCTTAATAGGCAAAAGCAGTAGCATTTGCTCAAGGGCAAATGATGGTGTTTGTCTACATCTGCATACAATTTAATTAAACCCGCCTACGTGTGATGGCCCTGGATCTGTGGCAGAGTATTTGGGAAGTCCAGGCCCTCTCCAAACAACTGGAGTGTTGTGATGTTATTGTTTTTCTGACACCCTATCCATTTGCCCTTGAGGCGTTCCCTCCCCCTGGACCCTGGCCACGCGACTGAGGCAGGCCAGTGAGAGGAGCCTGTTGGTGCCAAAGCCAGCCCCGCTCCGTGAGTTGGCTGGCGGGGAGCCGTCGGCGGGCTGGGCTGCCAGGAAGAGTTCTCTGGCAGCTCCGGCACTCATCTTCCCATCACGCTCGGGCTTTGCTAGTCCGAGGCCTGGAAATCATTGCGGCTTACCCAGCTGGATGGGTGGAATGCTGCAGCTGTACCATCAGGCTGGCTTATTTTTATTGAATTTTGAATATCCAATTTCAAAGCAATTCAAATGAATTTGCCCAAGGCCTCGGATCAGCGTGGCTGCTGACACTCTCTGCAGTAGGGTTTCGAAGTTCATATTTCTAAACAAAGGCAAGATTACAGAAGCTTTCCTTGTCAGGTCCAGCGCCTCTAAAGCACCCTCTCTACCAACCCTATTAGGTCCCATGCTGACAGTGGGGAAAGCTGTTCGGCTAATCCAGGTCCCTTGCTAGTCAGGCTGTGGTGGGCAAGCAAACTTTCTCCGCTGACGGAAGAAAGAGAGGGGAGTGCGGTGGGGGGTGTCCGATAGGATGCAAAAGGGTCCAGGACACAGAAGTCGGCACGCGCAGGGCTGCTTACAGGGCGCAGGTGCTCACCTATGGCCCTGAGCGGGCCGAGTGGGCAGGGGCGACCCCAAGGTCAAATTGTGCCCCCACGTTCTGCCCTTCACGATGGCAAATAAAAACAGAAACACGATCCATGCCCTAAGATGACTGAAGTGAAGCGGGGAGCCCTTCAGCTCATGGAGTCTCTCCTCTAGCTCCAAACATCTGTCTTCCCTCACCCCCGCCTCCATTCTAAGCCTGCTACCCCCATGCCTGGAAGGCACAGCTTTTAAATGCACAAAACAGAACTTAACTCCAGAGGTAGAAGACTGCAGAGTTGTGGAGAAAAACAGGCTTACTGAGAACACCCCCCCCCCCCCCGGGCATCTCCAGGCCGAGGGAGGTTCCACGTTCCAAGTACAACCTGCTCTCATTCCTTTCAGGACGACTTGGGAGACATTTAGGGCTTGGCACTCACTGAAAACTGTTTTTAAGAAGCCTTGGGACAAGACCAATTCAATAACTACTGGTGTTCACAATCTGTCAACTCCTCCCCTCAGGGGTTAAAAAATCACCAAACAAACCCTAAGAGCAAAGAGCAAACTGGGACTTGAGTGACACTACCGCAGCCTTCCCAGGAGCAGGGCGCCCGTCTGCCCTTCCTCAGCAGTGCACCCCAGCTGTCAGCCGCGTGCCTGGCCCTAAGGGGTACCTACTGAGTATTTGTGGAATATGGTTGCTGTCTTAGGTCACCCAGGGTGCAATACGGGTCTTAGAGTCAGAAAGACTCCTAATATGGCCACCATTTAATTGTCCCACAGCATTGGATAAATAACCTCTAGGCTTCCGTTTTCCCAACTGTAAAATGTCTTTAACTACCTGTTACGTAGGATTGTTTTAAAGATGAGATGAGACATAAAAATAAAAAAAAAATTAAAAAAATAAAGATGAGATGAGAAGGGGCGCCCGGGTGGCTCAGTCAGTTAACTGTCTGACTTCGGTTCAGGTCATGGTCTCAGGGTCCTGGGATCGCGTCCCTGCATGGAACCCCTCCCCAGTCTCCCAGCTCAGTGGAGAGTCTGCCCCTCCCCCCCCCCCGCTTCTGCCCCTCCCCTTGCTCATGCTTTGTCTCTCTCTCTCTCTCTCTCACATAAATAAATAAAACCTTAAAAAAAAAGAGAGATGAGAAAATGAACAGAAAAAGCCTGCTACCATTTCAAAGGGGTAGATGTCAAACCCTTCCTTGCCATGGATCCTACTGGATAAGTCACAAATCTTTGTACCCGATAATGTATGTTCCCTTTGCCTCCTGCTATGAAGTCTGCCTTTTAAACAGGAAAAAAAAAATTCAAATATGTAGGAGAACCTCTGTTTTTGAAAAATTTTGTAGCCCTTCAAAAGAAATTATTTTGTCTACTCAACGTAGTATCTCTTGTGAACCTCAAGTGTACACTGTAAATGAAGGAGCCTTGATTTTCCTTAAAGGACTAGTTCTATAGACTCAGATACAGAGTAAGGACATAGAAACCAAAACGTAAAATAAATAGCACCAGGATAAAGCAAAAACCCCAAAGATTGAAGTAAAGGAAGGTTGCAGATGTCAAGAACCCAATGGCTGGAGGGGCCTGGGTAGATGCTTCCAGAGACCAGAGGTAAGAACAGATACCCACAGGTCACACCCCTTTAGTGTACAGCCCAGCCAGTTTTTAAATCATTTGCTCCTTTGGGCGAACAGTGCTGCTGGTTAGTTATCCAGTAGATGTTTTTAATTACAAGCTGAAAAAGTCATTCCATAGCCCTGAAACTGGTGCCCTCATGCCTAAGAAGTGCTTTTTAATATTTATACATCTAAAGAGGGTTTGCCCTTCCAGACATAGAAAATCATTAGGAAGCCTTCTCAGGAGGATATAACTTTGGTCAAGGTCATGCACAAATCTAAACTTCAGATTTCCGCCAACGCTTACCAGTAGGTGCCACTTTTGTGCCACAAAACATTTCGAGTCTGCTTTTGACTTTATTTCTAGGTTATCAATTTTTAAATAGAGGAAAGGAACAAAAATATGCTTGTGAGACAATTCTGAGCATATAAAAGTTGAAGAAACTTTTCTGTTTTTCCTCGTTACTTGGCATATCTATTTAATGGAGATTTTTTGATTTTACTTTCTTCTTCCAGCACAGCAGATGAATGGGCGAACCAAGGAAACTGCACTCAAAGAAATGTCTTGTAACGGTTCTAACTTTGGTTTGGCATGTCACCTCTGTAACGATATCAGGGAGAGGAAATATTCCGTCAAAGCTGTGAGCATGGAAGGAAACAGCCTGGATGGTGTCCAAAGACACACAGTATCTTAGCAACTTCTGAAGTTCAGAAAAGCCAACATTTCAGTTCGGGAAGCCGGCTGGTAGAAGCTCCATCCTACCCAACCACCAATCACTGAAAGACACACCTTAAGGTGAAAATGGCCATCATTTTCAGGATCTGCTACTCAAGCTGCCAAAATTGAATGGTTTGCAGAGGGCAGGCAACCCTCTCTTGTCAAGAAAACAAAATGAAACCCTGCTGCCAAAAACATACAAAAACTATGATAACCAGGTAAGGTCAAACATAGTATGATTGAGAAATGCCTCATAGGAGCATATTGCCCCCCACCCCCCCGCCGCCAACTCTGCAAAAGCATAAAACTAACATCCTTAAGAAGAAAAACGGGAGCAGGAATCAGGCATCTTCTATTCCAAGAACTTCCCTCTAAGAATGGGGCTTGTGCCTTTGTCTCCTGAAGGGAGGGCTTTTTGAGAATCCTTCTTTCTCACTTATCTCTGGAGAATGAGAGACTCCGAACACCCATTAAAGATGTCTTGGGTGTCACCTTATAACCCCCAGCCCTGTCTTTTGTAGCTAAGTGGTGAGTGTGTATTTGTGTGGGGCAAGGTCTAAATCAACTTATCCCACCTCTATCCTCGACATTATCCCCCAAATCTGATACTGAATGTTAATCCTAACAATCTAATCCCGGACGACTCTCAACCCTGCTCAGCGTGGATCCTAACCCTCAGATGACCCAGTATGTAATTGTTGCAAAAGCAGAAATCCCTACCCCTTCCTACATAAAGCCCAGCTCAGATCACCTGTACCTGGACTGTTCCTTACTCTTCGGCAATTTGATCACCAGGTAGGTGAAATGTGTCCTTTTCAGCGAAAAGGAGGAGTAGGGGCTTGTTAAGCCTTTTCTTTCCCCTCACACCTACTGTCCTTAAAAGATCATTCAGTGACAAAACGGGAAATTTTGTTAAGTCTAGTTCTACTGTCTCCTAACTTTTCCATGACACATGTGAAAATAACTTAGGAAGTACATTCTTTGTCACAGAACCTCCAGCATCATCCAGTCCAGCGGACATGCACTGACGTAACAGATGTGACAGATCAGGCTTCATTATGAATTATATTACAGGACCAGGGAAACTTCTTGTAGCTCTCCCACTTCCCAAGGTTGGTCTCAAGTGACTGTCCAGGACAGAGCAAAATTCTCATCAGTTTCATGGAGTCATGCCTGGTGTCTCCATCATCTTCCCACCCAATTCAGTCCGTGACCAAACCTGGACATGCAACCTCCAAAATGTCTCTCTCATAACTGCTCTCCTCTTGGGCTGCCCTGCTCTGCCCTTGTCTGTCCACATTCTCTGCTTCCCGGGCTTTGAAACAGCCTCCTCAGTTCTCGCTGCCTCTGGTCTTGACCCGCCCCCCTCAGGCTGCACCGGGCTGCCAGAACGCCCTGGGCTCCCCGTACTCAGAATTCTCAGCAGGTTGCACATCACTTCGGAATCAAATCCAAACATACATTTGCATGGAGGAAAAGGCTCTTTGTCATCTGTCTCTTCTTTCTAGTTCCATCTCCATTAATACCTCAGCTTCCTGTATATTTTTGGTTCAGTGTGAATGATATGTGGTTCCCTACAACATCATACTTTCCTGGGCTTTAAACACTGTGTTCTTTATTCCTGAAATGTACTTCTCCCCCCTTGTCCTTCCACCAAACTCCCAGGTACGCTTCCAGGTAGAAGTTAAATGGCACCTCCTCTCTGAAGTATACCCTGATAGCTTCAGATAAAGTCTTCCTTTTCCTCTCCCCACGCACTTCATACAGAGCACAGTAGGGTCCCCTTAGTGTTGTGTATAAGGGATTGTCTGCACCTCTGTTTTTCCTCTTTGTGTGACGAGGATCTGCTGGTGGGCAGGGACCTTGGTTACCCATCTCTGCTTTGCTGGGGTCTTGGCACTTCGACAGAAGGAAGGATTTGGGAAACATTTGCTGCTCGAATGGATAAAGGACAGAGTCAGTTCTCAGGAGGTACCCTAGAATCCACTCAAGCTTGAAATTGGGGTTTAAAATTAAAATACTGAGGTGGGGGTCCTCTCACCTGAGAAGCCCTCAGCTGCCAGACTAGCTCTATATTCACAACTCAGTCGCTTCCTCCTCTCTCCTCCCCACTGTCCCACTCCTTTCTGGGACTTCTGGGGCAAGGACCCAAATAAAACTGCCCTCCTCCTCCAAGGGTAAGAATGTCCCTATCTGCAGTTACTCCAGCGATCAGGGACCCAAAGTTGTCATCAATGGAAGAGACCCAAGAACACAGGGCAATCTGATCCTTTTCTCCTCCAGGCTCTGTTTTGCTGGAAACACTTATTTTTTTTATGAAAAAAAGAAAGAGGAAAAGAAGCTCACAAGACCATGTTAAAGCAAATGCCTAGAAAATATTTTTGAAACATTTGGAAGTAATTTCTATTCACAAATTATCTCCATTCACAAAATGAAAAGGCAAATTATGTGAGCTGGATAAATTGAGAAAGAGAAGAAATCAGACTTAATGCTGGGAGCAGAAGAGGAATAGGAAGGAAGAAAAAGAGAGAAAGACTAGTAATTCTTGCATTTCTCTAGCAAGTAGAATTTTTAAAAACACTGAACATGTATTACTTCCTGTGAATGTTACAACCAATTCCAAGATGCTGGTAGGCAGTTAATTTTTCCATAAGGCGAAAGAGAAAGTTGAAGCTAAATAAAGTAAGTCTTCCATCACCCATTGGTGCGAGAGTTGGGGCTAGCAAGTGAGAGGCATGGAGGAGGAGGGAGAGGTGAGAAAGAACATGATGGAAAGATGGAGAAGGAGTAAACAAAGCTAACGTGTTCAGAAGAAAGCGACAGGAGGGGCCTGAAGATTCATCAACAATGAATGGCAAAAGTGGCATGAAAAACTTTGAAGCCATCCTCTGCTTTGTGCTGTTGAGATACGAAGCCTCTTCCTCAAATACCCGTAACTGAAAAAAATAGAGAAATTATTGAGCCCGTGGAGCCTCTTGATTCTTAGGAAGGTGAACCCATGGATGGATGGTTCAGAGGCTCCAACCCTGGGCTGAGTGCTTAGGAAGGTGAACCCATGGATGGATGGTTCAGAGGCTCCAACCCTGGGCTGAGTGCTTCTGACCTTCCTGATGGGCATCCTGCTTTTCTTGTAATAACATATTTCTCTGATCAATACAAATTAAACAGCTACACATTATTCAAAATCAATCTGCTGATCACATGCTGTAAGAGACCTACCAGTCACAGGTGGAGTGGGAGAAGTTCAGAATACGAACAATGCCAAGTAAACGAGCAGAGAACTTTGACAGAACTCAGACCACTCCTCACGGGCTCACCACAACCTGCCCAATGCAAACAGGTTGGCTAATTGAAAAATGATGCTCCTTTTCCTCTTACAGGCCAGCACACTCTACAGCTGTCTTCTTACTTAGTCTTAATGATAATTCGGCAGGAATGGGCAGTATTATTCTTGTCTTAGAATGATAATCCGAAGCTGAGGGGATTTAAATAATATCCAAATTTGAATCCAGGCCTGAACAGATCCAGATTCACATTCTTTCCACCTCAGTCCCCTGCTTCTAAAATTGATCATGAATTGTCTCCACCTCTTTTCCTTTAGAGGCCCCTCTAGCTGGGTCAGGACAAAGTGAGTGAAGAAATCCTGAGGGCAGGAGAAGCAGCTGCTAAATGTTCAATGCAGGTATAAGGAGCATAAACAAGGTGCCTGCCAGAAGGAGCCCCAGGCAATGTTGGGTACCATCCTGGGCTGGCTCAGCCTGGTGACCCTATGAGGTGCGCTCTAATCCCTTTTAACAATTACTGAGCACCTACTTTATACCAACCACTGCACCAAAAGCTGTGCATGCAACATCTGATTTAATCTTTGCTGCTACTCTTGGAGATGAGTGCCTTTATTATCACTATTTTACAGATAACAAATCTCAGAGAGGTTAAGTAACTGGCTCAAAGTCGTATGGGTGGTAACTGGAAGAGTGGGGACTCCTGCCCTCTTCTCTCTGATTCCAGAGCATGCTGTTAGCCACTAAGCACATTGCTTTCTTCATCTCCCATTGAGAAGACACTCGGGGAAAACTCTAAAGTTTAAGAGGCAGTGAACGTGGTTCTGGAATGTCAGCTCCCCCGGATCTAGGTTAACCTGGGAACTGGAATTCAGGAGGTCTGACTTGGAAGATACTCCTGCCCATCATTGATTGTATTTCTTTAAGCATCTTATTTGATTTGCACCTCAGTTTCTGCATCTGTAAAGTGGGAATAAAACGAAGATAATACATGTTCTTTGAAATATTGCAAAAACTCACTATAGAGCTGCTGCTACACTTGGGAGGAAAAGTACATACTAAGGTTAATAAGTCAGATAAAATAATGGATTGACAGAAATTTAGAGGCTGAGGTACCTTGAGGATGACCCATGCCCAGTGAGCATATGGTTAAGTACATTGGTGCTTTGCTGAGGCAACTCCTGGCTGTGGGACCCTGGGCAGGTCACTTCACATCTCTGAGCCTCAGCTTCTTATCTGTGAAATGGACATAAAAACAGTACGACCCTAAGGTTTGTTGTGAAGATGAAATGAGATGATGTAGGCAAAGCCCAGTGACCTGCGCATAGTAAGTGCTGCATAAATGCTCTGAGTATTTTGGTGGGGAAACTGAGGCCTAGGAAGGGAAATGCATGTCTGGGGTTGCACTGCAAGTTAACGGTAGAGGAAGGAACAGAACACAGGCCTCTTGGTTCATGCTACTTCTCCTCAACTGTGCAACCTTGGACATACTACTTACAATTTCTAAGGCTTAGTTTTACCATCTGTTAAATGGGGACAATTCTTCTCACCTCTGCCGTGAGAGGGGAATTAAATGAGCTATTCAAGTAAAGCCCTCAACCTGAAGCATCTGTAGTGCTCACTAAATGTTAGCTGCTATAGCTTTTCCTTCCATTTGGATTTGAAAGAGATCTTATCCTTGGGAATAAGAATGAGAAGAATCTTTTTCTCAGGGTTGTTTGCCGCGTCAGAGAATGAGTGGGAAACACCCCCCACAGAAGAGAAGCAAGTGTGGAGTGGACAAAGCCCAAACTAAGGGAAGCCACCCAGCAGAAGTCACTTCCATTAATCTCATCTCCCAAACTAAACCGACTTCTCCTTGAGGCACAGCACCTCGAATAAGTGCCTTAGTCCTCTATGCGGGATTTTTTCCCTTTCTGGTTCTTCTAGAAGCTTCTGTCAGCTCAAGTCAGAAGCACTGCATTCCAGCTTTCTGCGGCAGTGCAGAATGTCACTGTATTTGGAAACTGACTGCCTGGGTACCAGCCGCACCGTTGTCATTGCCTAGCTGTGTGCTTTGGACAAGTCCTTTCCCTGAGCCTCGGTCTGTGGTTGTCAAATGAGGACAATAATGCCTGCCCACCACATGAAATCATGAGGTGCCACATAAGCATAAAACATTACTTGCTTTTCACTATCATTTCTCCCCGCACTGTCTGCCTCTAGTCTGGAGGAAATGAGAAACCGGTGTGATTGCCTTTAAAGATCCAAATTTCCCTCCAAGTCCCCAGTACTTTATTTAAGAGGGAGCGGCCTTCTCTTCCACGTGTGGTCCTGTTACAGAAGGAGGATGTCAGCAAAGCACTGGACAACTCTAAGTGGCTACTAAGGCTGTTTCATGGCGGGAGAGATCCGTTACGAGGCTGTTTAGCCAAAGCAATGAGTATAAAGCAGGGGGACGCTGCACCAGACCATACAGATCAATGCCAGGTGCCCGATGGCTGGTAAGGGTCAGAAGGACGGTGTGAAAGCAGCGCTTGACTGTCAATAGCTCCATTTCCTCTTCCTCCCTCAGACCCCCCCTCCCCGGGGGTGCCAGAGCAGAACCACTGGCACCCATGAGACTGGGCAGGACCCCAGCCCCTTGGCCCCTGTTTTTGCCTCAAAGGTGTCACATTTGGGTTTCTGTATGTCATCTGCCTTCAGTATGGGAATTATTCCTCTAAGGGCGATTTCATCTTCAGTGAACTTTTGAGGAAGGATGAAGTACTTTGCGCAGATGGTTCTGCATTTGAGTAAGAGGAAACCATCATGCCCAATGCAGAATGAAGTGTTTTGTGTTTCTAAGGCAGCAAAGAAAGCTTCTGAGAACAACAACAACAGCTACAAAAAAACAAAAAAACCACTTTTTTTTTTTTCCAGCTTTAGGGGAAATCAACTTGTCTACCCTTACTAGCACTGATGAGCAGGAAACATGTAGTACCAGGGATGTAAATGACTGTGAAGTCCGTGTGGTTGATGGTTAAATGAGAGGAGATAGGAATAACACTGGCACTCACCTCATGTGGTAGTGGTATGATTAAATGAGAAAATCCCTATATGGACTACTTAGCATATAGTAAATGCTCAAAAATACCACCTGGCATCATTACTAGGAAGATCTGTGAAGGATTCTGAGAAATCCGGTGTTATATAGGTTGAGTTGTCCCCCCACAACAAAAGATGTTGAAGGCCTCAGTGCCAGGATCTGTAAATGTGGCCTTATTTGGAAGCAGTTTTCTTTGTCAATGATCAAGGACAAGGAACTCATTGGGGGGAGGGGGGGCGGCTAACCCAATACCTGACTGGTGTCCTTAAGAAAAAGGAAAATTTGGGCACAGAGATGGACATACACATGGACACAGTGCCGTGTGTGGACTGCAGTTTTGCTCCCACAGCCGAGGAGCTGCAGGAAGCTGGAAGAGAGCCCTGGGACAGACCAGGCTCAGACCCGCATGGCTCAGCTGACTCTTTACTTGTTGATTTCTCGGCTCCAGAAGGGTGAGGTAAGAAACTTTTGTCACAAACCATTCACTTAGTGGCACTTTGTTATGGCAGTTCCAGCAAATGAAGACATGCTCTTTCAGAGTGCTGCAGTGGACACATATCTAAAAGAGAGTTCTTAGAAGTAGCTGTTTTATCTATTTTCAGAAAAGTAGAAACCCAAGTGTAAAAATCACTATAAAAGGACACTGTTGGATTTTGGATTTATCAGACAATTCCAACCTTCTTTTCTTCTCCCTTGTTTCCAAGGAGTCTAGAGAAGCCTCCCTGGCTTCCTTTGAAGCAAAGGACAGCCATGTGACACAGTTCTGACTAATAAGATACAAGTAAAATCCTCTTGGTATGTGTGTGTGCCGGGGCAGGGGGAGGGGAGGGAGGGGGTAATTTAGGCTTTTCTAGATAAAATGTACAGAGATCTTGAATATTTCTCCCTTCTTTTTTCCCCTCTTGAAGATGGATGTGATGCCTGGAGCTGCAACAGCCATCTCGTCACAATGAGGCAGCAAAACCAAGGGGAAAAATCCTAAAATGCTGGGAGGGGCAAGGCAGAGAAATAGGAAGAGTTCATGTCCTGGATGGCAACACTGAGCAGCATAAATGGTGCCAGTTTCTGCCAACCTTGGATATCTAGCTAGCTATGTAAGGAAAATAGCTATGTAAGCCACCGTTAGGATTCTTATGGTTGTCAGTTATGATAACTTGTGACTGAATGCCTCCCCTAATTGAAGCGCAATCTTGGCTGGCTGTCCTGAGCAGGACTTTGAGCTTTCCTTCTGATTTTCAGTTTTTGAAGTGCATTTCATTCATTTCTTACTTCTTTCTGCCTGTCCCCTCTTCCCCACGAGCCCCGACGTAGAGAACTGGTTAGGGAATGTGTCATCTTTCTGCTGTCAGGACAAGGCTAAGGTGCAGCTGGCCAGTGTTTGCATGACCAGAGGGACTCTGTTCGCTCTTCTCTTGGTAGCACTGTCATTAAGAGTAGTTGCAAGGACTTCTGGGGGTTGGAGATACATGAAGTCAAAGGCACCAGGCACATGATTATAAGTTGATGGCAGTAAACATACGGGTGAGGGCATGGACTTGGAAGTTAAATGGACCTGTGTTTAAATTCCACATCTCAACTATTGACCAGTGTGTGACTGTGGGCAAATTATTCAACCTCTCTGAATCTCCTTCCTTAATTATAAATAGGAAAGTCAGGTCATTGGGAAGATTAGATCAGACCTTGAATGTGAAGTTCCTAGACACAGTAGGTCCTTAAGAAATGGCTGACTTCATTGTCCTTTGGGAAAGATCTACATTCAGGGGTACTTGTCGTTACACCTCTTCAAGTGAATCCTCTCCTCAGAGCACACATTTCACCAGTTCAGTCACATAGCTTCTCAGAACTTAGCACCACAGCTTGCCTGCATAAAGGGGATTGAGGACTTTGAGCATGAAAAAATAGCACCAAGAGGAATAAGCAACACAGAACCAAAGCTGACCCACGGGGGGGCAGTAAGTAGGTCTGAGATCTCACTTTAATTTTGGTGGTAAAAGGAGAAAAAAATACACCTAAAGACATGATTATAAGTCAAGGAGAGCAAGATTTCTCAAACTTGGCACTACTGACATTTTGGGTTGGATGATTCTTTGTTGTGGGGGGCTGTGCTATACATTTAGCAACATCTCTGGCCCCCTACCCACTAGCTTCCAGTAGTGCCCATAGTGTCCCCCACTTGTGACAACCAAAAATGTCTCTAGACATTGTCAACTGTTCCGAGGGGTGGAGTGGGGATGTGCTGAGTCAGAGCAAAAGGCAATAGAGTGCTGATGGGCAAAAGGGTCTCTCTGGGATAATGTTACTGGTGTCGATAAGCAAGTGGTTCCCAATGCACTGTAACCCTGCATAATGTAAAAAATAGCAAAGGAAGAAAGGAAAGAATTTTGCACATCTCTGAGCCCTGACCACCTCATTAATGAGCAAAAGTCCAGGCGACTGGTTATTACTCTATCGAGACTGTAGAACAAGGAGTGATAATATTTGGACTATTTCATCAATCTGTGCCAAGGACCTCTTCAAATCAAGTCAGCTTAATGGGTAAAATATTTGATATTCTCTAAAAAGACCTAGCGGGTTCCAATCCATCCTTTTCACACAAAGCGCTATTACAGCAAAAAGGATCACGGGGAGAACAGTTATGAAAAGGAAGTGGAGCCCAAGAAGGAGTCTCATCCCTGTTTTCTAGACACACCCCCGACTTGAATACAGAAGGGCATCCCTCCTGCTACACGGGCAGCATTTGCAAAGCCCTCGGCTCATCTCACACACCCAGACTATAAAAGATCTGCTAATTGGTGTAGCTGCAGAATAGGATCATTTGCATTTTACTTTCGTTCTCCACTACTCCCAATGATTTTTAGAGGGTTCTTCCCCCATGAACATCCCTCCTTATCCTTCATCATTTATTTATAAAAACACAGTCTTAGAGACAGTTGCTACCCATTTACACTTCTCTCAGGACCTTTTTGGGAGCCCTTGGTCTGGAGATTGTAAAACACCATTGTAAAAGACTCTGTTGTATGTACCATGAAGCACTGAAGAGGGCAAAACTTGGAAGAAAGGCTGTTCTGCATGAAAATATTCATACACATTATTTCATTATACACTTGAGAAATGACAAGTTGGTTTGCAAGAATAGTGTAAGATGTTCTCTTACAATTTTACCCATGGTTAAGAGCCTGTTCACTCTGTTCCAAACTCCACTTTAAACTTCTCCTGGATGTCTTACAACTCTCAACCAATCTTTTAGTCCTAAGAGCAGGTTCCTTTCTCTTTTAAAGAGGCTTTCAGAGTGTCACCAGCTACAGGAATGCTATTAGACAATAATGTCATATGATCTTGTGATTATTCTAACTGGCTGATAAGTCGACTAAATTTAAGTGCCATTTAAAGTAACTCTCCACATTTATGATTGAGCTATGGACATGTTGGGGATGCACCCCACAACTAATCATCACATAAGCATGATATCCGACCCCCCATCTCCCTCCCTGGGGAGGGTGCAGGAGGACTCCAAAGGCTTTAAGGGTGGGCTCATGAGAGCACCATGGTATTGCCTCTCGTGGGGTGATGTGGAGAAGGCGAAGATCTGACATCTGTCCTAACCCAACCGAGCCTGGAAAATGGTTGCTGATTTAGGAGTCCCTAAAGACCAGCACCATGGCTTGGGGTCAAAAACTGGACAAGAATGGGATGTCCAGCCTTGTGCCTGAGCCTTACCTCCCACTCCCTTGCAGCAGAAAGGAGACCAGAAGAGGTGAGAAGTAGGACAGGGAGAAAAAGAAAGCACAGAGACATAATTATCTACTAAAGTGAAGCTCATCCACACAGTCAATCCAGATAATGCCTCTGGGGCCTAAATTCTCTTGGTTAGTTTGGAAGCTAACTCTAAAATTCCCCAGGTAAGCACACTGTTTTATACTGTACTCTGGGCACCTAGCGTCTGAGAGGGTATTTCATGCACTTCAGCCAATTGTTAAAGCATAGAAAATAAATGGAGACTTTGGCGTGGTGCAGAGGGAGGGCAGGGGGGAGGAGGGCGCAGGCGGGTTCCCTGATGTCTGGCCCTCTCTGCCTGGATCCATAAACCCACAAGCCGACTTCATCCATCTGACCCGTCAGCCTGGGTACAGTGAGGCAGCCTCATTTGCAGAGACACAGGCAACTGCATTAGAGTTGAAACCTGCTCATACAGTGAATATGCAGCAGATTTATCATAATTTCAAACCTGCCTCTAACCAGCTGATCAAAAGGCAACTTTCTTCTTTGAAGATTTTCATTTGTAAGCTTCACTGCCCCAAATCAAAAAGGGCAATGGTACAGACTCCCGGAACCATATTCTGCATTTGTTAGGCAAGGACCTTCAAGTCCTGGAGCGTGCTTTTCTATTTATAAGTGGGTATGCTGAGTTTCAACGTATATCCTGATGCCTCTTTTTGGTTCACGAAATTTGCACTATGTATGAGCACTGTTATGGAGGCATTTCGCTAGCCTTTTAGAGTTCAGTTTTAACCCAGTTCTGCTCTCCTTTTTCTCCACAGACTTTCATACAAAATCCAGAGTGAATGCCTCAGAAGGGGTCTTGATGGGTTTTATTGGATCAAAGGGCCCTCTCATAATAAAGAAACCGCGCAGAGATTTACTGAGTGCATTTAAAAAAAAGAAAGGCTTCTTGCCAGGGCTGGTAGAATTACACGCCAATAAAAAAAATGTTTGGGCCAACCATGCTTTTAGAAAAGTGTGTAGTGATTTAAAGATGGGGGGTTAATTTTTAATTTTTCAGTTCACCATTCTTGACACTACTCCTCTATAGATCCGGTTAGAAACCTGAAGGACATATCAGATACTTCTGTTTTCTTCATCTCCACAGTCAACACAATACAGAGCATATCACAAATCTGCCTTTTCTTCTTTGGAAGGACTCTCTCACAGATTCACTCTTTTTCTCTGTTTCCATGGCTCCGCTTCTAATCCAGGCCCTCACCAATTCAAATACCCACTGATTATGGTCAGAGCCTTTGGATAAGTCTCCCTGTCTTCTGTCCCATTTCCCAGTCTATCCTGAATCCTCAATCAATTAGCAAATAAATATTTATGGAGCATCTGCTAGGTAACTGACACGATAGCATGTCGTAATTTTATGTTACATTCCTGCTTATGAACTTTAAGTACCTCCCTATAGCCAAACTAATCAAGTTAAACCTTCTGCCAGACTTCCAGGCCATCCATCATCTGGTCCTGCTCTACCTTACCTCCTATTTTCCACCGCTCTTCACTAGGCAGCTCTCTCCTCACCGGCTGAGCCCCTCAACTCCCCTGCACCATATCCTGTTAATTCTGGCCTCTCCCCTACCCTGCTGCCTACAAATGCTTCTCAACCCATTCCCACTTCCATTTCTCTCCATCCCTTCCAGGGCTGGGTGGGCCTGGAACTGCATCCACCCAGTCATCCTCAGCTCCTCCAGTCCTTTGGAGTTTCTCCCTTTTCTGAACTTCAATAGCCTAATTCCTAAATTGCACCTTAGCGTCTGTGTATTTTTTCTTTTGGATGAATGCACAAATAGCACGAGTATTAATAGATATCAATATCTGCTTTAAATGTCACATAGGAAGACTATGATAAAGGTACGGTCATCATCATAACTGTTATCAATCATTTCTTACAGTTGAGAAAAATGAGGCTGAGGGCATTAAATTGACTTTCCCCAAAGCACGCAGTTACTAAGGGCTGGAATGGCAACCTAGCCAAGCCAAATCCAGGGCTTTCTTCACGGGACTTCTCCAATGCCCAGCTGGCCCCTACAATGAGGAACCACCACACCCAGAAATCAGGTTCCCTGATCCAGGCAAACAATGAAGCTGGAAGTATGAAGTTTCAATGAGTCATTATTCAGGTCAAGAAGGAACAGAGGCTGGGAATTCTGTGTCAATAACATGTGCCAAAGAAAACCTATTTCAAATTGAAATCAACTCTCCTCATCATGGGTGCCCTTCTACACCCAAGCCCCCAAACCTTTCTCAAACTCCTCCTGAAACTCATCTCCCAAGACCCCATAGTTTCCTTGGCTGCAAAGGGGCAGGGTGGGCCCAATTCAGTTTCCTGACACCCACATCTCAGGCCCGAAAAGAAGCGAGGCCAGAGTGTGCCTGGGCTGACTTTGAGTTCCTATATTAGGAAAGCCTCAAAGGAATAGCTGAGTTTGCTTGAAATTAAACAATAAAACTTTGTACGATCTTCAAAGCGAAGGATACTCGTGTGTGTTGGTGTGCATACGTGGGTCAAAATAAGATAGCAACCACCAGCACCCCAAACCACGCCGACTTCTCCACCCCTGGCTTCCTTGCAGATTTGAGCAGGCACCCAGGTGGAACCTGACTCCAATTGCAGCTCATTAGCGCAGACGAATAGAAGTTTAAGGGAAAGTGTGTAGTAAACAATGCTAATCCTGACTTAAGTGGGAGAAAGCGACCTTTCTCCCTTCCCTAAAACAAATCGCCGTCTCAGGCTGTGCGGGCCCGCTTTACTATTACCCGTTAATACGTCTGCAGGCAGAAGATGCAGCTGTGGCCCCGAGAACAGGCTCCACAGTCAGGCTGAACATAATCCCTCATGTAATGAAAAACCTATTTCTATTTCTGAGGCCTCACTACTCTTCATACTGAAGAGCCTTGTGCCTGTCACACATTTATTGAAGCTTATTACTCATCTAGGCAGCGGGGCCCAGTTAGTATTTGGAATTATATTTTAAATCACAATTTTTCTATTATTTATTTTAGGATTCCAAGGCTGTGGCGAGGGCATGTCAGTGTTACTCCTGATGCGCTTTCAAAAGGCATTAAAGCCCCAAATCAAAAATTCTTTTCGATGCAGGGAACCTTTCTGCATATGTGGCAAGCCTTCAGTCAAGACACCAGGGTCCCCCCCCCCTCCCCGGTCACCCTGGTGGCTAGAACCTCGGGACTCTGCCATGAGCACGTGGCTCAGGGTGGAGATTTTAAGTCCCTCCCCATCCGGCTTCCCAGTCATCTTTCCCTGGGCCACTGGTTTTACTCCCTCCTCTCACACCATGTTCTTTTCTCTAGTTTTCAAAGATAAATGGATAGTGTCTCTGAAGATGCTGAGGACAGAAGTGTGAAGAGACGGGCTAAACCTGTAGCCTCATCCTCCAGTGGAAAAATAAGAACTGGCTTAATCTAAGTCAGAGGATTTTCTGAGCTGACCACGAAGTCTGAGCTTCCATTTCTTCACTAGGCCAATGGTGAACATGTGGTTCCTTCTGGTTCTATAGAAGCCAGTGGAAAGTGTAATTGTCTCTCATCATTCATTGGGCCCCCTTCTCCTTTTATATGCCCAGGAAAAAAACACACACACCATACATGCTATAGTTACTGAAAGGAATGCCTGCCTGTATTTTTGTCCCTGTGCACACTTGCTTTTTCTCGTGATACTTGTTTCCCCCTCGGCATCAATGAAGGTTATCTGCCATTAGGGTCTGCACCCTCCTTGGCCTATCACACGAATGAAAATCAGCCAAAATGTGACAGCATTTACACAATGTGAAGAATCTTCTCTATTGTTTTGCAATGCACACCTAATCACTTTTCATGTCTGGAGTCCTTCTCTATGTTTCCACCGAAAGAGATGTCGGACTAGCCCTGCAAAGAAAACCCCTGCTGTCCATTTGACCTGGTAATTGGGTGGTGAAGGGTGCAGCCACAAGCCCAGAGCCAACTGGGGCCACTCTGGGTATCTTCCCCATGAGCCAGATTTTTTGGCGTGTTCTGTCATTTTGTCTCATGCTACTGCGGGAAACAGAGGCACAGGAAAGTTTTTGGTCAGGGTGAGGCAGCAGTAGTGTGTGATCAAGAAAGAATTACAAGGGGCGTGGGCAAATTAGCCAAGGTCCTCAGACATGCAGTTAGGAGAAGCGTTCAGGCTTGGCTTCCGTGTGATCTCTCCCTCTCTCTCTTTTTTCCCCTTCATGTTCTGACAGCCTTCTCCCTGGGTGGGGTGCACAACAGCTTGTTTAATAAACCCCTTAGTCATGCGAACGTAACACACAATTCTTTTTCCTCCTTCAGGACAAATTTAGTCACAGATACTTCAGTCGGGTCCACTCTCCAATTTGCCTCTGACATTAAAACAAGCCATTGGTATTTCACTACAATACAGAGAGCACTGCTGGGTCAGCTGACCTTTCCAAAGGCTTAATTCCTGTCAGTTTTGAAGAGAAGAATAAAATACCATGCAATCAGCATCCGCATCCCCACAAAAGAAATAGAGATATTTTCTTCCAGACAGGGCCAAGACCACGAGCCCTTGGGTACACTTTTGCCCTGACCACCCCCCACCTAAAGAGCCAAGGCGGAGAGGCGGAGGTCAGGAGGACAAGAAGTGGGATAAAGTTGCCGTCGGCACACCAGTACAGTTTTAAAAGTCTAACATTAAATGAACGGTAATGTACGTATATTCCTTTTAAAAAATTAAACCGGACAGAGCAGGATAAATCTGGACTTGCTCTAAGGATACTGAACGGTAGACCGTATAGGAGGGGCGGGGAGGGGAAGAAGCAGCAACGTCCACATCTGTGTGGATGCAAACAAGCACCGTGTGAGACTAAACCTTTGGAAGCAGGGCTGGAAGCTGGTTTCCTTCCAGTCAGACCAAACGTACCCATCAAAACGTTTCATTAGAACGTACACACATGGGGCGCCTGGGTGGCTCAGTCAGTTAAGCGTCTGCCTCCGGCTCAGGTCACGATCCCAGCGTCCTGGGATCGAGCCCCGCCTCGGGCGCCCTGCTCCACGGGGAGCCTGCTTCTCCCTCTCCTGCTCCCCCTGTTTGTGCGTGCGCACTCTCTCTGCCAAATAAATAAATAAGATCTTTTAAAAAAAGTGGTTTAAAAAAATGTACCCATATTGAAGACTGTTCCTGCCCAGAACATTTGGGGCAGGATCTGTGGGAGCAGTGGTGCGGGAGCACTACTCACACACATACTAAATAGGGGGGCTGACCTCCTGACCCTTCCCTTTCACTGCCCCACTCCCCCCCCCCCCCCCCCACCTCCAGACTTGGGTGAGTAGTAAGTTGCTATCAGCCTGGGCAAACCCATGTCCTATCTGAGACCAACACATGCCCAATTAGGAATTAGGAAACCTTTCCAAATGTTAGAAGTTCGTAAGTCCATTGAATTTGGTTGGGAGTTAAAACTGTCAGGTCTCAGATATTCCTACCGGACCTTCCTTTATGCCACGAAGACAGGAAAATAAGGCAGAGAAAGGATGTAGTATAAAATAATTCTCCTCCCTCCTGTCCATTTCTGATCAAGACCGAATAGAAGACTTTCGTGAATGCCCTCACTTGATTAAAAAACAAATATACTTGCTTCCTGGCTTCAAGGGTCATTCTAAAGACAATACATCTGAAGACAAAGGTGATTTTTCTAAGCCTAACTTTCAATGCTCCCCTGGGAGCCAAAAGGCATATTCATTCTTTCCTTCTATTATATCATTTGTAGTAGCAAAGACTATAGTGGAATTACATGAGTATCAATTAGACCTAACAGGAGATAAACTAACCTTAGTGAGAAATGATTTTGTAGGAGGTGATTTTCATGCCCCCCCCCAAGATACACTGTATTTGAAATATAGATGGATGTTCAACATTAGACACATTACTCTCATCTATTAGGCAAGGGCCTGCTGTGTCTATAAATTCAATTTCCTTTATCATGGTGGCTTTCTGGTTTATTTGGATAAATGTTGAGCTGTCCACTGTTATTTATCTAAGTAGTTCATGAGGGAACCGAAAGTTTAATGATGTAAGATGAGGGGGTGAAACAGCACCTCCAAGCAATTCTCAAGGATTGCTTTTCATCTCATTACCTTGGTTGGATTTATTGGCTCAAGAAATCATGCAGAAGATTATGTGTCATTTGATGTGCTGGGTGTCACTTTCCCCCCATTCTGGTGTCTTCTAATTGTTCCATGTTTTATCCTGCTTAGTGGATGGCATCTCATAGCTGGCACTACCCACGAGCATTTCTAATTACTCTGTTCACAGCTTCTGACGCCTTTTCCTTTACTTTTTGTCTTAACTTCAACCCATTTTTTTTGGTATACATTTTTTTTTTTTTTTTTTTTTTTTTTTTGGCTCTTCACTGCTGTGTTCCTTAGAAGTATAAGCTAATCACAGGCAAGCTTCTTTGTTTGAGAAGCTTTACAGTTTTTAAAGTAAATTCAGGAGGAGATAATGCCTTCATTTGACAAAAACAAACTGGCTAAAAATAGACACAAATCTCCTCAATTTCTTATTATGTAATGGTTAGACCACTTCACATTTCTAGGGGGAAGAAAAGGATGGCTGACCATTTGTTCATGCCGATGAGTTAATAAAAAGCTTTTTAGTATAAAAGCTTCTGTTCCCTGATGGGTCTGGGAAAAATGAAATGCAAATGTCTTAACATCATGGCACAGGTCGTTTATGCAAAACATAACTTACCTAGGCTCTCTCGGCTTTCCTATTAAGTGTACTATTTTATGGGGTTGCTTATGAGACCCTAGGTCTAGGAAAAAATTTTGAGTAAAAACGTCCTAGATTCTGAGGCTGGTCAGCAGGTTCCAGCATATAATGTGACCAGCCAATCACTTGCCTAAAGAACATTTCTTGTGCAATGGAAAAACATAAAATTAATAGATTTAACATATTTTAAATTAATAAAAAATACATTATATGAATATACAAAGTTGCACAAAGATTCTTCATGGGGGAAAAACATCTTTAACCTACAATTCTCTCAAGAGAAGAGAGAACTTTGTCAAGGAAGTATACTAAACTTCTTATTAAAAGAAAGTTTAAACACATGAACTCTAATTCAGTGAATGCCCTAGTGGTCTAGGTTTGTAAAATGTGGGGCATAAGGTAGCCTTAAAACCAGTTTCAACAACGCTTTTAATTCAAAGGCGCACCAAACTTCTTTGCAAGATGTCATCTTGTTTATCATGGCCTGAAGAGCAGAATGTATTTGACACACTGCCACTTACTTCTCCCTGTGGAATATAAGCAAGTCTAATCTAAACTTCATTAACGTGCCTCTAAAACGCTCATGGTGTAATATAAGTAAGCAAACTGATAGGATTGCATCATGACCGCAAAGGCAAAAGCAAGGTAATATGCCTTTCTTTTATAAAGATCAGAGTCCCTAGGGGAGTGCCAAACATGTTTGCACAAATCTTCCCACAAATGACCTAACTCCACTGAAAACCCATCCCAAGGGAAGGGCCTTCCCTAACAGCTGTGAAGCAAGTCATGATGAAAGAAAGGCAAAAATTGGAGGCAAAGCTCATCCTCCCTTTGGTTTTTAGGGGAAAAGAAAAAAGCCTTTGAAAGATGATACATATTATGTATCATATAAACTTCTCTTTCCAAGAAGGGAGGACAATATTTTCTTCGGCAAAACTCTTTTCTTATCAACATGTAGCTGAGGACTGCTGTATTTTCTGAGACATTCTGATATTTACATATTTATTTAAAGCTAGAAGTTGATAATAAAAAAATGAAATTAGTGGAACATGCAATGCATTATCCTCTCTTTTATGGTAATATTAAATATGTTAATGTAGTTGATGGACCATTTGCTCTCCTAATGCAGAGGATCTTAATATGAGACATCAATTTAATAAATGATTTATTTGATGAGAAAAGGTCTCAGGCAAAAATTCTGAGTGTCTATTCTTAACAATCAAAATGTGAATTTTCTAGAAAGGAATTTTCAATAAAGGGCACAAGAAGTATGATTTAAGGTGACCTTAAGAAAAATACGAATGTTCTAAAAGTTCACTTAGGGGTCAAATTTCTGTCATGTATGAAGCTACACAGCTAAGGAGGGCATTTCAGAGCACAAAAGATTCTGCATGGCTTGTGTACACAGACCTAATTCACCACATAATAGTCCTTTTCTCTATTTGGTGCCTTGTAGCAATTGCTTCATTTCTTAGCACATCCTCATTTACAGGGAAGCAGCCAACAGACTTTCAGATTTATGCCATTATTTGCTTCTTCACCTTGAACTCCAACTAAATTCTGCTATACTTTTGTAATATGAGTGCCAAATGGTGGCCTTATGCCAGACACAAACACTTCCCAGTTTCACTCAGCTAGCTCTCTCGATTTCAGGGAATCACAGATTCCTGCTAGAGGGCTTAAATGTGGTGCTTACACATCCCCCCTAACTGTTCCGTTGCCTAAATGCTTTCTAACTTGGAAATGCAATTTGGGAACAGAGGCAGTTACAACGTCAGGGAACCAGAAACTTCCCTTTACATGAGGGTACCAGTGAAATTAGGGATCGAGGATTCTGGGTACTTGATAAGGTTGTCAACAAATGATCCAGCTCAGCCCTAACCCTAATCAGCACTTACTAATTCAAAAGATATTTATTGATGCTTACAAGGTGTTAGGCACTGTTCTGGAGATACAATGATCGAAGAACCTGGTTTATACCTTGCGATGGGCCTGGTCGAGGAGTGTGGTAGCCAATACAATCATCATAATAAGCTTCTACTGTGTGCCAGGTACCACCACACTTCACTGATGCTAAAACTCAGAGGTTTTCACCTTTTTATCTCTCTGAAACCAGAAACTGGTGTTTCTGTATAATCGTGGCTGGTCAGGCAGCACGCTGGTCTGCCGGTCTGACCATGGACCCATCTATTCACATGGTTGTATATCATTCCAAGTGGTCTGTGGCTACCTCTTTCCAAAACTACAAAATAAAAACTATAAATGTTAAGTACTTCTCAGTACTTTGGGGATACGTACAATAATGACATTGCTCATACTTGATGACGTACTGCATTTGAAGAAAAGTTGTACACATATATAACTTCAGTCAACACCTGACACATCTTTACAAGGCAGGAGCTACTCCACTGTTCTGGATAAGGAAACTAAGGTACAGGGAGATTAAACTGCAAGCCCAAGTCACACAGCTTTTACGTATACATATCGGAATTTGAACTCAGGTCTCTCTGACACCAAAGCCCATGCATGTGCTTTGCGTTACATCAAGCTGGTTCTTTCCTTTCCTTTTCTTCTTTTTCCTCCCTCCTTTCCTCCCGCTCTCCCTTCCTTCCTTTCTAGAGCGGGGAGAGGCACAGGGAGAGGGAGAGAGAACTCAATATGTGAGCCCAATGAGGGGCTTGATCTCACAACACTGAGATCATGACCTGAGCAGAGATCAAGAGTCAGACGCTTAACCGACTGAGCCACCCAGGCACCTCCACTGGTACTCTTCTATTTACCACAGCAAGAGCCTCTGCAGTTGTGTAATGGGTTAAAAACGTAGAATGAAATAATACTTATTTATAGTACATTAGAAGCTGTATCCAGAATTCTAAATCATGCAACAAGTAAAAATAAACAAACACATGAAAGACTTAAGAAATGAGGAATTTAAAGGCTTCCTGTGGGAGGTAAAGGATCTGTGAGCTTGGTGACCACCCTAAGTGATCCAGTCAAAAAAACTGAGCATGTGGAGAGAGACACAATAATGTCATAGCATCCCATTACTGCTTCTGAACTGATGACTGCTGGAGAGATCACTGTCACAGAAAAATTTCAGGACAAAGGCCTGAATGGTGAGTTAAAGGTGGTGCACCCTCCATACGCATTCACCCAACACATGCTCCATGGAGCCACTAAGTCCTGGGCCAGCAGATCATACTGATGCCCTAACTCCCTGTCGTGGTCCTTGAGGAGCGTGGGGTTGTAGCACCTACTCACTCTCCCCTGGTTTTGCATTAAGATGGTCTACAGAGTAAGGACCAAGAGATGCTTCCTCTTCCTCATCCATGGAGCATGCCCATGAGGGTGGGAAAGCCCTGTATTGGATGACTACCTTGTTTTCTGACAGGTGCCTTGCAGCGGAAAGCAAAGATACCTCGCCTCGGTAAAGGAACGTCCCTGAATGTCAAACATGAGATACACGTGCTGTCACATGGCTGCCAGGTGATGGAGACCTAGCTCATGACTTAATTCACTTTCCATAAATTGACAGATCTTCTGAAATTGGGTGTGCACTTATGAAAAGGGAGCCCCACTGCCGAAGACTCACCAGTGTGTCAGTGCTGACAGGACTTTATTATCTGGTTAAGAGCACATTAGCATATCTAAAGTCTGTTACTAACATCAGAGCTGACAACATGACTGGGTCCCCTGACTTCTTTGTGGGCTGCTCTCTTCTTCTCTGGGGGGCTAACTACGAGCTTTGACCATCTGGGTCAGGGGAGTTGGGTGGAAATGTTACTTGCAGGATTGTTCATATTTAATCACCAGCCTTTTGCATTTTAGATAATGGGAGGTAAATCCATAATGTCAAATTCATGCAGAGGTCAAGGTTTAGCATCTGTCTGGATAGTCAAAGGACTGTGAGTCTGAATGAGAGGGCCAAAATTTTTCCTAGGCTGTATCCTCACAAAGGATGACGGGTAAGTGTACTGTTCTCATCATTTTTCTGTCATTTTCTTTATGTTTTCCCCAAATCTGCTCTGTTCAGTGAGATGGGAATACACAAAATAGCAGCTCTGAACACAGGATTCATCAGTAGGAGTCTCAACATATCAATTTTCAAGTGTAGTAACTTTAAATACATTGTAGGCTTTTAGTTTCTGTAGAAAATAATCTCTCATTGTTTTCAAAAGAAACTGAAAGCACCCCAAATTACCACACTTTTAACATCCTGACATGTTGATGGCCCGCGTTCTTCCCAGATCAAAGTGAGAGTGGCAGAAGACAGAGCGTTGAGCAGCTTACTTAAAACACAGTATTTCATATTTGGCAGGAATTACTGTAGTGAAAAAAGACAAGGTGACTTTCTAATATATATATGTATTTTAGTTTGGCAGAGATCTGAGGAGCTAAAAACTAATTCAGGATGACATAAATGCTCTTATCTTTCCCTCCACCCCCTTCCCTTCCCAACCATGAGAAGAGATTTGGACAGAAACTCAGCGTATGTTCCGTATTGTCTTTAACCCATGGGTGATGGTCTGAGTCCCGTGTCATGGTGAACCACTGTGTTGCCTCTCATCTTAGAATTTCTAGGATTATCTGGATTTCAACAGCGAAGTCATCCATCTCAAGTGTCTTTCTTCCTTGACGTGGGGTAGCCTGTTGAAGAACTTTGGTGCCTTTTAAGGAAACTAGATCTATCCAACCTTAACCTAGGACAAGAAGGCAGAGATGCCCTTCAGTGAACCTGCACCCTTAAAACCTGTTGGGAAACCCCAATAAAGAAGGCACCAGGGGCCGAGGCACCTTTGAAAGCCGGCAGAGATCTTGCAGAGGAGCCTGGGATAACTGAAGATGAGGATGAGGGAGGACCTGGCAAAGTTTTTAGGCAATTGCACACCACCTAAGAGCTGAGGCACTGTTTCATGAAGCCTATCAGGATGGACAGTTTTATCCCCTGGCAAGTTTTCAAAGAGAAAAGTGGCTTGCTTTTTCTACTTTTTGGTATGGCTCAGAAAGGCAGGTGTAATCATTCATTTCGAAGTGGGACTGCCAGCCTCAGAAAAGAATCACCGGCTCCATTTACAGGGGACAGAGGGTTGGACTCTTAGCCAGGCTGAAAGCAGATTTTCTTTCTTTTCTTTCTTTCTTTCTTTCTTTTTTTTTTCTGTAAAAACGGAGACATTCTGAAAAGGTATTTTTAGGAAAAGAACAGTAATATAATCAAAGAGGGGTTGGCAAACCATGGCCCGAGGGCCAAATCCAGTCTGCCACCTGTTTGTATGTTTCGAACCGCATATGAGCTAAGGAATAGTTTTACATTTTAAAAAGTTTTTTAAAAAATCGAAAGAATAATATTTCATGACACAGGAAAAGTATGTAAAATTCGAATCTCAGTGTCCATACTTAGAGTCTCCCGGAACAGAGCCACATATGGCTGTGGGTATGGTTGCTTCTGCCATAGGACGGCAGAGTGGACCAACTGGGTTGAAATTGCACAACCCACAAAACCAAAAACATCTATGATCTGGCTCTGCACAGAAAATGTCTGCTGACCTCTGTAACAGAAGATGCTTGGGAAAACAGCAACCTAAGGGCAGGCTAGGAGCCCGAGGAAGAGAGATGGTTTCTCTCCACTGAGGGAATCATCAGAGTATGGTTTGGGAAGGAAAGGAACCAATTATTCTCCCTTGTTAACAAGGACAAAATCAGATACAGGGAGTTGATGCTACAAAAGGGATCACTGAGGTCTCATGCAGCCTTTGGAAATAATCAGGAGAGTAATCAGGAGACCAAGGACCTAGTCTTACCCTTGCAACTAGCCAGCCACATGACTGCAGGAACTCTGGGCTTCAGCATCAACTCTGTGAAACGACTGTAAGAAGCCGATTTTATTTTCTGCTGGAGCGTACGGTGGGGTCTGGGGATAGGGTTCAAATTTAATAATTACATAAAGGTGCTTTCAGTGAGAAAGCCGACAGTTCTCAGCAAATGAAAGCTGCCAATCAGTTACTGTTATGTATACTATGACGGATAAAAACACAGTAGAGTTGGCATAAAACAGGTGAGAAATGCTATATTGGTTACATGATGCAGGAACTGAGGGATCTAGAGGGATTTCTGGTGTTGCAGGCAATGAGAGCGCTTGAGCTGCCCCAGGGTGTAAGACCACTTCCTGAGAGGGAAGCTCTCTTGCATTTCACAGCCAGTACCCCCTAGGAACCACGTGGGCCAGGGGCTGAGTGATGCACAAAATGGTCCCCTAGGAGTTTATGCAGCTTTTCAGAGTAATTTATTCCAGGATGTTATGTACCCTGGAAGCACCAGGCATAGGAAGAATCTGATGGAAGAGTACATCATAAAAGTTCTTTGTCCCCAGTTATGTCAGGAGGAACTGGGGGATCTTTCCTGAGTTGGCAAAGGTCTACGTCTTCCCATGTGCACAAGGGTTGACCTTCTTCTGCTTTCAAACTCACTCACATGCTGCATGTAAGGAAGAACTTGTCATGGGGCTGAACTAGTCCAGATTGCTCATTTCTGGAGTCTTCTCTTCACGGGTTTGAACATGCAAGGAAGATAATTTGACCGATTTGTCACAGCTCCTGGCAGGCCTGAGCCTAGTGCCGATCCATAAATATCTCAGGGCTGTTGCTTCAGTTTCAGGACTTGTCCTGTTCTAGTGGAACACGGAGTCATGTATGAACCAGAATGAGCTCAGGTCTTAAAAATGCAGGTCTCCTTAACAGGAGGGCTTTAATTTTTACGTTGCCCTTCTGTCCTTCCCTGATGGCTTGTCTTCTCGGTGGGCACAAGCGCTCATTTTTTCTTTTATATTTTATATTATAAACACTTTTCTCTGTGTTTATAATACACTGTTTATGCCCCTGCAGCTCTGTAATTAATAATATACTGCTTTTCATCTTCAAAGTGATTTATACACATTAATTAATGCTCACCATACTTTGGAGTTTCTGCACATAAATAACCATCATGCTTCCAGATTTTACTTAGGAAACCAAGACCCAGAAGGAAAACAACTTTGTCAAGGCAAAGGAGAAAGGGATCATTGGGTCAAGATCAGCATTCAAGCCCATGACCCCTCATGGTGCTTGCAGAGCTGCCGTCCCCTCTGGAGAGTAGCCCTCTGGCTCCACACTCACTACCATTACTTCCAGGGAAACTGGACCCTACCATCACTCATTTTGAGTCATAGACTATGCTTTAATACTCCAGAGTTAAAGGATAATCTTACCCAAAGCATACATAATAGAAAATGATGGATTATAATCTAATAAACCATCCTAAGATGCTCAGGTCCAGCTTCCAGTAGCCTCCAGACAGAGGATAAATATGCTTCCTAATCCATCATTTACAAGTTACACACCCAATTAAAACATTAAACTCTCACTATATGGTTTCCCACTTATGTAATCGCCCTACGGAAAGCTATTATATTTTAACTATCAAGCTCAGTACATCAGGCAGTAGCCATCTATCTCTCTCTGGCAAGTGGAGTAGAAGGTACACTGGGGATGGTATTGCAGAGGTGAGCAGTGCCTCAATTTCTGTATCTGGGCTCCCCATAGTGCCCACCAGCTCAGCAGAACATTAAGCCTGAGAAGTGAGCTCATGGACCCTTTTTGAAGTTTCTGACACAAAGCCAAATCATGCAAAGACCCTGAAGGCAATTCAATTTACTTCTACCAAGCCTCCTTGAACAGTTACCTGGGGAAGTACACAAAACTACCTCTAATGACACAAGAGATTCTATGTCAAGTGACTGAGATTGCAGTGGACACCTTTCCCCCTCCCTCAAGTCAATCCATTACTTCATCCTTCATCAAGAGCAAGTGAGAAGCAGGCATGACTTTAAGTTAGGGGTACATGGGTGTCAGATCTCCGTGCCCATGTGAGGCTGGGGTTTATAGCACCAAGGCTTTTGCAAAGTTCCAGATAAACATGGTACCTTTCCCCAGAGTGTCACTTTTCTCACTTTTGGAGGGCATTCCTAGGAGACGTGACTGGTAAAGAATGTAAAAACAGATTTTTCTGTATTAAGGTGAGCATAGCGATCTTATGCGAGACAGTGAAAACTTCACATCAGTTTTTGGCTTGTGATGGCCTTGGGGAGAGCCCCAGATCACGAGGGCCACATGGTCACCCACTCTCACCATCAGGCAAGCTTGGGTAGAATGGTCTGGGAAGTCCTGAACCAATTCCTTCTCTGGAAGGTACCACGCTGGCTGCCTGAGGATGAAGGAGGTGTGGAAGCCCTATGGCTGAGGGAGAGGGGACAAAGTCAGAATGATCAAGGTTGCCCTTTTTCCTCAGCATAAGTGTTGAGAAGAATTTTGGAGTCGGCCTCTTTCTGCTGGTGTTTTAGAGGCTTGCTTTGCCACATGGCACAGCCCATCTGGGGAGGCCTGTCACAGATGCCCTGAAACCAAGCCGGAACCATCAAGTGTTTCAAATGCACTTGAACAAACATCACTGTGGCCTCTGCCTGGGCCAGGAGCTCTGCCATTGGCAAGCTCAGTTCACAAGTGGCAACACCGGGGCTCTTTGCTGGGGCCAAGAGCTGTGAGCAGACTTTGTGGCCAGTCCAGGATGCTCACATGCGTGGGGCACCCTGCCCCCGAGCTCTTGGCACCTGCTGCTTGCCATAGTTACAGGGCTACACCTCATGGATGCAAACCAACATCCCTGGCATAGGAAGAAAGACACCCCAGCAACTTCACCAATCTGCTACCCTAAGTTATATCCTGGGTGCCCAGAAGCACAGCTGGCATGAAAGATGAACCTGGTTCACGACTGTGGTGCAATTCAAGTTGAGATTAAAGGGACAGAAGCAAAGGAGAGGATGTGGGCAAGATCCACTGTGTCTAGGTGACTTGATTCCACACAGAGACCCGATTGGATGCTCTGACCTCTCAATCCTGTTTCTGTTCCACACTCTGGAAATAAGCTAGCTACTTAGCTAGATGTTAGCTTTGAATCAAGATGCTCCAAGACATGCTGGTCACTATTCTTCTATTCAGTTTTTGGCTGAAGTTAACCCATGTTGCAGGCATTTTCAAGCACAGACCTGGGTTAAAATCCAGTGACAGAAGAGACTAGCAGGCTACTTCGGGAATGAGGGATGGGTTTGCAGAAACAACAATTTTCAGCTCATCTCCAGGAAAGAATACAGTAGGGATGCTTACTTACACGTCTGATAAATATTATTTAGAATCTTGAGAAAGCAGTTCATCAGATTTAAATACATTTCAGGAGAGAAAAAGCGCTCCCATCCCTTACGCACTGTTTACATCTTTCAGGAGCCAACAAGCAAACTGTCCAGACAAAAGAGGGCTTCTCCCTTCATAAGCCCATGGCCTATGCCCCAACCTCCTCAAGGCCAGGGTCGTGGAGCAGGCTGCCCTGACTTACCTATGAAATATGCCAGCAGAATCGCCAAGAGGAGGGCTGCGGCGATGGCAGACAGGGCTGCACATTTCCAGCTGCAGTATTTAGAGGGCTTCTTCAGCTTGAAGGCCTTCCTGGAGAAGGTATTCCGGGGCAGCAGGCGGGGTGGTGGCGTGTAAACGGTTCCTGAGGTCAAAGGGTATCCCGGAGAAGAGCTGCTAAAGAGGGGCGTGCTCCCCGAGGAGGTCTTAAAGAGAAAGTGCCTGGCAAGGAAAAGGGAAAGAGTCAGCATGGACATGGGCGGCTCCTGGGGGACATCCAGCTGCTTTGTCCTTCACTCTGCTTTATACAGTTCTAGTAGAGTCCTGGCACACTGCTCTACCTTGTCATGGACAAAAGGGCAAATATTTCGTTTGATGGCCATATACATTAATTCCATAAACTCACATCACTTCATGTGTTCCCATATACATCTAGATCTTATCTTCGACAACAATCCTGAAAAGTATTCAAAGCGAATATGGAAACTGGGTGACTGGTTGTCACTTGGAGATGATGATGAGGATGATGATGAGGCGGACACGAAGCCATGTCATGTGGTAGAACCTAATAAGTAAAGGCGCTAGAAATATAGTGTCACAACTACTTAAAACGATATATTAAAATATCCATACATTTAAGATATGAGAAATCAGGCTTGAAAAAGTCAAGCAATTGTCCAAGGATGTGAACTCGGAGCTCTATCTCATGCAGAAGTCTGTGCTCTAGAGTGTTACCCTCAACTGTCTCTCCTGAGCCTTCTTCCTGGGCTGTTTGCCCCCCTCCATCTTGCTTCCTGTCCTGAGACTGCCTCTCTAGCTCATGGGATCATGTTTTTTCTTTGGCAACATCTTTGCCTGCCAATTAAACAAGGGGCTCTTGGTCTCTTGGGCTACAGTGCGACAATAACGTAATGGGGTCTATTCCTGACACCTAATATAACCCTTCCTTAGGGTCAGGAGGCTGTCTCTCCAAGGACACTTCAAGGACCTTAAATTCTCTGACAGATTTTTCTCTCTTATGTGTGCCATTTATAAGACTTCAAGCGTGACTTGCCACACCTTGTTTTTTTTTTTTTTTAAAGATTTTATTTATTTGAGACAGAGAGAATGAGAGAGCACACGAGAGGGGGGAGGGCCAGAGGGAGAAGCAGACTCCCCGCCGAGCAGCGAGCCCGATGCAGGACTCGATCCAGGGACTCCAGGATCATGACCTGAGCCAGAGGCAGTCGCCCAACCAACTGAGCCACCCAGGTGCCCCACCACACCTTGTTTCAAAGGATGAATTGTCTTCCAGGAAATAGATAGTGGATTTAAAGCATGGATTAGGTAGTGTCTAGAGTTTGAGCAGCCAGAGACCAGGGACTGTGTCTTCTTTTATACCTTGTTCATTTTTACGTTCCCAGTACCCAACTCAAAGTTCAGCATGCATGGGAGAGTTTAGTGAATGAATGAAGGAACAAATGAATGACTGAATGGAGCTCCCTCATGTTTTGTGAATTTAAGATTCTAAGAGTCCAAAATGTCATAGAGGTATTTCCTCAAGCCTTTAGTAGGAACAGCTATATGGACCACATACTATGTGTCAGTTGCAATGCTAAAAGTTTTACTTGCATCCAAACCTCACGTCAACCCTATGTTATTACCACGGTTTTACAAATGAGAAAACAGAAGCTCGGGGGTAGCAAGCAGGGTCACTGGGACTACCACTTCCATCTGCCTGACTCTAGATCCTTCAGTTGGACCTCTTACACCACACTGCTCCTGCGTATGGGACTCAGTGGGCTATCGTGGTGGGGTTCCAAGGCAGGATCACTATTACAAATATTTGGATCTTGGCTGCTTCCAGACAAAACCTTGGAAGTATTTTAATCCTTGACAAAGATCAAACAAACCCGAGATGACTGAGAATCATGTCAGAAAATGAGTATCTGATTAGTGAATGATTTACCACAGCTAACATTAAAACAAACAACTGATAGTTAAAAACTTTATTTGTACTCTAAGTATGTTTGATGATCTGAATAAAGGCAAGAGGTTGGATTCCATAAATAAGCCTTTGTATTCCTTGTCCAATAGTACGCTTTTAGAGCTCCAGATGAAAAGTGTCTTTTGGAAGAGGTGGCAAGAAGCACAGTGTTTGGAAGCAGGTTTTGGAGCAATGTTCACCTGGATGGGAGTCTTTACAGAACCATTCCTGGACAAGTAAGCTTACATAAGTTACACAATGCTGTTCTTAAAAGCCTCCATCTCTTCATCTGTAAAATGGGGGTAATGATGACAGGTACCTCATGTGACAGCGTAGGCACGAGATCATGTAGAAAAGGCACTTAACCAAAGGTGTGTCTCATAGCACGTGCTCAGTGCATCATGAGTAGCTTTTATTACTAATTCTCAGAACAACATAAGGAGACTGAAACATGAGTTTTAATTTAAAGCCTGACAAATGTCAAACAAACACCTGAAGAGTTTTCCAAATCACTAAATAATAGTCCATTGTCTTATCATTAAGCTAGGACATATGCACACCAGAAAGCCAGGGTGATGGAAAAATGCTGGAATTTGATTTAGAACTAGCTCAAATGTATTTCTTGAACAATTTTCCAAGAGTGGGTAGTGAAAATAGGATATCAAACTAAAACCAAGAAATAGAAAGACATTGCAAGCCGTTATTGATAAATATTTAGAAATACAGGGGCACCAGGTCCCATCGCCCCAGAGGTCTCAATCTTTCCCGTGGCTTCAGGCATCCTATGACTCAAGTCAACAGGTACCCATTTCCAATCAGCTTCCTCTCCGAGGTGCAGACTCCCATGCCAGCTGTATACTGGGCATCCCTCTCTCTCTCTCTCTCTCTCTCTCCATTCCGTAGCTGTATTGCACAAGTTACAGCCAAGCATGGACTCTTTTCCTTCCCCTCCCCATTCACCCTCTTCCTGCATTCCTGTTATTCCCAGATGCCTAAGGAACTGCAGCCATTTTTTACCTCCTTCCTTCCCCTCACCTTCTCCCAAACAATGGGTGAAAAAATCCTATCCATTTTATTTCTGAAAACCTCTTCCATCAAACCTCCCCTTTCAACCTTCCTGCCACTTTTCTTCCCAAACCACAAATGTCATCGTGCTCTGCCTTATAAATCCTGGCTGATCCTCCAATGCCCGCAAGAAGAAATCTCAATATGGGACCAGACTCTTTACAACAAGTACTCAACTTTTTTATCCTTGTCTCTAACCTTGTGCTCCCTGATCCCTGAACTCTGCTTCAGCCACACCAGAAGACACATTTTTCCTTAACCTGGCTGTTCATGCTGCCATGCCTTTGGGAATGACGTGCCATGTTCGGGAATGGCTGTTCCTGGGCTTCCCTACCCATCCCACCCCAGCCAACTCCTACTCACCTTCCAACCACCTTCTTGGGAAACCTATTCCAAAAGGTTTGGTATCTATACCATCCTCTATCACTTTTTGCACTCAAGAATCTATTATACACTTGGATATCTATATCTATCTCCCAATCTACATCCATCTATCTATCTATCTATCTATCTATCTATCTATCTATCTATCATCTATCTATCTATCTATCTATCATGTGTTTGCCCCAGTGCCTGGTGCCTGAACATGTCATATTTGTGGACAGAATCAGTTAATTGGAAACAATGTTTTGGTAACATCAGGGAAATCACAAGATGAAGATGAAAACATTAACTGCCTTAATGTTATTTTTAATGCACTCATTTGTAAGAAATAGAAGGAAATGATTATTTTTTTTGGTGTGGGATTCCTTCCTGAGAGCCTAAAATTGGCTCCTGACAACTCAGTCTATTTTCCACACTTCTTTCGAAAAAGGAAGTCAGATTATGTCCCATGTCAATATTCTCTGATCCCCTCCCCCAGTCAATCAATCAATCAATCAAGGTTTCCAATAACATGAAAATAAAATCACAAGTCCTTCCCATGGCCTACAATGCCCTGCCATGATCTGCCTTCTGGCTGCCTTTCCAACTGTACCTTCTACCACTTGAGTCTCTCTCACTCCGTCAGCTAACCTGTCCTTTTGATATTCCTCATCATATCACATCCAACACATTTTCACCTAAGGGCCTTTATACATGCTGTTCCCTTTGCCTGGAAATACCTCACAGCTTGTTTCTTCACATCATTCACCACTCTGCTCCAGTGTCACTTTCCCAGGGAGATCTTCCCTGCCCTCCCCCTGCTTCTTTCTCTGTCATTCTCCATCCTGCTATAACTGCTTTATTTTTCTAAATTTTTAAAAAAGATTTTATTTGTTAGAGAGAGAGCATGCGCACACAAGCAGGGGGAGCAGCAGACAGAGGGAGAAGCAGACTCCCAGCTGAGCAGGGAGCCCAGTGCGGGGCTCCATCCCAGGACCCAGGGATCATGACCTGAGCCAAAGGCAGACACTTAACCGACTGAGCCACCCAGGCGTCCCTTTTTTTCTAAATTATATATGTATTTGTATATTATTTATTATCTATCTCCACCATTAGATCTGAATGTCTATGGCATTTAAAATAAACAGGTATTTTGTCTCATTTGTTCAAATTGTACCCTGACATTTAGAAGAGAGCCTGGCACATAGTGGGTACTCAGCAAATCTTTGTTAAATGAATGACCTACAAACTTTCCAAGGCCAAAACCATGAATGTTAACAGGACAGCACTGTGAACGTTTTTAATTTTAGAATTAGGAGGATTCCTTCCACCAGGTTGACTTCTGTTTTCCAGATTTACAAGTTTGGGTATATGCATATAGGAAGATGTTTATATTTATACATACAAGCCCAGATCCCTCTGCAGGAAAAATAAACAAATAAACACCATGTACTTTTCAGGACTGCATTAACCCTAGCGGATTATAGCTCTCAGCCCTCTCTTTGCTGTCGTGGTATCTGTGATGATCCTAGCTAAATGAAACTCATTTGGTTATCATATCCTTTTTTTCTAATTTCTGATGTCTAAAATGATTAAACCAAAGTACCAAAGATGATGTAGATTCCTGTTTCTTCACAACAGAGCTATACCTGCTGTTGCAGATCTTTAGAGGGTTAAATTCAGCAAATAAATAAACAAACAAATAAATAAATAAACAAACAGGTTCTAAAGAAGTGATCTTCAGAGTATGTACCATAAATACCTGCTTTGTGATCACGGGAGTGCTCTGTTAGGAAAGTACAACTTTCTGGCCTCCAACCAGACCCAGGGCTGGGGGGCTGGTATTTATTGGTTAAGAAGCTTTCTATGTGATTCTAATGTATCTGGAAGTTTAAGAAACTCTACCCTAACCTTTTTGCACCTCTCAAATGTGTCTGATGGTTAGTAGACATAGCTTTTTATTTATTTTTTGAAGATTTTATTCATTTATTTGACAGAAAGAGAGACACAGTGAGAGAGGGAACACAAGCAGGGGGAGTGGGAGAGGGAGAAGCAGGCTTCCCGCTGAGCAGGGAGCCCGATGTGGGGCTCGATCTCAGGACCCCGGGACCATGACCTGAGCTGAAGGCAGACGCTTAAAAACTGAGCCACCCAGGTGCCCCAGATGTATCTTTTTAAATGAGAGTTTTGAATGCTGATGTCTTTAGGGGTGAAGAGTCAAGAAGCCTACAACTTACTTTCAAATGATTCAGCAGAAAGATCTCTAGGTCTCTTTATAGATAAGGCAAATGTGGCAAAATGATAGCAATTGTTGAAACCACGTGGTTATTCTTACTTTGTACTATTCCCCCAACTTTTCTGTATGTTTGAAAATTTTCATAATCACAAGTTGAAAAAAATGCAAGCCTTGATTCACCCAAGGATTGCTGTCACATGCTGCAGGGGTAAAAAACAAGATAAATAAAATGAAGCAAGACCTACAAGGTAATGGTCTGGCCAGATGGTTACTGGGAGGACCAAGGGGGCTTAGGGGACTTCTCCTGATTTTTCCCTGAACTGGCTATTAAGACAGCTTTTCCCCGTCAGGGGCCTGCTCAGTATGCTCTGATGAATCATTTGTGATGCCCCAACTGAACTTCTTCCCAGCGGTCGGTCATGGAAGTAGCTCAGCTCAGGACTCCAGGCGTCAGCAAAAATGTGTAGTTTCCAAATGCACTTGACATTTTTCAAGCACAACTCAATTGCTCTCAGAATTGGCCACTTGTGCCTCGGAAAGGAAAGGCAAATGAGGGGCCCCCAAAGGGCTGTCCTTGGAGTTTGCTAACACTCAAAGGGATAGAGAAAACCAGTCCTTGATGTCTTACAAAAAAATAAAAGAAGAGCTTGCATGCTTCTTTCCCTTCTTAGCCATGTGGGCTTCAGTCCTAGCACCCAGCATCCTTCCTGACACAGGCTAGGGGCTCCGAATGGCCATGGAATTGAACAGCAAGGCAAAGGAAGGACAGTGGCTCTGCGTCCTCAGCTCTGGCCCCTAGATCCCAGTGAGTTCTTAAGAATATAGTGATCATCACTTCACCTGAAGCTATCTTTTTGGTAAATGTCACTTTTCCTCATGTGAAAACAAAACCATCTAATAAAAACTGAGAGAGAGAGAGAATGTCTAACAATCATTCTCCCATGAATTTTACATGACAGCAAAGACGTATTTGAGGCAGAATCTTGGCAAACCAGGATTTTGCTTCAAATTGGCTTAGAAAATTAAGGGCATACATTTTCTCTGATTAAACAACCATGGAAAATTTTAAAAAGACATCTAACAAACAAGAAACTCATGCATAGCACCCATGTAAGGAGGACCCCATCAATTCAAAATACTGTGAATTTTTATTTTATTCTTATGATACAGAAGGAGCTTGACTAATCTAGGGTGGAAGCGTTGAGAAGTGGCAGCTGGTTAAACTACTTGAGACTCCAGCAAAAGATTCCTTTTCCTTTTTTTCTGAGTCAATCACCAGTAAACTCACTCATTAACCTCAAACCCTACCAAAAAAGGAAACATAGAAAATCCCTTAACACCAAGTACCATTTCTCAGGTTGCAACCAGTGGGATCCTGAGAGGCAGTCTCCCTATTTTCTATTGGTTTGGCTTTATTCCCAGGGGGAAATCCCAGCAGGGCTTTGAAACAGAAATGTACTACACAAATCACTGCACTGCCTCAACTCCAAAGGTCAAATTTTTGTCCCCACCCCCACTCCTCTCTGTTCTCCTCCCTCTCAGTCTATTTCCCACTATTTCTTCACAGCGTACCATTCAGCTTAACCACAACAAATGACTAACGGTGCAGATGAGTTCTCTCATGCTCATGAAGTCAGCTGCAGGAAACATTCTCCTTGATATCAAGCAAAACTATTTGAATGGTCTCAACATAGCGCCGTGTGCAAAAAAGCAGCTCTGGTTATCAGAGAAACCAGGTGTTGACTGTTGTTCTACCGAGAAAATTGACCTCCCCAGTAAATAAACTCACAGGTATTCAGAGTAGTGGATGAAAATACTGATACACAGCCCATTAATCCCTAAAAGATTTTTAATATCATACATGTAGTTGCTGAAACTCGATAAAAAGCCAGAGAAAGGACAGAAGCAGAAATGCACCTGGAGTGGGGATGGGGTGATCAGTGAGGGAGATCAGGTGTGCACTGGAAAATGGGAGATTTCATCACATTTTACTGGTCCTGGCTCTGCCCTTTAAAGCATCCGGCTTATTGTCTCTAAAGGAGTAAGTTTAATAAAGAGGCAGCCCATAAAGGGTACTGTAGCATGTAAAGTTACTGTAATTAGGTTTTCAGGAGTTATAATAAAACATTTAGTTAGAGAGAGGTTAAATAACCACCACACTTTCTGACATCATTATTACACTCTCCAGTACGAGAAGGAATGATGGTGGTAGAGGGGAAACTCGAAGGGTAGGCTCCTGAGAGAGACACAGACAGACCCGGGGCATGGAGGGAAAGAGAAAGAGAGAGAATGAGAGAGAGAGAGGGAAACACATACAGGATGGGATGGAAAAAGCAGAAGAGGTAATGAGACAGATGTTGTTGGATATTGTACTGTTCAGTCACTTCTTGAACAGCAAAACTAAGTTATTTTTTAAGTGTTCTGTCTTTATTTTCTTATTTGCAAATATAAAATGTATACATTATAAAAAAATCAAATCATAAATTAAAAATAGAGAGCAAAACTCTATCCTCTTGAGAGAAAGACTAGTAAAATATTTGATGTCTAGAGTCAGACTTTTTCCCTATATATAAGCATTCCTTTATTCTTATTATTTTTGAAACCAATAGGATCATACCAAGGAGGCAGGATTAAGCCTGCAGATTCTAGACTTGGACTACCAGGATTTGGGTCCTGGCTTCTATTCTTATCACTGTGTGACACTGGGTAAGTTACTTATCCTCTCTAGGTGGCCTCACCTGTAAAGTTAGAGAACGTTAGTACCTTCATGGGCTTGTTTAGGGGGATTGGGTGACTTTATTCATGTGAGATGCTTAACGTCGAGCTTGACATCCAATGAATGGTCAATAAATATGGCTATTAATCGCATGAAGGCAGGAATCGTGTATATCTTGGTCTTTACTAGATCTCCTTGACTTAGCACAGTACCCAGTTCATTTAAAATATTTGTTGAATGCATAAACCACTCTAATTAGCACAGTGAGTGGAACATTGCAGGCATCCCAACCCCCTAAAAATAATTTTATTAGGAAGGGAAGGAATCGAAGATATTACTAATGTGCTTGTTCTCTTCTTCCAGTTGGGAATTTATGCTTGGGTTGAGAAGTGAACTGTTGCTTTTAACATAAAACTTTAAAAATATTTTTAAAAAATTGCTACTTCCCAAGTTTGAAGAAGAAGCCAGTAACCCAATTAGTATAATTAAAAGCCCATTTCATTTCACAATTCCCTAAGCTTAGACTCAAACCAATTTTGATGCTACGAAAAATAGGCTTTCAAGGTTTCTGATCCCTGAACCTTTTAGATCATAGGGGACCATCACTACATTTGCATATGCCACGAACAACAGGAAAATCCTCTATTTTGCCCTCTTCAAAATTTGCAGTCATACCAAAAATACTCACAGCTGGAATAATTAGCAACTCAATTTATTGCCTTCCGTTTTTTAAATAGAAGCTTAGACTCTTGATATTTAAATAGTGTCACACTGTGATATAACATAGCATTTTTCATGGTAAAACTTCTTTTTTTCCCCCATGAAATGATATACTGCTCAGTGTGACAGGCAAGGTCTCTGGAGGTCACTAAAGAAACCTGGTGTTTTGTGAGCAAATCCATTTCAGAGTCTTTGGGATGAAATGAGGAGTCTTTTTTTTTTTTTTTTTTCCCCCGGAGTTGTTAACTTGTTGACTTTTTTCAAGTTAATTGGTAAAAGTCTTGATATAGTAGAGGAAAAAAAACAAAGACTTCTGACTTTGACTTCAAACTTGACCTTGAATTCACCATACACTATAATATGGGAGTGTAGAGACGGCCATTTCAAATAGACTTGCATTTGTGTTCACCGTCAGCCAGAGGTAGATGAAGAAAGAATGCCCACCATCGGATACAATCAACGAGCAGAATGATTTCTCCCACTGAGTTTATTGCCTGTACCATTCAGAGAGTCAAAGAATATTCGAGCTGGAAGAAACCTTAGGGCATGTCCCTTTATCATATTTTGCTTCATGCTACCACATTTGTCCTGTGTGTTTGCCTTGTCTCCCCAGTCATATTACAAGCTTTTCAAAAGCAGGTCCTATATCTTTTGCTTCCTGGTATCTTTCTCTGTTCATAGTAGGTGCTCACAAATATCTACTGAAGGAACACAGCAATTAAGGAACAGTGGAAATGTACAGGCTTTGGAGTCAGGCATATCTGAACTTAAATCGCAACAGCACCAGGAACTGCATTATGTTGGGAAAGCTAATTAATCTCCCTGAGCCTCAGATGCTTCTTCCAAAAAATGGGTAGATAACAGTATGTGCATTACAGAACCATTGGAAGGGCTAAAAGAGATCATGAATACAATCTGTGAGCACAGAGGCTGACCCGCAGGAGGTGTCTAACGCACACAGCTGCCACGTTCCCCTTTTCCTTTGAAACAATTCAAAATCTAAAATATGAAGTCATGAGCCAACCAGTATTTATTGAGCACAGAATATGTATCACATGGTGCCAGACACTTTGGATAAAATGTTAAGTCCTCATCCTCATAGAGAATTACTAATTGGAGAGACAGACGGAAAAAACAAAACTCAAGTCCAGGTAAACCAACAAGTACAGGAGAAATTACAAATCGTGAGAAGTGCCATGAAGGGGAAAGGGACTAAGATAGGGAAAACTGGGACTATATTAGTATGGTCACTCGTCTCTGAGTTGATCAAAAGGGGGAAGTCTAAGGATAAGGAGTTAATCATCCAAGGATCGATGAAAAGAGCATCCCAGGCAGAGGAAACAGTATGTGCAAAGGCCCTGCAGTAGGAAAGTTCTAGTTTTTGACTCTGTGAGAGAAAAACATGTGGCTGGAACACAGTGATCCATAGGGTGAGTGGTGGGAGAGAGGTAGGCATGATGACAACTACATTATGCATGGTTTTGAGGGCATGGAATCTGGATTTTAGTGCAAATACAAAGGGTTTTAAATTATGTCTTCTCTTTGAGCAAAGGGAGACAGATCTTTAGGAGCATTCAATTTAAAAAAGAACTAAGGTAGGATAGGATAGACTCATTGGGAGTTTGGTCCAGTCTTCGGTGATAAAAAGGCTTGGTGGTCTTCTCTGTGCTCTGCCTTGAGGGTCTTGGTTTTTGTCTGGAATATTCGAGCCACCCTCAGTACTGCATCTATCACTCTATCTGCATTTGGATATAGTCAGACATCTCAAATTTAACATGACCCAGGCACAACTCTTGATTTTCACTCCACACTGTCTTTCCATTCCAGGCCTCACCATATTGGTTAACGGAGTCATGGCCTATCTGTTGTGCAGGTGCCATCCCCAGGAAGCAGACTCTGAGAAATAAAGAGGCATGCAGGCAGCTTCTTAGAAAGTGCTCTTGGGAACAGCTCCTGTGAGGGAATGAAGCAAGGAGGTTGGGCAGAGGGAGAAGCTTGAACCACGATGCTGTTGTAAGGGTTCCTTGGTCAATCTCATGGGGAGCTCTGGAGCTGTTGGGCCTGGGTCATGGGATGGCTCTGTAGAGTTGTTCCAATTTGATCTGAGAGGGTAGGGCCATATCAAACCTATGGACCAGTCTCCAGCTGAAGTCCAGTTGCAGAGAGGAACTTGGCGGAGATGTGTGTGGTCCACCCACATTCTCAGCAACTAGGAAAACATGTGTGCTCCAGTCCTGGTATGTGACCTCTGGCTGGGCGCCATGCCATTTATCTAGCTAGACTTCACTATGGTTCCTGTCCTTCCCTCATCCCTGATCCATCATCAGGTGACTTCTTTTGGCCTCCAACACATATCCATCCTCTTCCTACCACTTACACCTTGTACCTGGCCTACTGTCTATAGCAGCCTCAAATGGGTCTCCTTGTTCCCACTTTGGCCCTTTACATCCATTCTCTACACAGGAGCCAGTCATTGTCTACAAACACAAATCAAATCATATTACTCTCCTGATTAAAACCATCCATTTCCTTTATACTCAAAAGTAACCCACCTCCTTATCCAAGTCTACAAAACACCTCATTATGGTCTATCTCATCCCTTCCTCTCCTCCACTGGTTATGTTCCTGAGGCCTCTGCCATACTTTTTGCTGTCCCTCAAAGATGCCAAGCTTCTCCACACCTCAGGGTAGTCACACTGAGTTTCCTCCTTCTCAGGCCTTTCAAGTCTCCCCTCAAAGCTCATTTTTCTCAGAAAGTCTTTCTTGATCAGCTTTTTATTACCCTACCTTGACCAAGGTTGCAGCCCAGGGACTGCCCACCTCCAGCGACTGGTTGTTGTGGGAGGTGGAGTGATGGCATTGGTATAAAGATCCTGGCTTCTCGTCTGCTCCACACTTACCCTTCGAGTAGCTCTCTCCTTGCTTACCATCTGCTTCCCCCAGTGGCACACACTTTCCTTGAGAGCCCAATTTAGTCTTCCTTACCACTGTAGCCCCAGCCCCTGGAAGTGTGCCTGGCACATGTATGGTGCTCGATCCATTTTTAGTAATAAGTGAATAAAAGAATGAACTGATCTAGATTTTGAAAACTTTTCTATCTGTTCTCAGATCCAACACATCTATTTATTTATCCTGAGGTGTCCTCCTCAAGGGATGCCCTGTCACTCTGGGTTTCAAGATTTTGGTAAACAAGACCATGTTCTCTCATTATGCCTACACATGGTTATTTTAAATCCTTTGAGAAACCTGCATCTTTCTATTCTGAGGAGGCTCTGGCACATTTTAATGAGAGCCTTCCCATTTTCTTGATCTTTTAAGTTGGAATTCTCCTTAACTTTTCTGTCATTCTTGAGGCCTGTTAGCTATAATCACATGGAATATTTCCATTGAGAACTCAAAATAGTTTTCGAAAATAGTGCTAATGCGCTTTTGATTAATTTCTAGGATTCTACTTAACGATGCCTTGCATTTTGCAGCCCTCCCCTCCTCTCTGTCCTCAGCAACCCAAAGGACATGTATGTTCAGGCATTAGGTAACACTAATCTCAGGGCCACTTTCTGGTTTGTAACCAGGAGCTCAGAGATAATCTTCCTATAAGCCTGGAAGGATTTTTTTGGTAAATGTACTTGCTCCTTATCTGTCACTTCTCTGCCCACCTACAGAGCAGTTTATCTTCATAGGTTTGATATCTCTGCAAACATAAAGATTTCATGGTGCGTTTTCTCTTCCAAATCACTTTTAAAAGAATATGAGAAGAATAGTTTTCATCTCTGAAAAATCTCATGTATACCCTCCTCCACCCAGCGAAGAATCCGTTTATCTTTCTCCACCCTCTCTCCCCCTCCCCCTCCGTAACAAAGTGGTCCTATCTGATACACCTTTCTTCGTTTCCTTATCTTTGGTGTTTCAACAACTTCAGGAAACTCTGATGAGTTGCATTTACCATGATGCTGAATGGGGATCAAGTTGACAATTCCAGATGGTAACACACTGCACCCTTGGATCCATTTATCAGTATTAACCAAATCACATGTACTGGTGTTTTGTGTAGTGCCTTCAAAGTTAACCATTCCAAAGCATGTTTTGGAAACACATTTTTTCTTAGCATTTTTCCTGGAAAAGATCGGAGAAAGAGATGGATTCTCCAACCTAACTATCTTATTGCCTCTCCTTTGAGTAGACTTTTCACACCAAGGGGGATACATTGATCCTCTAGTTGTTTTCCTTTAGTTAATTAATTACTTAATTAATGAAAACTTTTTCCTATTGAGGTGAGATTCACATAACATAAAATTAACCATTTTAAATGGCATTCAATGTATTTACAATACTGTACGACCACCACCTGTATCTGGTTGCAAAATAATTTCAGCACCCCAAAAGAAAACCCTGTACCCATTAGTCAGTAATTCCCATATCTCTGTTCTACTCCTAGCTCCTGGTAACCATTAGGCATTTCATTCCTTTTTAAGGCTGAATACTATTCCTGTGTGTGTGCGTGCGTGCGTGCGTGTGTGTGTGTGTGTATGTGTTATACATACAAATATATATACACTACAGTTTGTTTATCCGTTCATACACTGAGGGGCATTTGGGTTGTTTTGATCTTTTGGTTATTGTGAATAGTGCTGCTTTGCACATTTGTGTAAAAATATTTGAGCACTTGATTTCAATTTTGGGGGGTTTATATAGGAGAATTGCTGGGCCATAGGGTAATTCTATGTTAAACTTTTAGGGGAACCTTTAGCTGCTTTCTAAATGTAGAAAATGATCAACCTTCAACTCCTCAGCAGGGTCAAATTCTTGTCGGCCCTAAACAGAACTTACTCACCAGGCCCAAATACTGCAGAACTTGATGAATGAATCTGAGCATGGATGAATTTCTAAAGTTTTGGTGCTTAGAGAGAAATTATGTTTTAGCTCAGAGGGCAAATTCAAAGAGTCCTTCTCTAGCAAGGGTTTGAAGAAATCCTAGGTTTCCTTCTTCTGTCATGAGATCAAAGAGAGTCTAAAACATAAGATCTTGAAGTATCTTCTTTGGATGACCGAGTATATTCGTATATTACTAGCTTTAGGTAAAGAAAGCATTTCATGATATCTGTGAAATGCTGTAGTCAAGAAAATTTAAGGGATTACTACAGGATCTGCACAAGCCTTTAATATCTTAACTATCCCAGGACTCTACATGTAACATTTATCATTCTGCTTTTTTGGTCACGTTAGTTTTATACCCACCAACTTTCCCAGGCATAAAACCAGTATTCCATGGGGTACACCTTTGAGAAATAAAATTCTAATTCATTTCCTTCTATTTTTAAATGAGTACACTAAGGCCCAGAAAGAAATTAAAAGCAAACCAACAAAAGCACCAATAATTATTATTTCGTAGATTTTTGTAGGTTCTTAAGACCTAGTCCCTTGGTGGAAAGAGGAAGGAAGGTGGGAGGGAAGGAAGGCAGGGAGGAAGACAGAAGGGGGAAGAAGGAAGCTGTATTATGACATAAAAATGAAAAGGGACAAATAAAGTATTTTATGGGATTTCTTCAAGGCTTAGAAAGAAAAAACTGATTTATTGGAATTCTTGCATAGCTAAGAATAATTCTTGAGAGGCAGAGAGAATCTTAAGCAGGCTCCATGCCCAGTGCATAAGCCTGATGTGAGGCTCGATCTTAAGACCCTGAGATTATGACCCGAGCTGAAATCAAGAGTTGGATGCCCAACCCACTGCACCACCCAAGCAATCTGAGATGTGGGGACCAGCACAGGAGAAGGAAAACAAGAGACAAAGAAAGAAAACTACTACTAATTTTTGTGTATTAGAGAGTTGCTTCCACATCAATACTGTGTAGAGATTTCTAACATTTAAGTGTGGGATTCTGTGGCTTTTATTTATTTTTAACACTCAAATAAAAGATAGTAGTTACCTTTAATACAATTTCTTTTCCCATTTGAATTTACATCAGACCCTTTGAGACACGAGCAAGTATACAAAGACCTATCCCTGTATTCACCCACATTTCTTTCTATGCATAATATCTATAGGTACAATGTTTTCTTCTTATTTAGTATTCTTCTTGAAACGATATAAGAGCTCTTCAGGGATATTAATTAAGCTTTATTGCAACCCCTGTGACATGTCTGCCTGCTTACATATATCTGTTGGACACTTAGAAATTAATGCTTTGCAGAAGTGTGCCATTTAAGTGTGTTTGTAGGCCAGCCACATAGCCACTGACAATGCACTGAACAGATCCATACATTTCAGTTGTCAAAAAATGCCATCAAAAAAGGCAACCATCATTTAGCATCAACACGTAAATATTGCCATGGTGCTTAATATACTCTCAAGCAGGTCCTGCAGTGTTCCTGTCACAAAACAAGTCCCAGGGAAGCAGGTTCTGAAAGCTTGGCTTCCTTGAAAGGCTCCCCAGTTTCCTAAATGCTGGATTTCCTAGGGCCCCAGGCAAGGCTTTTTAAAAATGCAAGTGTCAAGGAAAACTGTCGTGCTTGTTTGCCTTAAGTACCCGAAAAGCTTGTCACTGCCATCTTGGAAGTCTTGACGAAGACACGGTTGGACATGCCGAGGCACAGTAAATTGAAAGCTGCCTGACAGGGAGGTGGCATGTAGACTAACAGCCAGGTGCCCGCCTCCAGGCATTTTCTTTGCAAGCGGCAGAATTAAACAAAACTAAAGGAGAGTCTCGTCAGGGGAGGCTGTCTTTGCAGACATCTCAGAGGCTTGGACTTGAACTGGGGTCCTTTCCGGCTCTTAGGTTTTGCATTGATAAGAGGTTAAGTGGTTACACGAAAAGCAAAGCATGGTCCACATTTCTGTGAGGGCAGTGAGAGGCGGGGAAAGAGCAGTGGTTGGAGAGGGCAGAGACCAAGAAGGAAGAGGAGGGTCAAGGTCGGTGTTAGGCTGGCATCGCACCTGCTTGTTCTAGGAGACTGAACAGGGCAGTGGTGAACTGGTGAACTATTCGCAGCAAGTGGGGTTCAGACCCTGGTAACCTGGGCAGACTTGGGGAAATGATTTGTTGAATCTTGGTTTCCTCGGGTGAAAACAACTGAAAATGTTGCATAGGGATACTACGTGCATTAAACAGGCTCAGCACATTCTTGCCACTGAGAAGACCCTCAGTAAATGCTGGCTTTTATTGTTCTGGAGAGACCTATCAATGAATCCCATAAAGGGCCTCCTTGGAGGATAGATCGTTCCTTCTGGTCCAGCCCCCTCTCCCCTCCTTCCCTTCTCCTTTCCTTTCTTCAACATGAGATCCTTCGGGTAACTGCTGTGAACTTTTATTTCTTGTCTTTCTGGTATGTCAGCTGAGGCTTTTCCTACTTCTCGCTGTAGATGTGACCATAACATACCTTTGCAGGTTCCCACACAGAACAGACCGTAAGGTGCTTCACTGGGCCCAGAAGGTGGCCCTGACACAGGCCACAAGACCTTTCTAGCATTGTCTCCCGAGTTCCAGTCCAGCTGGTCAGAATGCTTGCACACTCTTGCTTTTCTGGCCTTCTTCTTTTACCTCTTCTTGGAGTGCCCTTTGGATGGGGGATACTTTTCCATCAGAAAGGGAATCAGACACCATTCTTGCCAGCCAGGTTTCCGTGACTGGGTAGAGGGGGTGTCCCCCACCACCCTGTGTTCCACCCATATGGCCATATAATAGTGTTTTATATTACTATAAATTATCTACTTAGCTGTCTTTCTCCCACAAGACTGTAACTGTTGGGGGACAAGGGCCACGTCTTTTTCACCTTTACCCTCAGCACCTTGCATGGTGGTCAGCCCCTAATAGAACCACCATAACTGTTGGCTGCATTAAGCCGAAGTCCTATGAACATAGCTGGTAATGGGATTATCAACAGGAGGTGGGAAATACAAAAATCCTTATTTAGCATAAAATTGGAGTTGCAGATAAAGAAATGATATAAGTTTGGCCTGAGGGCCTCTTATTGACAGAACCCTCACATATTTATTTGACAAAAGGGGCTGCCTTCCTTTGCTGGATTTTCAAGCCCTTGATCATAAACACTCTCCCATAATAGTTAGAACAATAATACTGCTGTACTAGGCATTTCTCTTGGGGACTCAGAAACTTGACTAAGTCGTCTTAGATATTCCTATAATATCCCCGTTAGGTGGATAGAGGCAGGATAGACTGGGAGAAGAGGCAAATTTAAACACTGCCAAATTATAAATGAGAAAACAAAAGGCAGCAAAGGTTAGGTATCTTGACTCACGTAGGCCACGTTGTGGCACAATTTGGGAATAAAGAGAAGGGCCCTACAGCTAGAACCACGGGAAGGGAGTGAGTCAGATTTTCCCCACATCTATACCTCTTCCTCATACTGCACCTGGCACCTCAGAAGGGGAGTTGAGTTCCTAGAGTATTCTAGTATTATTTGGTACATTGTTCCTTGAAAAAGAAAGTTCTTTCAATTCTGTGTTTAAAAAATCCAGTACTGTAAACTTCAGGGCTCTTATTTTAAGCCCATAAAAGAAAATTCAGCCCATTAAAGGAGGAATAAAGAGAGACTGTAGCATTTGAATTGAGATGAACATAATTTGGCACAATCTGTCAAAATTTAACATTATACATACCCTTTGATCTAGAAATTTCACTTCCAGGAATTTGATTCTTAAACATAATCATGTAAGTATGCAAAGGAAGGTATATACACAAGACCCTTCATTACGGTTTTGTTTGTAATAGCAAAAAATGTGAAAGTGATCTAAGTGTCCCTAAAGAAGAGATTGGTTAAATAAATTATGACGTTCTGGAATATTACACAGACTTTAAAACAAGAATGAGGTAGGTCCACATGAAATTACCTGAAGTGATTTCCATCATATTTCATGAAGTTAAAAAAGGAAGTTGCCAAATGGTATGTATAATACGGTCCCATTTATATTAAAACTTAAAAAAATATGCTCAGACATCCATAAACATTTTGGGAAGCCTAAAATAATAAACCTTCAATAGAGATTTCCTTGAAAATAGAAGGAGAAGGGCAGGGAATATTATTTTCCATTTTCAATCTTCCTAGTTGATGAATATTTTTACCAAGAGAATGTATACATTTTGTAATATAGGAGTGGAAAGACCAAATCTATTGCATTATGGGCTCTGATCTTTGTCTTAAATTCTTGACAATTCCTTCGTGGAAGAAAATGGAGAAAAGATTCTGTGCAGGATGAAGAGGCAACAAAATCCCCTAATCATGCTGGGAACAGCGAAGTACGGTGAGGTATGCTCCAACCAGAGGCCTGCTGTATAGCACCACTTAGACATTCAGAGTGCGAGGCCTTGACCAGTCATCTGGGTCTCACTCCCCTCATCTATAAAATAGATATTGGACTATACTAGGTAATCTATACTAGGTAATGGATTCCAGCTTGAAAGTTCTGCCTCTGTGCTGCCAAATGATTCCCAATTCTCTTAAACAATCAAGCCAATCTCAATCACGTTTACCTTGATCCCTTCTCCTGGTCTGCCTTCTGGGATAGTGGTCAGGATCAAGAGACCCACTTCCTAGAAGATGGCATGTTCTTATTTCTGTATTCTCATCACCAGATCCTTCCTTCTCGGTCTCTTCCTCTCTGACTCTGACTCTCCCTCTTTGCCCGAAACAGCCTTTGGCTTTAGCTCTGTAGCAAATTCTACAATTCCTCTTTCCCAAACTGAATGGTACCATGAACTTGAAGATGCATATTAGAGACAGGACATGTGGAGGTTGCTCACTGCTTCCCCATTTCTAGATGAGGCCAACAATGGTGAAGACTCAGAAAACAAAGTATATCTAGACACACGCTGACTGTGTCCTGGCAACTTGTCTCCCAGCCACATCATTATTATGAAATTCTAGGTGGGTTTAAATGTATGTGTGCTACCTTTTCCCCTACGACACTGAGTTTGAGTACTTCTAGTAATGCCAGATTAAATCATAGGAGTGTAAATAGTGATGGGCATAATTATTGACATTAGGACACGTTGCATTTTAGGACAAAACTTTTTGTCTAATTAAATGTAGAACTATTCAGTTGTTACCTACACTGTGGTCCATTATGGAGCTGACTGACCCCTGCAAAATGTCCTACCTACGATTTTCACCATGAAGAGGATAAAATGCATTGCTGAGAACAGGAGCTTGAAGCATGGAGTTAAATGTTTTCCTTTCATGGTTTTATTAAAAAAGCAAAACCAAAAATTGTCCAAAGTAATTCAGCTTTATAAAAGTAAAATTGCATCCCAAGTCATTTTCAGGAGATGGGAAATGCATCGAGTTGTTCTGAGTTAACTTTCTCATCATGAGCCCTCGTAAAGAGCACTGGTTAGTAAGACAATAAATGAACATGTTTTAATTAGAAAATGTGGAATCCAAGCAGTTTTGCAGGAAAGAAGATGATAGCTTCAAAGAGACATCAGGAGACTAATAAAAGTTAAAATGCATTAAGTGGCCACAGTGAACTCAAAGGTAAAGTCGTGGGATGTTTGAGAAGTGAACCAGAGAGGGCAATGAATCAGAAGGGGATGGAAATTAGTCAGTGGAACTTATTCTTTCTACTTCATATTAGAATCAGCTGTAAACCCCCTCTGTGCCCAGGCAAGTGAGATAACCTGATGCCCTAAAATTCTCCCATTCCCCCATCCTGGCCAGAACTGTGTGTGCCCAGAGGAGAAAATCACTATCATCGGGCAATGTGAGAAGGCAGCCGGGCTAGGGCAAAACCAGCATTGAACTTGATTTTTTTTTGCCTGCCAGACCTCCATTTTATGGTCTCCTAAAATTATGGTGCTCGGTTATGACCATGTTGTTCTTCCTGCTATGCGGCTCTATATGGGTGCGTGATCCAGGTCTAGCCAATCAACATGGTCTGTTCTCCAGGCCTTTGGGATTGGGGCCATTGTGGGTATGTGACCCTCATTGAGTTCAATGAAATTTAATGAAGGGGGTGTTGTTGAAATATCAGAAAGAAGATATCCTTTCTCTGTTAGGTTTCTAAGCTATGAGAACATAGCCTGAAGTTCCCACAAAGGTCTCACAAAAGAATGGCTGCTTAAGAACGAGGGTGGGAAAGAGAGAAAAGCAAAGCTGAGGGACAGATTCCTAATGCCTGAGTTTATTTCCATGAATCCAGTTCTTCCAGAATCTTAATTTTGCCCCAGGCCCTTCATCTTCCCAAGTTCCCTCTTCCCGACATGCCAAAAAAGGACAATAATATCTATCCCACAAGCTTCCACTCAGATAACATAAAGAACCTATTACGATACTTGGCACAAAGCAGTTATTTAAGGGATGATGATGTCTAAAAAACAAAACCAAAGAGAACGTTCAGTTGTTTCCAGGAAGTGAAAAGATATCTAATAGGGCCACAATTTCTCCTCACATGGATTCTGAAGTCTAGAAGCCGGAGAAGATGATCTTTGCAGTCCCCTGCCTTCAGTATACTCCTGGAGGACACTAATATACCAAGAGAGAACAGCCCGAAGCTGAGGACAAAACACCCACAAAAGCCAGGGGTACAAAGCACTGTCCCACTCCCAGAGGGCTTGCATATTTATTCTCATTTTACTGAAGCCAGGGTGGGGTAGATTTCCCCAGGCCCCATCAAATGCTTAAATAGGTCCCAATATCACCTTATGCCTTCTTACCCATGTTCCCTAGTAGAGAAAGTCTGGGCTGATAAGAGATTAAAAAGTCACTAAGATTAAGTTTTCCATTTAAAATTCTTATCTAAGCACATACCAATGCAAGAAGAGCAACATCTTTCACCTTCTTCTAAGTGCAGAATTTTAAATCCATTTATTCAAAGAACTTTAAAAAATGAGCTTTTAATCATGGTATCATTGGTGTGCAATGTCTTTACAGGAGGACTAACTGTGGAGAAATGGACTTAATGGATGTTTGTAGCCAACTGAAGCTTTAATTTCAATACAATCTCACAAATAAAAAAGAAGTGTTATTCATTCTCTTTCAAAAGATAAGGCAGGAACAACTAAAACAATGATGACAGAAATTGGGGGCATTTGCTGATTGCTCAATCATTCTGGGTGAGAAGCGATTCTCTAAGGGATTTAAAAATACACAATTTTGAGGGTGAGCCTTTGTGGTTAGCATTGTCATGACCTCTAAAAATGATTATTTGCAAACATGACTCATGAAATAGCCTGAAATCGTTTGGTGGGTTTTGGAGGGAAGAAAGCTGTCTGAGAAAAAGTTTCTTAAACCTCTCCTATGATCTGGAGGATGCAGCCCCAGGGGAGCAATCTGGCTGAGAGCCTTGTACAGAACTGCAATTCTGGGGACACAAAACTCCACCTTACAAAGGCAGGCGAGGCTGAGACTAATAAATCAAAGGAAGCTGCAGAAAAGTTGCAGAGCCTACTGGCCCTGCCTGGGAGAGCCGAGAATGCCTTATCTGGCCTCTGTGAAAAGGATCACTGGGGAGCCAGAATTAGAAAAAGACTTGCGCTTCATCAAGTCTCTCCTTGTCTGAGCCAGATAAAATATCCTCTGGGAAGGCTTCAGGAAATGCCCCAAGGGAGTGACAGCTGATATTAGCTGAATCGGTGAAAGAACACAGACAGAGATAGAAATATTTGGCTTTTTTCAACTGTGAACTTAACCCAAGACAATTTACACAGACTTGGGGCAGAGTCTTGCGCTTACAAGGCATAACCACGAGGTGGCCTCAATCGGGATTTGGGTCCCCATCGTCCAGGTTGCAAGTTCTCTTACTTAGTTAGTACCTTAGCTGTGGTTAACTTACAAGTAAGAAGGTCAAGTATCCAAAGCTTTAATAAACTTAATAAGGCTTTAGTTTTACAGTGGGAGCTGAATTCGAAAAAGACAGCCTCTCCTTGGATACCTGCACCTTCAAGGACGCTTCCCAATTTGCAAACCATGCCAAGAGCAGGCTTGGAGTGGTCTTAAATAAGATGGAATGCTTGTTTCTTTCTTAATGCACCTTGTAATTTGCACATGTGCCACAGCACTTTATTTATTTTCTTATTAATGGGTTTGAGTGTGTTTAACACCACAAGCTGTAAATTGCAGAGCAGTAGATCAGACTAGGTTCTCTTTATTTTCCTGCCAATTGTCAGAAAGTGATGTGGGGTACAGAGGTGCCTCTTCTAACTGGCTTCCTCTCTCCTCCCCCAGCCCACTCCACCTCTTGCCTCCATCCAACAACCAACCCGTTGTCTCCATCTGCCAAGAAAAAAATAAAAGACACAGCCTCGTTTCTCATTGGAGAGCTTGCCTATTGAGCAGCTCAGTTATTGAGATTAATAAGCTGCCAGTTTCCAAGGAAGACTACGAAAACTATAAAATTAAAGTGCACTGCAACGTGAAATGCTGCTTGTGGCCAGGCGGGATCCCTGTGTCAAAAAGGCAAGGTGAAGCTATAAAATAAGGCTGAGCTTGAAAGGCTAACCTAAAGGTCTCATTAATTTCCATGTTGCCCCTGATGAGAATTTAGAGGGGGCATAATGTTTTGCAATATGGAGAAATCAAGCTGCCTATTGATTTGAAAAGTGCTTGAATGCAATTGGTTCACCCAGAATGAATTCTAGTTTTAAACGTCACTTGAAAACATTAAAAAAAAGAATACACACACACACACACACACACACACACACACACACACACACACAAACCCGAACGGGTTACCTTGGTTTAATATTCTCAAGATCAAGCTTGTTAGTGATTCTGTCAGAAAATTAATCCTTAGGTAGAAAAATCAATCTGAGAACAAGTTTGGAATAGTCTTCAGGCTCAGTATGGTGAGGATGTTTCAATAATCTTGTTGCTTCTCTGTGAAAACCTTATTTACTAAAGGTCTTGTGTCTTGATTCCCAAATACGCACTACCAATAAAGCATCTAGATTAGGCAAAGATTACTTCCTCATGAAGACAAAAAGTGTGTTTTCTGAAATTCTGATACCAAAATTAGATTTTTCAGATGCTGCTCATCAAGCCCAAGGTGCTCCTTTCTTTAACAGAGCCCTTACACGACTTCCTGCTGAAAGGAATAATCATGGTACTCTAAGTGTGACCAAATGGTCAGCCACGGTACGGCTGGCTGTTTGGCTTTCTCCTATTAGTGGCAAAGCTCTGTTTGGGAGAGAACAATTCTACAAATCACGGAGCTGAAGAAGTAGCAGGGCTTTTATTTCTGCATTGTCAATTTGCTCTCGCATTTTCTAAGAGGCAGAGTATCTGTCATCAGTTCACACGGACCCTCTGCTGCCCGGGCCATGGAGCAGCGAGGCCTCAGACTGACCACACTGGTTGCCACCAATCTCAAAGAGCTGCAGAGAAGAGTCCCTTACCTCTTGCCTGGCTGATGATTTTGTCAATGACTAAGTCTATATCCAGTAACAGGCTGGAATCCATCCCATAGATCATTTCTTGCCTTATGTCACTTATCATGTATTGACTTCACCATTTCCATGGCCTGGCAAATTAATCTATTGTTTGCCATCAGAATAAGCATAGTTTTGTTTTTCTAGTTCCAAAGGCGCTATCATGTGGTGGTTAAGAACATGGCATGTGGAGTCAGACCCAGTTCAAATTCCAGCTCTGTCCCTTACTCATTTACAGATCTGTAGGTGACTTAATTTTCCCGAGCCCTCAGGTTCCCTGTATTTAAGATGGGGATAGTAACATATACCCAACAGAAAAGTTAAGGGGTTAAATGGGATCTTGTATGCAAAAGTTAAGTGCCAAGCAAAAAGTATTTGATAAAGAAAAATTGTGATTTACAGGCTTATATGATCATGTAGAGTTAACGGCTAAATTGAACAAAATTTCTGGCGAGTTATTTTTAAAAAGAGAAAAAAATCAATTGCTGAGAGCTTTGAACACACTAAATATGCTGTTATTTGTAAATGGATAAATTTCCATGTTACATCTATTATTTTGGAATCAAAATATTTAGAATCCAAATAGCTACACTTAAGTCTCACTGCACCACAGATTTGACGAGTCTGAAATGGCACTTCTCTTTTCTGCCACAAAACTGGTTCCTTCTTCAGGAAGTGGCATCACTATCCAGCCTAAGTCAAAAAGTTGGTCATTGTACTCTCAACTGACTGAGCCACACAGTATTCATTCCTACTGACTGTACCTTCAAAATACACCTGACATCTATTAATCTTCACCTTCTTGCCAGATGGGTAGGAGAAAGTCAAATATGAGGGCTACAGCTGCCACGACCCCAGTGGAAACTTCCATCTTGACCATTACAACACTCTCGAAGCTGGACCTCTAGACTTGCTGGACTTTCCAACTTACTCCCAGCCTATTCGCCCTATGGCAGCTACCAGAATTCAAAACAAAACAATATTATTTTATTGTTTTATTCTCCCATTTAAAATGCTTCAGTGACTTTTCATTATTCTTGGGCCAGAGTCCGAGACGTTTCACCCAGCCCAGTGCTCTGCAGCATGCTGCCCTCACCTGCCCTTCTAGCTTGCTTTCCTTTCTTGGCATCCTAGTGTTTCTCTCCCCAGCGGGTCATTGTTCTTGCCATCTAGAACATTCTTTAGGTCTAATTAACACTTATCATCCTTAGGGCTCAGCCTAAATGTCAATTTCTCACACATCTGACTTCTCTATACCTCACACGGCACATATTACATTTGTCATTGGGGTGGGGGTGGGGGTGGGCACGTGTCTAATCATTTGTTCACATCTGTCTACATCCAGCCTGGAATTACCCCAAGGGCAAGGACTTTGCTCTTCTTCTTCTTCACTGAGGACTCCTCAGTGCCTGGCACGTGATAGGTTTTCACAGATATTTCTTGAATGAATAATAGATGACCATCTTACAAATCAACTTGCAAACCTGTTTGTAGTGTGAGGATCTTGATGGTTACAATGAAGGTTTCTGGAACTGAGGATCTGATGGAGATTTTTATGTATTTATTTTCTGTTCCCCTTGTGTCAAAATTTATAAAGACAGAAAAGGCATTACTGAAAAAAAAAATTAGAACTTCTGGTATTTCAGGGAAAAAGTAAAATCAGAGGGAAGTTTGGTCCTGCTTGGGAATTCTCTTTAGTGACCTGCTAGGAGACTCAGAGAGAGAAGCTTGCTTCAGCAAAACACAAAGACGAAGGAAAGTTAGTCATCAAACTACTTTGTATTGTTTTAGTCAAGAGAAGCTGACTTCAGAAACTCCCCAAGAATGGCTGCTGGCCAGGAAGATCCCTGAATTTGTGGCTCTCAGGAGACGAAGGAGTAGAGAGGTGGTATCAACCATGAATTGCCCATAAATTTTGTTCTGAGACCTAAGTAGGCTGAGAAAAACATGGTGATGGAGTGATTTTGTGACACACCATGCTGGAGAAAGATAGTACAAACTGCTTGCAATTAGTTCCTCTGCCCTGAGTTTATTTTTCCTTGGATTATGTTATGGTTTATACATGAATGGACTGGTTTTGGTAGTAGAAATTTATATGCATTGGTCTTTTACATGATTAACAGTGGTACAGAACTTTCTTTGTAGGTTTTTTCTGTCTTGTTAAATTCCAAAATCATACCGTCCTATTTTTGGGCTATGCCTCCTTCATCAGCACCTTTAATTCTACTTGCCACAGGAAAAAAAAATGGAAAAAAAGCACAGTCCAGAGAAGATGTAATATGCCTCATTAAGACTGATGGGAACATCAAAAAGCAATGCAGAGAGGCAAAGGTTTGTTCCTCACTGGTCTAAAGAAACACGCTGGACTTGGTTTAGAGTCTCTGGGGGTGGTAGAATGCCTGCTCATCACCTTCCAGAGTTATGAAATTCTTCCATCACACCCAGAAGTCTGTATTAGGGAGAGTAGAGGTGGTGAGGCTGTTTGTAAATTTCCACTGCATTTTCAAAATTGATGAATAGATCATAATCAGCCTCCACATGACCTGCCTTCAGTGGTTCTCTCTCCTGGATGTAGTTAATCATTCCTTATTTGGTATAAAAACCAAAAGACAACCGACAGAATGGGAGAAGATATTTGCAAGTGACACATCAGATAAAGGGCTAGTAACCAAAATCTATAAAGAACTTATCAGACACAACACCCAAAGAACAAATAATCAAATCAAGAAATGGGCAGAAGACATTTTTCCAAAGAAGACATCCAAATGGCCAACAGACACATGAAAAAATGCTCAACATCACTTGGCATCAGGGAAATCCAAATCAAAACCTCAATGAGATACCACCTCACACCAGTCAGAATGGCTAAAATTAACAAGTCAGGAAATGACAGATGTTGGTGAGGATGTGGAGAAAGGGGAACCCTCCTACACTGTTGGTAGGAATGCAAGCTGGTGCAGCCACTCTGGAAAACAGTATGGAGGTTCCTCAAACAGTTGAAAATAGAGCTACCCTATGACCCAGCAATTGCACTCCTGCATATTTACCCCAAACATATGAATGTAGTGATCCGAAGGGGTATGTGCACCCCAATTTTTATAGCAGCAATGTCCACAATAGCCAAACTGTGGAAAGAGCCTAGATGTCCACCAACAGATGAATGGATAAAGAAGATGTGGTATATATATATATATATATACACACACACAGTGGAATATTATGCAGCCATCAGAAAAACCCGAAATCTTGCCATTTGCAACAACATGGATGGAACTAGAGGATATTATGCTAAGTAAAATAAGTCAGTCAGAGAAAGAGAAGTATCATATGATCTCACTGATATGAGGAATTCTCTTAATCTCAGGAAACAAACTGAGGGTTGCTGGAGTGGTGGGGGGTGGGAGGGATGGGGTGGCTGGGTGATGGACATTGGGGAGGGTATGTGCTATGGTGAGCGCTGTGAATTGTGTAAGACTGATGAATCACAGACCTGTACCTCTGAAACAAATAATACATTATATGTTAAAAAAAAAAAGAAGAAGATAGTAGGAAGGGAAAAATGAAGGGGGGGAAATTGGAGGGGGAGACGAACCATGAGAGACTATGGACTCTGAGAAACAAACTGAGGGTTTTAGAGGGGAGGCGGGGAGGGGATGGGTTAGCCCGGTGATGGGTATTAAGGAGAGCATGTATCGCATGGAGCACTGGGTGTTATACGCAGACAATGAATTATGGAACACTACATCAAAATCTAATGATGCAATGTATGGTGACTAACATAATAAAATTAAATTAATAAAGAAATGGCTTCCACCCCAAAAAATAAGAATGGGAATCCCAGTATGGCAACATGCCCCTAAAAGAAGAGCTTCAGACCTATACTTTTCTTGTGGGTAAGAAAAGGATCCGATGAAACTCAAAATGTTTCAGCATTTGAATAAGTGAATTTGTTCAGTTCTACAGTTTCCAAGACTATATTAAAAAATAGATTATAGGAACAAACAATATGCCATAATCTTTGACGTCTTTCTACTTATCTATTAGACAAATTCTTATCCTTCTAAAATCCAGCTCAAACAGACCCTCAGCTGTGAAATGTTTCCTGCTCATCCTGGGAGAGTTAATCACTTCATCCACTGTGCAGTCACCTTACACTTCCCTTACTGTATACACTGCACTATCCTTTTGTTTATGTACCTGTCTCTTCCTTTAGGTTGTGTGAGCTTTAAGGGCAAGATTTATGTGTTACTCCTTATCTTCTTGGCACCTAACATAGCACTTGGTATACACGAGGGACTCAGTAAATATTTGCTAATAAGAGACTGAATGAATAATATTTTTAAAAGAAACACAAAGCCCAGCAATTCTATTAATTACTGCTGA
>NW_027397065.1:35681304-35906897 GCF_003265705.2 Callorhinus ursinus
GCTGAGGTTTTCATACATGAGACCAGATGCACTGCTGAGGTTTTCATACATGAGACCAGATGCACATCCAAGTTATATGTATTCAGGAATTCCATGAATGGAGTTTCAAATATCTGCTGACTTGCGCACCCTATGTTTGACTTCTGGTGATAACGCAATCCCAAGGGCCTTACATTCTCTAATTTTTGGCCCTTGAATGCACTGATCAAAGAACATCCAGATGTTGCCCTTGCTTGTTTTTTCCTTCTGACTGACTTCAACATTTTGGCAATCCTATCTACTCTTCAAGCCTTGTATTTAACTTGCCTTCTCCAAAAGCACCACTGAGAAGCCCTGCTCCTTGGAGAAATGACAAATATCCAAATGGTCTGCAGAAGGACTCTACAGATCAGATACAAATTCTAGGAAAGCTTACTTCAGAAAACCAGGAAGGTGACAGGCTTGGCTTTGTTGGTCCTCTCTACCATATTCTTGTCAAGATGACACTTGACTACAGATGGTTTTATAAAGTAAATCTCCTGGAAAGCCAGTTATTTTCCTCAGAAGCTGGGAGAGAGGGGACAGTTCATGCAGCATATGCATTCTAACCACCAAGGGGAGAATCTTTGTGAGGAGCAAACACTCTGATGGAGTTTGCCCTGTAAAAATAACAATTAGGGCAATAATTGTAGTTTTGTAGTAACTCACTCATCAGACATCTTGCCACCTTATTTTGTATGTGGAAACCACTAGAGTTCCATCCAGTGTGGCTCAAAATGTCCCCGAAGCACTAGACCTCTTTCAAGTTACTTTGCCCCTCGACATCTAGATTGTCCATCTTTAAAATGGTAGAAGTAACGGTTCCTTCCTACCCACTGTATTGCTTTCAGGCTCACATGAGATAACGCATGTAAAGAATGAATTCCAGGCACACACAGAGTGCACGGTAAAAACTGATGATTAACAGTTCTCTTCCTCCATCCTTCCCCTCTTCCTTTTTCTACAAGAGCTACTACATTTCTCTTTCCCTTTCTCCTCACCCTTTTCCTTCTTCCATCTCGTCCACTCTATGTAGCCTTGATGGCCAGAAACTCTTTTTCAAACCATAGTCTGTTAGTGTAAAAAGAAGCTAACGCCCAGCACACTCTATGGGCAGAAGGAGGAAAAAGAGAAAGTTTTATACAGGCCTTAAAGATCACCATCAACTATGAAATATCCCAAATCCAGCCTTATGGACCAGTCTGCTTTCAGCCTGGAAACTTCCCAGCAAAGTTGTTTATTAACAGGTTACTATATCAGTGCAGATGTTTCAATATATCTATTATATATAATATATGCATATAGGTTTTACTGACTTTACCTATTTTAAGCCTCAGAGATTAAGACTATAGGCATGGTTAAAAATAACCTAGAATCATCAGAGAACAAATTTTATTAAAGTTTAGAATGACCACAGTGACAACGGTGCACAGGTTATTCAAGGTCTTATAAAAAAAAAATGATAGTAAGAAACAACATAAATGCTATGGCTTGCGTAGTTGCTTCCAGGGGCGTGCAGAAAATTCTCTGGCCATTACCAGAAAGATGACAGATTCCTTTCGTCTTTCTTCAAACCTAACTTACTAAAGTTTAAAAACTTCAGTGAGAACTTTTTTTGAGGGGTCAAAGTGAATTATCCCCTTTCTCTGTTTTCCCTTCATGGTTATTTTGGACAAGGAAACAATAATAATTGGAGCACCCAAAGCATGAAAGGGTCTGGGGTTGGAGCACAAGGCCGTTTCCCATCCAGCGGCTCCCCCACAGCCTTCGCGGTCATTCTGCCCCAGCCTGCAGCCCTGCGACCCACGGCCCTTCCTGCAGGGCATGAAGGTGAGCATGGTCTCGGAGGACCAGACGCAGAGGTAAGAAAGGGACAGAAGCAAAGGCAGAACAACACAAGGCCAGACCCGGAGATCACTTTGAAACTCTTCACTCCAACCTAAGTCCTGCCCCTCTTTCTTGTTTGTTTTTGTACATTCTTGTTTGCCCCTCAGGCATCTAGCTGTTATGTGTACAGGAGGGATTAAAGCGAGACAGTATGTTGAATGAAATATAAATTAAAATTATACTTCTGTCAGTCTGGAATCAGGGATTGTTTCTCAAGGTCTCCCCAAACACTTAATTTCAAATGAGTCTTCATTTATTACTTCAGGAAAGGCCAAATGCATAATTTATCAGCAGCTTTCAGTCAATATACCCTTATAAGCATGTTTCCCATGAGTCTTTGAGTAAAAATATGTTATGCTAATTCTATTAGTTGGGTACACAAGAGCTGTCTAAGAGAGTAAACAAGCATTAAAAGGAGACACATGTGAACAAAGAAATACCTATCAACCTACCATCCAGGGTCAAATTACCAGGGGAACAACAAAGAGGTGGTAAACTTGGCCTGTTATTTACACCAAGACTGTCTCACCGACAGGAACCCTGAGCCACCCGGTGGCTCCGTGTGGGTGGCTCTGGTAGGGCAACGGGCGTGACAGGTGATGAGCACTTACCGGGTCTCCAGTGGCACGTTGCTGTTGAGCACCCAGCTGTCCTGAAGCTGAACGGACTCTGGCGTGGTGGCCAGGTCATTGGGCGCGGGAGCCGGGGCGTGGATCTGGCTCCGCCGGTTGGTCAGCGAGTTCCTGTTGAGGGAGTTGGCAGACGAGTGGTGATGGGACAGAGTGTGGTTGTGAGGAGGAGGCAGAGGGGGCCTCAGAGTCGACTGGCTGTGGTGGTTTGGAGGACCTGGAAAGAGAGGAAGGAGAAACGGCCATCAGAGGCTGCAGAATCTAGCCGCCAAGGCTCTGCAAACCTGCGGAGCAGAGCCTAGAACCCACGCCTCTATGTGGGTTAATAGCTGAAAATCACAGACTAGACACACAGATAAGACTGCAGATGTCAAATTTCAGGGTGGGTCACTCATAAATAACACGGTTTTATTTGCCTTTTTCTGTAGGCCTTGAAGGAAGGAGAAACTAGGTTAGTAAAACCAGACTGGAACATATTAATCTTAAAGTGGAAATCACATGACAGTCAGGGCTGGTCGTTGTCGTTACAAGTCCCTATACCGTTTCCTGGTAAGCCAGTACACTGCATACATTCTTTACAAATATTTTTCCTTCCCTCCTTCCTTCCTTCCTTCCTTCCTTCCTTCCTTCCTTCCTTCCTTCCCTCCCTCCCTCCCTCCCTCCCTCCTTCCTTCCTTCCTTCCTTCCTTCCTTCCTTCCTTATTTCTTTATTTCTTAAGATTTTATTTATTTGAGAGAGAGAGAGAAAAGGGGCAGAGAGGGAGGGAGAGGGACAAGCAAACTCTGCATTAAGTGTGAGCCTGACATGGGGCCCGATCTCATGACTCTGAGATCATGACATGAGCCGAAATCAAGAGTCAGACGCTCAACTGACAGAGCCACCCAGGTGCCCCAAATATTTCCTCCTTCTAAAGGTAACAAGAATATGGTACACTCTAAGTTAGAGGGTAGCATATTTAAATACCTGTGGGGGCCAGGCAGGAAAGTGAAGTGGGCCAGTTGTGGACTGAGGTGATCTGGAAAGGGCAGGAAGCAGCCCTCCCTTGGATCTGAGCCCCTGTGGCCATGTGGGGCTGAGGGGCCGAGAAAGCCAGATCTTCTAGTTTTTTAAGGAAAGCTGAAGATCTGGACTTTTAGATAAAATTTCTTGTGTTTTGAAGATGTTGCCAATTAATTTTAAAAAAAGGTGTATGTGTTTTGTGCATATGTATATATGCATATATATATATTAGAAAATACCTGTGAGCCTGCTCAGACATCAGGACTAATGTTTTCAAACCATGACCCTTACTCCAAATTGCATCCTGTTTTCTTCTCTTGAAATCCTTTCTCCTTGCAGGAAGAATGCACAAAGGAGAACTATACCTCTGCATGTATCCCCTTGTAAATATGACCACAGATGACAACTCCACATAGGGTTTTCCTAGCAACCCGTTCTCAATCTACAAAATGAAATATTTTAAGCATAATGAAAATGAAAGTAGTTCACTATGCAATGTAAGCCTATAATTTGGTTTTAATGGCTGCTGAAACATGACTTTTAATTTGTGTCCTTTTTTGAAGCCTCCATTCGAGGTTGGCAGCTCACCAGGTGACTGCCAAGCCTTGTCATTTTGGCCTCTGCCAACTTTTAAAATCCTCAGCCCCTGCTGTCCTGGCTTTAAGAAGTTGGCTCACATCATTTAAACAAGCAATTTGACACAAATTTCAACTACTTGTCTCCTTATGTGGTCGGGCTACATCTCCAAAAGGTGTAATCTACATTCCGTGGCTTCTGGGAAACCTGCAGAAATATTCCAAAAGAAAGACAACATGTCAAGAAGATACTAGGTTTGAAGAGCATCATGACCAAGGAAAACAAGAAGGAAAAATAACAGAGAAAAGTGGTTCCTCGAAGTTTGTGTCCCTGGGCTGAAATTACTTGGGGGGATTTTTTTTTTTTTTTTTTTTTTTTTGGTCTTCAGAGAAAGACAACTAAAGCTAAATCCCAGTGGGAAATGCCACTGTACAGTTGTACAGATTTTAAACCGCGTCCTCCAAATGAACCTGCAATTCATATTTTACATTATGCACCAGTGACATTTTAAATATATCTTTGAGGGAGTTTCATAGCTGAAGCAGGCTATTACATTTCCTGGCATTGTTGTCTGTCTAGTAATGTATTATTATACAGTTATTTAGCATTTGTCTGTCTCGTATTAGTAGGAAGAAGTGAGAAAAGGGGGTGAAATGATGTAATCATGGTCCTTCTGAGATGCTAGCCAAGCCCCTCACACAGGGTTAATGAATTCTCATGCCTTCTTTCCCTTCTCTCAGCTCCCATCCAAGTGGTGTTATTATTCTCCATTAGTTAGGTAATCTTGAGACTTGCCTCAGGAAGCTGAGATGAATAAGTGTACAAGTGAAAACCCACCCTCCTCAGCCCCAAGCCCTCACTTTCCATCTCCCTCAGCCCCTGGCCCCCGCCTCCAGCACTCCAGACCACACACTCTCCCAAAGTACAAAGAGGCCATGGGAGGTATTTAATTCACTAAATGAGATACCAGGACCCTCCTGCTTCCTGTCTATTCATCCCAAGCTAAGGTTTCTTTGCCTACTCCAACTTGTGTGGCCCTTCCTTGCCCATCTGTGTTCTGTGTGGGTGGAATGCCTGTGGTTTCCCTTTTGTTGATGATATCCAGGGGTGGTGCTCAGGGGGAAATGGAACCACAGACCCAGGTGCTATGTGGTGTAGTCCAAATAAAGTGGACGGTGAGCTTTTCAGCTGGCTAGAAGAGATGTCAAGCTGCTAAAGAGAAGGCCTGGAGCTTCATGAAGGAGATGAAAGAAGACGTAATTCTCTGCTCACCCTGCCCTCCTATAAAAAGCATGTTATTTCACTGCAAATAAATCACATTATTGATAGCAACAACAACAACTATCCAGCATCCTCAGTATTAGAAGATATTTTCCTCACTACTGTTGCTCATTTCCACTGTGACGCGGATGATATTTGCTCATTTATCTATCCTTCTAACGATCATATGTTTCAACTAGGTGTAAAAACTAGAAAAGACAATCTGAATACAGAGTGGTAAAGCTACCACTGGGGTGTGCATAGAGAGACAGGGGAGCATCTGGGGGGTACTCAGCCAGTGGTTAGGAGATACAAATCTAAAGAACTGGGTTCAAGGACTGGGTCTGCCCCTTTTGAGTCATATGAACCTGGGCCTACAACTCCATTTGTGTAATCCTCTGAGTACTCATCCACCACTGGGGACAACAGCACTAAGTACCCATGTATCAACATGGAAGATGGTGGGAAGAGGAACGGGGAGTGCTAAGCACGCCCCCGAGGCTGGCAAGTTCCCCAATGATGTGCATGGAACATTGCTCGCTTCTTTCAGGAATAAAAGCATGAATAAGACATAACTACGGCTCTCAAGGAGCCCAGATTTGAGTACAGGACGTAAACCCAGACTTCCACCATCTAGGGCAGAACTCACAAACTGGCAGCCCCCAAACTGGATTTGACCAAAAATTCAGAGTCCAGATTTTATAGAGTGTTCCAGATCACTGACTTCTCTTGAGAACAAAAACAGAACAACAGAACAACTGAGTCTATACCCTCATGGCAACAATTGGATATAGCTGAATGCCTTTGGGTGGTTTTCTGGTTTGCCATCAACCCTAACAATCCCTATTATTTTAATCTGGCCGGATGTATGCATTTATGCTACCGCTGGTAGGCATTTATGTTTTTGACCGCTGGTTTCCTCCGTGGTACCTTAGTATTCTGGGTGGGTAACGTATCTCTAATATAACAACACCCCTGTTACGACTAATGATCTCAAGCACTTTTTGTGTTTATCGGGTTTCATTGTAGTCATCCAATGAGCTTGCTGGATGTGATGGTTTTCCACTTCAAAAAATGCAAACAATGGCTAGCAACATGCCTTACTGCTTTTCATGAAGCCAAATTACATGAAAAAGCCCTTCTGAAAGGCAACTCATGTCTTCAATAGATGCTGAAACAGAAATGATTAAGAGCTTAGCTTGATGAAGGAACCTTCACGTCCACTCAGAGTTCCACACATTTATTGGCTTTAATTAATGTGCATATTAATGGCTCTTCTATTGCATAAATATGAAATCACATAATAATGCAATTGAGCCACGAATAACTATGTAACATAAATGCTTACACACTATCAACTTAATAAGTATGCTATTAGCAGGCAAAAGGCAACTGCCATTACAATCACAGTGTTAACCTATTATCTTGTACCTGATTTATCTGAAGTTGAGAACCCAGAATTTATTTTTAGGTACCGTGTGGCTTTTCGTCTGAGGAAGGGGGAATAGCACACTGGCCCCACTAGGGGCAGGACAGGTAGGACTCCTAGCAAGGATAAGTGAATTTAGAGAGAAGGTCTGTTTAAAAACTAAGTGCTTGAGTGAGTGCTTGATTTGTCCTGTTTGCCCCAAAAGATTATGCTTGAGATTTGCTCTTGCCAGAAATTTTGGTCCTGACAGGGATGCCATTCCCATATTCTGTCCTTCCTAAATGCCAATTGCTTGACAGTGGAGTCATAAGAAAAATAAAGTAGTGCATCTTTGTTGGGTAACGATATCAGCTCCAACAAAGTTAGATCCGGGGACTGCAAAATCCTGGAGTATCAGTGCCTGTGGGGACTAGACTAGCACAGCTCAAACAGCATGTGGAAACAACCAATGCTCACATTGTCAATAAAGGAAGGATTTTCTTTGGAGCTCAGGAAGTAAATTCTCAATAATTGGCTATTGTTGTTACACTCTTCCTGAATAAACAGGTGGGTAAGGCATTTAGGCTAGGTCTACCCTTGCCAAGAAAGGGTGGGTGTGTGGAGAGTAGGAGGGCAGGGGCAGACTAACATAGCTTTGTCTTGCTCTGTAGTCCACACTATTTTTTCCTAGTGATTAAAAATGATAAAATGTATGAAAGACAAAAAATATAAGTAGAGGCCTGCCTAACGGCTAATAATTCACTCATTCTTGGAGATGGCATGCCAACTGCTGGTCTTAAAAATTTTAACCCTTCGGACCCTGAGATGATGAATTAACCACAAACTCTGCCTCCTTCTGCTGAACCATGTCTTTGGAGCAAGTTACATCTTGACAGCAATTTGAAGATACTAGAAGTGAAGTGGGTATTGGCAGACATTTTGGAGTCTCTGGGTGGTGAAAACTGGCACCAGGACACGCTGTTTAGATCTGACCTCACATGAGAGGCTGAGGGAATCAGAGGTGAAGACTTTCAAGAATAAAAGCCTCTAGTTAGAAGGAGGAGTCTATTGCTGATGACCAGGCTCGTTGTTGGCTTTGAACCCCTACATGGCCACTGCCACTTACTAACGGTGTGACCCCCTGAAAAATAGTTTTTTTTTTTTCCCGAGTCTGTTTCTTCATCTGTAAAATGGGTAGAGTCATTTTATTTTTCTCATATGGTTGTTAGGAACATCAAACAAGAATACATCTTTAAAGAGCCTACCACTATTCTTGGCACATATTAAGTATTAATAAATGTTATTATTATATATTATGTGTTATAATAAATAATACTGATAACAGTAATAACAGTAATAGCAACTATGGCTCTGGGGAAAATGATGAATACCTTTTCAGGAACTCGAGGTTTCCTAGCTCTTTTGAGTGGGAGTTTTTGGAGGATGATATCAAATCCACATAGAAAGGCACAATCACCAACCTCAGACCCCCTCAAGCTGCAAATGCTGTCTGCAGAAGGACCTCTGACTAAGTGACATGGCACGGACATTACTACGGGCAGTCTCAAGAGCATCTCTCTCAGAGCTTGTGGAAATGGAATGTGGGATTCAGAAGTATTCATTTCCATAAACAAAACAACTGACGTTAAGGACCATGAAATAATACCGACAAGAGTGCTAGGAGCTGGGATGCCCGGGTGGTTCAGTCAATTAAGTGCTGCCTTCGGCTCAGGTCATGATCCCGGGGTCCTGGGATCGAGCCCCGCAGAGGGCTCCCTGCTCGGCGGGAAGCCTGCTTCTCCCTCTCCCACTCCCCCTGCTTGTGCATGCTCTCTCTCTCTCTGACAAATAAATAAATAAAAATCTTAAAAAAAAAGAGACCGACTGCTAGGAATTAAGCTCTGTGTGTCTGGTCCTGTGTGAAGTGCTGTCCATAAATTATCTCAACGTGTTACCACTCACTTGTATGGGACAGCTTCTCTTATCATCCCCATTCTACAGACCCAGCCAGTGAGGCACAGAGAGGTTAAGTAAAGCCTTCAAGGTCAGAGAGCTTAGTAAGTGGCACGGCTGCTTTTTGATCCCAGGGCTGCTTCCCCATTCTGCCCTATGCCAAAGAGCATGGGGCCCCAGAGGGCACTCACACAGAGGGAGAAGCAAGACCCCTGCCCTGCTTTATACTGACCCCGGCAAATACAGAGGAAAATGGCCTTAACTCACTTTGGTGCACATTGGCTTAAATGGCAGAATGAAATCTTGTGAGAAATTGGAGGGAATCGCCCACCTCACAGCTCTGTACCTCACGATGCTGCTTGGATTCAGAGAAATAGGCCAGAACAGCCAAACTGCAGTGCAGTTTCTTCTCTGTGCCTTCCCCAAAGGCCCTTCTCTAACTTCCTCCTCCGTGCTGCATCCCTGGCTCCCATAAGTGGCATGAGGGATAAGCAGCAATTAGGTCTGTTGGAGGCAGAAACAAGGGCACACTAGGTCCCAGCTCATCCTTCCTGCTCTGACTGAAGGTGCTTTGCCAACAGCCTGGGGGTGGAGGGTCGGGGGGAGTCCAGATCCAGCCTCCTCCCATGTTTAAAAAGAGATGGAAAGAGATTTACTTGTCTCTAAGTGTCAGACACGTGGACATTCAGCTTGCTCCCTCCTTCCCTGTCGTAGCATCTACTGAGTGATTCGTCCTCTAAAGAGCAGACTTTATTTTTTTTGGTGCTGACCCCCGTGTGGTACTGCTGGCTTTGCAGGGCCGTGAACGATCCGCAGTGTTTCTCGGATATGGCCACCACCGGAGCTAGCCGTGAGCCCTGCTGCACATTCCAGAATGGAGGAGAAAAAGAGAAGGAAGGATGAAGGAATGAGCCAAGTTACGACCTCCTTCTTATCTCCTGGGGTGGGGTGACCGCTCTGGCCAGTGCCTCTGGGCCGGGAGTGCACAGTCCTGGATTTGGGGGGGCTGCCCTTGATGGAAAGGCCCCCTTCAGCCTGAGCTGAACAGCAGAGAAGGCAAGGGCTGTGCTCACTTGTAAGGAATGATTTGTAGTTCTCTTGCTTACACAAAATATATGACCTCAGAGAAAAAGCATTCTGAGTGCATTCACAATGACACACGGATCAACACTGCATGGCAGAAGCATGGGAATTGCAGTCACAAAGAGCAATCATTTGCAGGCTTAGAAACCAAAGTTTTGTCAGCTCTACCTACATTCATAAAAAAATAGGGTTTAGGGGGACACCTCAGATCATCGAAGAATAACTGTTCCCGTTTAATAAGCACCAGCTGCATGTTAAGCCCTCCAAATAGTTCACCTTATTTAAGCTTCTAATAACCTTTGAAGTAGATACTGTTCTCCATTATAAATATGAAGGAAGTGAGGTGCAGGACATTAAGAGATAGGAGTTTCTCTCCTTACATGTTGTATTTAACTGCAATGCAGCTGGGCCCCTCCTGAGTGCACACTGGGCGCATCTTTTTCATCATTCTTGGCACATGGTTTTGGTTTTTTTTAAATTTTTTAATTGTTATGTTAATCACCATATATTACATAATTTGTTTTGGCACATGGTTTTATATCATTTTTGGACTCTCCTGTGTCTCCTGCTAGACTGTGAGCTCCTTCGGCACAAGAGACCATCTCTCTTGTTTTTATATCCCCAGCACAAGGCTATGGTGCCTAGCCCAGAACTAGTGCTGAATGAATGAGGGGAGGAGCACATCATGTCTGGGGCGGGGGCGGTGGGGGGGTTGTGTTGGGAGAACCTCAGCAGAGGGGACTCAGAGCAAACTTCTGCCCTGTGCTTTGAGCAATTCTCAACCGCCAGAATCTGATGGGCCTTTCCCTCAATTGCCTGAATTATTACCCTCACAGGTCCTTCAACAGGGAGACAGTTGGACCCAGGGAGAAGGTGACTTTGTTTCCCTTTGTTTTTATTTGCTTGTTTTTTCCTGGTTCTGCCTGACTACCTAGTCTCTCTTTTAAACAACAGATTTACTGACATATAATGACATTCAGCTTTTAAAAGTGTACATTTCAGTGTTTTTTTTTTTTTTTTTACTATATTCACCGAGATGTGCACCCATCACTACTGTCTGATCTTAGAGCATTTTCCTAACCCCCCATAGGAAACCTCATACCGATGAGCAGTCACTCCCCAGCTCCCCTACCCCTCTGGCAAACGACAATCTACTTTCTGTTTCTATGGATTTGCCTATTCTGGGCATTTCATATAAATGGTGATTCCCTCTGTTTTTTATAACCACGATGTCTGTTGCAGAGCCTCGCTGGAACCAATCAAATTTAGATCTCAGATGGGGCACACTTCATACCACTTAAAAATATCTTTCCCTGGCAACCTGAAGCTGGTGTTCACGGGAGCTTTTTGGCTGGCACCGCACTGCTGTTGATATTTTTCAGACGGAGCTTGTTAGGTATGGCCATTTGAGAGCCAATTGTATACTTGAGGGTCTGAGGGGGATCCTGGAATTTGTTCCACTACCTTGAGCATGGCTGTAATCACAGCAGAGAGCCATTCCTGTTCAACTAAAGAACAAACACACCCAGATGGGACTCTGGGTGGGGAGGAAAAACAAGGGAGGGAACTCTTGAACTGGGTGTGCAACCAGCCGCAGCACTTGAATCATGACGTGAATAGCAGTTGTAGGTTTGAGACCCTCCTGCCCCAATTGGGCAGGTTCTCACACATGATGGGTCAGAAAAGGATTTTCCTCATAGGTGCTGTACCATTTTACCATACCCCCATACTCATTCTTCGCGTTCTTAAATCATCTAGAAAGTATCACTTGAGATCAATGTCAACTCCATTAGCTACTTTCCAAGTGACAAAGACAAAAAAAAAAAAAAAAGACCACTTGAAATACTTGAGAGGAACCCTTCTAAAGAGAAGATTTTATTGCAAAGTTATGTCTGAGCAGTGCCTATCTGAGCATTTCAATAAATCTACATTACCCTAGGTATTTCGGCATCCTTTGGGAGAGGAAAGCCTATCAGTAGAAAGTAATGATTTTGGGTTTTCAATTGCCCTAAGGATCTTGACAATGCTATTAAGACCCATGCTCTCCCTGTCGAGAAGTTTAGGAGTGAAATTATTAATATGCCCAGACGTTATGTTGATTGTTGCACTGTAGCAGAAAATACTCTGTTATTTGAGCTGCATTATCACTTTCCCAAGCAGAGAATTGCATCAAAAATTTAAACTCCTCTCATTCCAGCTCATCGCCTAGCTTTTCAAGGTCTTATTATAAAATAGTCTGGGCAAAATTTGGGTATTTCCCTACCTATGAAAGCTAATATGTTTTTCACAGCCCAGACTATTTTTTTTGAAAAATAAAAATCACATGTGCAATTTTCTTCCATCAAGATGCCATTCTTCAGCTCTTTAACCAGGTTTTTGTTGGGGTGTATTTCATTCTTTAAATTTTTCCCCTTTGGATGGTCACAATGTTTTCCCCTGAACACAGGTAGGAGATCAAAGCAAAGATAAAATATGATGTTGATTTTAGGTTGAGTCTCTGATGAACAGAACGATGGAGACAAGCTCTGATCTACACCATTCATTAACACCGAGAATGACTGAAGCATACCAGTTAAATGGCAAGGACGAAATAAAGGTTCCTGGAGCATTTTTACTACAAAGCTCAGCAGAATTATTTACTATCTGGGTGACCTTTTCCCCAAATCTCTCATGGTACATGCCTTATAGGACAAGGGAACAAAAGTTTCTCCATGCTATATAAACAGAAGTCAGCTGAATGTCAGACCTTGAACTGCATCTGGTTTCATGTCAAGTGACAGCTGATGTAATGGGACATACAGGGCGTATTGCTGGAGATCTTTTCAGGATACTCTTCCTGCCTTCAAAATACACACACACACACACACACACACACACACACACGTTTTTACTCAAGAAAATTATCTGAGAGCTTCCTGAAGAAACATCCCCCACCCAGGGTTCCATGGTGCATGTATTGTCAGAAAGAGGGCCCTCTGGTTTTTATTTGTAACTGTTCAGAAGTTTCTTTCAAAGGTGTCTCGAAGTTGCTTTGCATTTCCCAATTGAAGGGGATGAGACTGTGTTCATGGCCATTTCCATCGCGTAGCATGGACGATGAGCAGCAATACCCAGGGCAGGGCCGAGCAGAGACAGACGAGGAAGTCTATCACCCACCCCATCCAAGAGGCCCAGGATGCAAATAACTTTCAGAAAAAACTGGGACCCGTGGGGGGCCAGCGTGCTCTGCAGATCTCAGTTCTGTGGAAGAAGAGGACACAAGAGCAGTGGAATCAGTGTCCCCGGAAACAAGGATTTTGTTTCCTAGCCACGACGCAGAATGCCATTTTCAGGGTTTTCTCGGTCTTTTTGACACTGACCTCTCCAGTTGTGCCTGAAGGACTTCTAGAGTTAGATGATCAGAGTTACTGAGCGGTTAGCCGGTCTGTGTCTCTTGTTTCCCCCTCCAAAAAAGGTAGTGACTACCGTTCCTACTTGGTAAGAAGTTAAATGAGGTAAGACATTTTAAGTAAAGGTGTTTAGAAGATGCATGACAGATAGGAAGGGCTTAAGAAATGTCAGGATTTATTTATCTTTGCCTGAACAGGCGAATTCTTTCTTGAGGTTGTGGAGAGAGGAGTGAAATAGACCCTGTGATTCAAAGATTATTACCGTAATGACTTGGAAAACTTCCTGTTGTCAGATATTTTTAAAGTAAACAGCACCATTATGAATTAAGGATCCTTTTTCCTTCTTATGAGTTAGGAGTAAGTGGCTGTAGGTCTTATAGACTGCCAAAATAATCAGTGCTTTTCATTTTCACCTTTTGCAACTTAATACATTGAAATAAAACCACCTGATGTCAGACAATTTGAAGGGCCCTATATTAGCTTACTTTTTATTAATTCTCTTATTCCCTATGAAAATCAGCATAATGAAGGCCTAGCTTTTCTTGAATCCCAATGTTCCTATTTAGCATCAGCTCCCATTTCCCATGAAAAGCTCAATGTAAAGTCAAGATTTTGTTTTTGTTTTATTTTTTTGCTCATGCCAATCTATGAGCCATGCAGTTTGCTCTATCCCTGAAATTCACCACTGAGCAACTCACGGAGGTCCCGAGTTATTCATCACATTTGGATGGTTTAGGTCATGAATTAGCAATTTGTTTCTCAGGGCTTCTTGGGTTACTGAAACTTTTTAGCGTTTATCATCTCAAATGGGATCATTCTTAATCCCATAATGTAGGGAGTGAGTAATCTCTCTTGTGAAATATCAGATTTGGAGGAGAAAATAATTTCCATTTCTAATGCTGCTTATCTGACACTTTAATAGTGTGGTCTGGGAAGGTTTCTCAATAAGATGATATTTGATCAGAGACCTGAAGGGGAACAGGGAGAGAGACATTCCAATGTCTGGGGGAACAATGCTTTAGGCAGAGGGAAAAGCAAGAACAAAGACATTTTAATTCTGGGTGTGTATAGGGGTTGGCCAGAATGTCAGCCTAGATTCGTCTCTTTCATTCAACTACAAGCCTACTTCTCACAGAAAACAGTGAGACAAGTTCAGGTCTTGATCCTCACTGGCTTCTGGTATGGGACTGAGCCAGGCAGCCTTCTGCCCCAGGCCCTTTGCACTTGCCATACACGAGGCTTGGGGATACAGATAATTAAACGGCTCACTCCTTTAATGTTGGAATGCCTCAGCTCAAATCTTCCCTTTATGACACACCTTTTCAGACAACCTCAGCAGTCTTAGCCTCCTTACTATGCTATTTCTCTGAAGCACACATCACTTTTTTTTTTTTTTCCAGTAATTGTCTTTCTGCACTAGAAAGTAAGTATCTTAAAGGTAAGGATACTCTTTTATTTTCTGCTGAATCCCTGGCTCCTCAAACACTTAGTAGGTACAATAAAGGATTTCTGAATTAATGGATTAATTCATCACATATTGAGAAGTATGGCAAGAGCAAGTGAGTCAAGAGGAGAGTCCAAATCCCAACAGAAATGAAGGTCTTTCAAAGGGGTTGCTGTGTGGTGCCATCTGAGACAAATCTCAAAAGCTTGAACGTGACTAAAGTGCCAGAAAAAAATTATTGCAGGCATCCTTGCCACAACACAGCTCTATCTCATGCAAACTGTAGCAATTTTTTCTCTTTCTGCAGTAACCCAAACATGACAACAAATGCCTTACAAGCAGAAATCCCCCAAGAACTAATGATGGCAGAGGCCTCTGACACACCCCAAGTGGGAATAGACACATTTCACTTCCAAACTCCGACTAACACGATCTCCTGTGGCTCTCTGTGCCACTTGAAAATGTTCGCTTTCCATCATGAATCTATCGTATTAGAGGATCTTTGCTACAGGCCACTGCCTCACCGGAACAGGGTGAATCCGAATTCATCCATGCAGTTGGTGGTAGGAAAAGTAACAGGATGTGGCAAGGACACAGGGTATGCTGTAGAGGGTTTGCAAGTCAAAAGCAGGATATATGGAATTCTTCCTCCTTCGGGAAGCCTTTTCTGATTGGATTAGATGAAGTCCACTGGCTTCCTAACTGGGCTGACATATGTAAGATATTTTATGGTGGCTCTGTTCTAGGACTAACATTGGAACTAACACTGGCAATACTATATATTGAATGATTCCATTTGGCCATATTTAACCTATCAAATCTTTATAAACCTTTCTCACTTCTATGTGGCATATCATTGGAAAGAGTTGTTGTTTTTTTTAAGATTTTATTTACTTCTTTATTTGAGAGAGAGAGAAAGTACAGAGGGAAGAGGATCAGAGGGAGAAGCAGACTCCCCACTGAGCAGGGAGCCCGATGCAGGGCTCGACCCCAGGACCCTGTGATCGACCTGAGCCGAAGGCAGACACTTAACCGACTGAGCCACCCAGGCGCCCCATGAGTTTTAATTCTATGGCGTTTTCTTAGTATGGAGCCTAGCAAAATTATGTGCAAGTACCCACTTGATCGAGCCGTTCCTATTCCCCGAGAGAAACCCAAAGAGAGATCGTTCTCTCCATAAGATTCCTTTTGCTTTCTTGCTGATTAAATTCTGACACGAGAACAGTGGCCTATAAGCTAAGCTCACTTGTGACAAATCGTTTTCAATCATTTGTTTGCTGATTCATTCCTTCACCCGTGTCTTCCTTTGTTCATGTACTCACTCACTTGGCAACTCATTACTGAGCATCTACACTCGGTCTGGTGGATTCTTGAGGTCCCAGAGTCTCTGGCCTCTAGGAAGGTAAAAAGACTCACATCCTATTCTGACCTTTTTGTTGAGCCTCAAAGTTCCTACTGTCACTCTTCTCTTTTCCTTCCGGTTGTTAACTATCCAAATGCTTCACTTTCCCACATATGTTTTTATTCACGTTTCAGCGTATGTATAGCAATCTCATAAGGGCCATTATGACACATGCTCTGAAAAGTTTTCATAGATGTCTATCATTAAACTAAACATGAACACTTTCCCCTGGTCGCTACCCCTGTATTATTTCCCAAGGTGAACTCATTCTTCTGTTGGGTCTACATACATGTATCTCCCAATATGCAAGGTTTTGTGCTAGGATACCATTTACAGGATGCTCCATGGCACACAGAGAAATTCACAAGAATGTAAATTATTACCTGTGGAGAGAAACTATCCCATTTTAATTCTTTTGTATTTTCAACTGAATGTAGTATTTATCAACTGTCTTTTATATTTAATTCTAGATAATAGAGCATGGTGAATTGGAAGCCTCTACTACATACATGGAATTCATATGCTGTATTGCTTTCCTAGCAAGATTAAGACTCAGAATTTTTGCCCCGGGTTCTCAGTTGCACCAGTAGGATCCACACGGCCTTTGGGGTGCTTTTTGCACACATAGAGTGGAGTGAGACATCTAGATTCATGCAGTGAAAACAGGAGTGGGATAAATGAAGAGGTTTCATCACTTGAGTTTACTCCAACTGTCCCATTCCCATCTACCTGCGTATCTACAAGTGATGTGAACATCATCACCCCGGTTCTATGAATAACAGAAAGACCATTCATTTATCATTTATATGTTCTTCTAATTAAAACAGATATAGTCTAAACCAAAAAAGCCATAAACAGCATTGAGAAAAGCAGGCAAACATACTTTATGTCTTTTTTTTTTTTTTAAGTTAACTGACGAAAATTTAAGGGCTGTCTCGTTAGGGCACTAAAAAAACAAATGACCTGTGGAATCAACTAGAAACAGCACAGGACAAAACAGAGTATTATGCTAGAACATAGTTTCCACAGACATGAAAGCTAATCAAAATACCATGACAGAAACTCTCATACATTGCTAGTGGGGGTGCAGAATACACAGACGCTCTGGAAAGGTTTGCCAGATTCCTATGATGTTACACTTACCACACCATCTAACAATCCCAATCTTACATATTGGCCCTACAGAAATGGAAATACACACTTTAATTAATATACATTCACTTGGAAACCTACACATGAAAGTATATAGCAGTCCTATTATAATCACCAAAAACTAGAAACAATCCAGATATTTTACAAGTGAATTGATCAACAAAGTGGGGTAATCTGTCTAATGGAATACTACTCAGCAATAAAAAGGAACCAAACTACACATAATGCAACAACTTGGATACATCTCAAAGGCACCATGCTGAACGTAAGAAGTTAGTTTCAAAAGGTTATATACTGCATAATTCCATTCATGTGACATTCTCAAAAAGACAAAACTACAGTGACTGAGAACAGATCAGTGACTGCCAGTAACTACCCATGGGTAGCAGGAGGGAGGTTTCTGAGGTGACAGACCTGCTCTGCATCATGAGAGTGGTGGTCTATGCATGGGCTACAATTCATAGAGCTGTACCCAGTAAAGACCATTTCACCGTGTGCTACTTAAAGAGCATATAATAAACCCATAAAAATTAAACATGTGGATGGATGTTGAGAACAGGACAGAATATTTGGTGTTGAAGGGGACAGACTTGCATCAGAGCATGAGCCATTCTAGGTAGAGACATTCAGGTTGTTCTCTGGAAAACAAGGGAACAAATCAACCCCAAAACGTGAAAATCTGTTTCCAATATAGAGGTCACATCCTTAAACATAAAAAAAAAAAAAAAGCGCAGTAGAAAAAAACAAAAACAGAATCAACATCTGTGTAAATCTTCGACTGGCGCATTGCTCATCGTTTCTGTATTTGGATTCATTTGAATACGGCTTGCTAAAGCTCACGCATCTACTCCAAGCTGTTTAAGAAACTATACTGTGCAAAAAGGAGAAAGAATGGCTTTGTTGCCCAACACTGTCAGCATCTCTACTGACACTCAACACAATTTCTAACCTTGTAGAAACATTAACAGTACTACATTATTCATCACAATAAGATTATTAGTTGATGGGAAACAAATTAGAGCTTCCCAACCTGCTCTACTTCCTGAATGCGCACAAGGCAATTTTTCATGAATGGAAATTGCTACCCAGGAAGAGAAACTAGTGTTTGTCTTATGTCGTATGAAATTTCAAACAGGAGAAGGGATCAATTCTGGGATCGAAAAAGTGCAGTAAAATAAGAAAAAGAAAGTTTAAAAATATTTAGAAAGACCTCCTAAGGGCACTCACAGCTCAGCAACATGTCCGATAGAGATACAGACCGTAAGCTTGGAGAGATGGAAAAAGCATACCTGTTTCATTTAATGTGATGGCACAGCTCTGCATGATGCCATGGATTTATTGGAAAAACACCTTTAGAAATGTAGGAAATACCAGCAGTGCTGAATACAGGTCTGGCAATTTATGTAGCCATCTAAAATGGCTTGGCTTGTCCTGGTCCCTGTGCTGTGAATGCCAACGACTAGCAAACGCTCATCTCATCTTTTACATCTCACATCCTCCTGAAATACCTTCCTGGCCACTCTCTTGCCCTGCAGGGGGCCTGGACTCTTCTCTTTCACAACCTCTGGGTATCACACGCAGGTGCTCTTTTCCCACGTGCCATTCCTTACTGTCCTTGTCCCCTCGCGTGAGGGTCTAAGCCCCAGGTCGAGGGTCCGTGGGATGATGGGGTGGAGAAGCAGCACACTAACTGCTGGTTGGTAAACAGATGAAGGAAAATGGCTATCAAGGTTTCCAATAGCAACGGCTTAACCTGGGGAAACAGGTGTGGTGTAATTAGCATAGCCGTCTGGCAGTTCCAGCGCCTGTGACCCACGTCAGTTCTGTCCTTCAGAGCTGGGGCTGGGCACTAGCAGAGAGGAGGGCGGAGTACGGGAACATGACACTGCCTGGGCTCACAACAGGGGCTGTGGCTTGGGAGGGCTGGGCCCGGGAAGAGCACGAGGGCACAGTGTGCGCAGCTGAGAATTCTAACAAGGGGACCCTAGCCACTGACAAATAACTCAGGATGCCCCGCTGCAACAACTGCTCTTCTTTGCTCCTGTTTCTCTCTCAGTTTATAGAGCATTACATGTCTTATTTCCTCCTCCTTTGCTGGGCATACTCTTTCCCTTGCTCTGTCCTCGCCCCTTAGGTGTTCGGAAGTTTCCCGCAAACGCTCGTGAGTACCCAGCTAAACAAATTGCCTTGATACTTCCCACCCCTTTTCTTTACTTCCAATCTCAGGGAAAATCCATGAAAAAAAAAAAAAAAAACACCAACCATTATTCTGCCTACCTGGACGATTTGAGGCAGTGCCACCTGCGCAACCCTCTGGCCAAACTCGTTAATAAGCTAAGGCTCTTCAGTTGCAGGAGCTGACCGTGGAGCTGAGGATACCAATGCCAGGCCCCGAAAAACCGCTGTTGCATGGGCTGGAGCCGAGGTCCTCCCTCACTGGAGACTGTGTGCTGAATGAGGAGAGCTTTGCGAGAGGGCAGGAGGGTGTCAGTGCTATGGACAAGCCCGGAGTCGGAAAGGAGGGAGCTAGCTTTGTCTTTCTGCTCAGGGATTGCTCTGCCAGTCTGGTTAATACCCAAAGGCTCTCTCGACATTTCTCATTGCTCCAGCCAAACTCCCTTGTCCCAATTTCCTCCTCTGAACCAGCTCTTTCTCTGTGTTACATCAGTGGCTAGACTTGTCATTAGTACTTGTTTTCCAGAAGGAAGCAGCCCTTTTCAGGTCCTTGCTTTTAAAGGTCACAACCCATGTGGCATGTCTGCATCCCCACTGGGTTACATTTTGGTTATGAAATGAAGTGTGGTTTGAAGCCAAAATGGTGTGAGAGAAACCTGAAACTTTCCCCTTCTTCTAGGAGGAGGTCTTGTTTTCTGAGGTAATTGATATGCAATTGTCCCACTCCACATCCACGCTCTCTTTCTCCTGCTGTTTAAGAACATAACAATTATAACACCCATTGCTCATCACCTCACGTGTCCTCCTTAATGCCCATCACCCAGTGTCATAGCCAACTGATGAATTGAACACTACATCTGAAACTAATGATGTACTATGTGTTGGAATTCAATTTAAATAAAAAAAGAACATAACAATTAATGTGAAAGGATGCTAGAAATTCAAAACATCTGAGAGTTTATAGTAGGATCTGTTGCAATACTATATGGGTGGATTTTACTATGCTAGAAAACAGCCTTTTTCAACCTAACCAAAGAAAGTGGTCCAGGGGTAAGATGTGATCTGGCAGAATTAGTCCCATTTGAGCCTGATTTCTAGAATCGGTTTGGTAATTATAGATCAATAGCACCTTGTCTAAGGTGAAATCTCAGATGTCTTCACTGTATACTCTTAGGTAGTCTCCTGTAGCATCATATGTGTGCTTACTCATAAATGATACTGATAATTATAATACTAATAGCTAACTTTTTTGAGCACTCACTTTGTGCCAGGTTCCATCTTAAGAACTTCACTTTTAACACAGAATAATAAATTATGACAAGATGGTTAGCTACTTAACACACAATAACAAGATTATCTAACTGTGATAATCTTACTTAGTCCTCACAAGGACCCTAAGGGAAGGTGCCCATTATACAGATCAGGAGACCGAGGTTTGAGAGGTTGTGACTTGCCTCACTTTGCATAGCTGGAAAGGGAGAACTGGCCCAGGCTGCAAACTCCATAACCCTTGCTCTTCATGCTAGGTGGTCCTGCTCACACATGTGTCTTTTATCACACGTCATTCCTCAACGATGAGGTCCACATGAGTGAAATTTCCAGATAAGCAAAACTCTTTGTCCGTAAGTGTTAGATATTTTTATTTTAACCATGTTGTGTGGATATAATAATCCAAAATGGGAAGCTAAATTTGGCTGCATTTTTAAAGAGAGCATAATGAGCATTATTCAACAGTTAATTAATGACTGCAAACCTATTAAAAGCAAGCATAATTGTACTACGCAGTCGTATAGTTCTGTATCTCCTTTTGATTTATTCTGTCTCCCTCCTTGAGGTCAGGCTGTCAGGTGTCAGTCCTGGGGTTGTCTCTGGGCCTACTGCTGTGTTCTGCACCACCACACCTGCCCCTCCATTTTCTGTGCATCCCGTAAGTTTTTCTTTATAAAAAGTTATTAAATTGGTTAAAGATTGCATGTTAAGGAAGAACAAACAAGACCCCGGATTAAGGCCTAATGAAGTATGGAGCAAGGTCTTTCTTAAAGCTCTTCGCGAATGTAAGAGGGCATTTTAAAAACTTATTTCTCAACTTGGGGTTCTATTCCAGACAGCCAGAGTTGCAAAGGTCCTGTCAAGAACATTCACTGTGTTCTGAATTGTTACTTAACCAGTTTTTATACAGGATCTTGTTTTCCCAGCTGGAATATAAAACTGGGAGGTGGAGATCCCTGTATATTTGGAAAATGAACACTTGCCAGTGCTTCGGCCAGGGCTGCAAAGAGAAGAGCCTCCAGAAAAAAATGAAACAAGTCAAAACCAGAGAGTGAGACAAACCATAAGAGACCCTTAATCTTAAGAAACAAACTGAGGGTTCTGGAGGGGAGGGGGGGAGGGAGTGGCTGGGTGATGGACTTTGGGGACGGTATGTGTTGTGGTGAGCATTGGGTGTTGTGTAAGACCGATGAATCACAGACCTGCACCCATGAAACAAATAATACATTATATGTTAATTAAAAAAAAAAAAAAAAGAAGAAGAAGAAGAAGAAGAGCCTCCACTCCAGGAATTTAGAGTTTAGCTCTTTTCAACACAAGGTGAAGGCTGCTATGGGGGATGAATCGAGGGACACTTGACTTGAGCAAACCATGGCCGACTCACCATATTCAGCCCCTGAGTTAAGACTGTTCTGTTGATTCTAAAAGGGTTGTAAAAAAAAAGAAAAAGAAAAAGAAAAAAAAAACGTGATAAAGACTTTATATGGCTCTGAAAGTGAAGCCTAAAATCTTTACTATCTGGACCTTTACAGAAAAAAATTGCTGACCCCTGGTCTAGAGGATAAGTGAAGACTTCCTGGAGGAAGGGGTATATGAACTGTTGCATTATAGATTCATCAGGGTCTGCTTCAGTCTTATACACATATGTGTATTATGTTTGTTTGCATGAATGATGAAACAAACAGGTATAATTGGTAGGTTCAATTAGTCTTGATCACAGGCTATGGTTCTGGCTCACTCCACTGAGCTGACACCTTGAGCAGAATGTGTCTAAATCAGACACATTTACATCAGCTCATTGAGGAAACAACTGAAACAAAACAAAACATAAAACAAAGAAACAACTGAGTTTCCTTTCTCAGGTTCCACATTACACCCAATCAATCTGTACAGGATGGATACATTCAAATATGGAATTACCGCAAGGGGTGCGCTGCTAAGCATCCAATAAATTACACCTCTCTGAAGTTAACACTCCCTCCTTCCCCTCCCCACCCGCAATCAGCCTCCCCACTTACAACTGTTCACCTAGGAAGCTCGGTGGGGACGACAGTAAAATCAGCAAACATATCTTTTTCTTCTCTGGTGTTTTCTATCTCGCCTACTATTTGAGCTTCATTGAAACAGAAATGTCACACTACTATCTTTAGAACACTCAGAGAGTTTGAACTAAAAAACACTGTAGCTGATGCCCTAGACAAAAAGTGAGGGGATGCAGATTTCATGTCTGAACAGCAAAAGCAGACACAGTTTTAAAACAGCTATTAATCCATGAGAGGTGAAATAGCACAAAGGTGTGAGATCTTCCTTCTAACCACAGTCAAAACCCAAGTTAAATAATCCAGCTATCTCTGAAGCAATTAGCAGTATGTATTATTTCCCGACACTCATGAACAGAGTCATTTTGAAAACCAGTGCTCTTGACACGTTTCACTATAAAATCAATTACTTTTAAAAGCAAGAAGCTCATTCTCCACCCCGGGAACATATGATACACCACCTGTCTGTTCCAAGAGATGCTTCGTGTTTTTTTTTTTTTTTTTTTTTTTTTCAAATGGGCTTATGGGAATGGGGTGTTCTCCCTTCTGGTATTATCTGCACATTTCTGCAGTAAGGATGTTCAAACTCATCCCTATACTGCTATGACCAATTCACAAGTGTCCAGAGTCTACACCATCAGGACACTTTCATCTCCTTTTAGGAATTTAAGCTTTCCAAGCCTGATATGATCTTAATTATCAGAAGTGCATTCTTGCCCAGGTTCAATCTCTGACATCATAATAAAGTACAGTAGTTCCATTTCAGATGAGAAAAAGCTGATTCAGGGAGATATTGTATATATCTGTTTGCATAGAAGCAATCAGGCCTGAATTTATTTTCTTAGAGATGTTTCCTGGATAACATTTTCATTTTCATCAAAGGCAAGCAATTCAAAAGTTTCTCTTGCCATTGACAGTGTCTCTAGCCGGGGACCTGGGCTGATTACAAATGGCAATGTTTTTCAGAGGGCAAATGTGCTATTTTATTTCCAGAGAATATAGTGTAAGGCATGGTCAGAATACTGTGGCACTACTGTGGGATCTTTTGCTTTGTAGAAATCAAAGGAAAATACTCCCCACCCCCCCAACCCCCCGCTGAGCTAAGGCTGGCATGGCTAAAGTTGTGTTACAGAGTTTATGGTATGGTGAATGTTTCTGTCAGTAAGTGTTTGAAACTGGTCATTCTCTAGCAGAGCAAAAACAGTAGCTTTTTCTGGCCATTTAAAAGGTCATTTAATGAATTTCCAGTTTGGTTCAATTAATGGCATCTTGAAAAGAGAGGTTTCTTTCCAAAAAAAAAAAAAATCTTTTTCTGCTTTAGAAACGATCTGCTCACTGTCAGAAACTGCCTAAGCATCTTTTTAAAAAAGATAAAAAAAATTCAGGTAATTTAAATGAAATCATAAGTCATTTGTCAACAGACATCAAAATGAGGATTTTTGGAGCGAGCCTATAGTCTGTGTCGTAAAAACAAAAAAATCCCCCCCTTTTTTTGACTCATTAAATCATCCTACAATGTCGCAAACTTAGTTGTTCCTACGATAAGTGGAAAATTTTGCATCTCAACAGCCATCAGAACCTTAATAAAAATTGTTAAGATATCTGTATTTGTGGGGATGTGTCTCAGGTCACGTCGGACCTGTCACGTAAGTTACCTCTAAAAAAGCCTCCTCTCTCTGGGATAGGCCAAACCCAATTGATCTTTGTATGTCTTTGGTCTTCTCTGGAAGAAAGTAAAAACCGCTATGTCCCCAGAGCACAGTAAAGAGATCTGAGCATGCCTCTTCTTTAAGCAATAACCATTAATATGGGCTCCGCTTGTACCAGACATCTGTAATGCTCTGGGCTGTACTTTCTGGCGCGATGACAGTGTTGTCTTGAGAACTGGTGCAGGAAGAGAGCAGAGGGCAGAGAGGCGGAGCTGCACTGCTCACTTGTGCTCCTGTCGAAGGGACAACACTCTTATCTTGTGGGAAAACATAGCCCTGATCCATAAAGGCAAGTTCCATAAATCTTTCCCTACCAGTTTTGTCAGTCTCTATTCTTACCTGTGGCCCACAGCAGACCTTGATTAGAATCCAATGTCCCATATAAGGATTCAAAGGGACCTGAACTAAGATCACTGAAGAACATCTGTCAGACCCCTTCAGACCCCGGCTTCCTCCGACGCCCCATTCTGTGGGCAACGTGTCCTGAGCAGCTGCCAGAGATATGCTTGATAAGTTCCATGGACATTTACTGAGCATCTATTTTGCACCTGGGCCTGGGCTCAGTGCTAGGAACACAGCCTTGTCTACGAGTTAGTCCTCCTCCTTGAGGTGTTCAGGTGGTCTGCGAGGAGGGACAGACACCTTCAGCAGGACCTTGAAGTGCTAAGAAAGGGGAAAGTGCAGGGTGTTCTGGAAGCATCTCCTTATGATGACAGCATAATCAAAACTCAGGAACTTGTGTATGGATTCAGAATTTTCTCTCGAGTCTAGAGCGACTTCATGGGCAAGCTCTCTCTAGAGCAATTTCTAGCTCTAACATCCCGTTAGAGGTAGTTCTCAAATTTGTAAGCTCTAACATCCCGTTAGAGGTATTTCTTAAATGCTCCTAGAAAAGTTTAGGAATGACCCCGCCCCTTCTCACAGATTATCCCAACACACACGTGGGGGTCTCTTAGGTGCCCAGGGATGAGACAGGGACGTCACTCTGCCTGCAGTTATTACTGAATCATTACAGGTGCTCCTCTTCACACTGGATGTAATTTGGGGAACATGAAAGCTCTATCTGCCTAAAAATCTCTCTCCCACAGTTTTACTATGGTGCCTGGCATTACATTAGGAATATCCTTGATGGGCCTAAGGAAATGAGTGCCTTCCTGACATGTGAGAGCTTCATGTTATCCGATTAATCTAATTACAGCTCAGTGTCTCATCAAGACTCGGGGGCCTGAGGGGCTAGAAACTAGAATTGGTAAGTTCTGATGTTGGATTGAAAATGAGATGGGAACCACAGGCATTGTTGGGGAGCGGTTCTTTGAAAGGATAAAGAAATGTTAATAGAAGAAATGAGAAAAGACAAAGATCATTTTCATACACAGTTGTTTTAGATTCTTACTATGCCCCCTCCTGAGGAGGAGGAGGTGGAGGAAGGAGGAAAAGAAAGAACAGGAAGAGAGAGGGGAGATAAGGAGATGCGGCTGTGATTGATACTCCTCTCTTTGAAATGGAATAAACCATACCAACCCACTCTGTGGACATCAGTGGGCATAATGGGATGATGTTGGTGATATCCCTGCCAAAAAAAAAAGGCAGTGAGCCTCTCTAAAGTATACCTTTGCAATCAATTGGCATTTGTAATTCAGAGTATCAGCCTTACTATAGCAGACATTTGGCTGAGGCGGAATCCACAAGGCGAGGTGCCTTTCAGAGTGGTATGGGCAGGCACGAGGAGACAGGCCAGCAATGGAGACTCATGGATGCCATTCTGCAGCCCCAGGCAAGCCCAGGCAGGTCCCCTGTTTTTGTCCTGACTGACATCAACCTCTTTCCAGCTGATGAATCCCTTCATTCCTAGTTCCATCCAAGCCAGGGCAGCTGTCCCAGGGGAGTTAAAGAAATAAAAACACCCCCAAAACTAGATTCTGATATCGCATGCATCACTTGCTTTCTTCAAATATAAACCATTTGCTCAAGGAGGCATCCTTCCCTCCCTCCCTATGTGCAGCACACAAGAGGAAGCCCTCTGTATGGATTGAAAAAAAATAAGGATTGATTTATGCACTTAAGGCCCCCAGGGGGAGTGACATAAACCCAGTTGGTGTCCCTGCATCCAGGAGACTACATTAGCACTACTGTGTTACCCGGGAGATGTGCAAAATCACATGTGGCTGACATCTCCCCCCACTCAGCAGCAAAGATGCCTCACAGGCACGATTTGCTCCACCATGGGACCGGAATAATGGAATGTTCAAGAAAGGGGTTCCTTGTATTGCAGAGCAACCTTGGAATTGTAAGACACTGGGAAGACATGTCGAGTGATAGAGAGATTTTTGACCTTGGACTGATGAAGTCAGCCCCATTGAAGGGGTGGATGTTTAATCATGAGCACACAAAACTAAAAACAAAAAAGGAGAATTCAAGGCAAAAAAAATGTAAAAATACCTAAAAATCCTTTCTCTTTCCCATAAAATGCACACATGCACCCACACAACATGTATATTCAAACACAATGGGTCACTTACAAGAAAATTCAAATCCCAAGCTGACAGACCAAATGTCTGTTGCTTTGTTTTGTTTTGTTTTTTAATTAAAACTTTTCAATTTGGGAGAATTGTAGATACACATTCCATTGTAAGAATACAGAGACATTCCAAGTACTCTTTATCCAGTTTCCCCCAGTGATAATAAACATCTTGTGAAACAATAGCACAATATCACAACTGAGACAGTGACACTGACACAGTGAAGATACACAACATTTCCAACCCCAGGAGGATCCCTCATGTTGCTCTTCTGCAGCCATACCCACTTCGGTCCCATCTTTCTTTTTAAAAATTGAAACTTACCCACCCAAATGTGAAGCCTACAATTTGAAAGTCTTTGATACATATATACAGCCACCTAACTATCAAGATACAGGCTATTTCCATCATCCCAGAAATTTCACTTGTGCCCTTGTCCTGGTAATCTCCAAACCCTCTATGCCATGCTATGAATTCTACCACCATAAATTAGTTTTACATGTTTTAAACTTAGAAGATGGTAAGCATACATTTTGTAAATAACTTCTTTTGCTCAGCATGTTTTCAAGGTTCATCCATGCTGTGTGTCTGAGCCCTTTGTATTGCTAAATAATATTCCACCGTGTGATAATATCAGAGTTGGCTTATCCACCCATCTGAGGATGGACACTTGAGTTTGTTTCCAGGTTGTGGTTACTAAGAACCAAAGTTGCTACTAACATGCATGCATGAGTCTATTCTTGAACACTTATTTTTATTTCTTTATGTCAGTATTTGGGAGGGGGATCACTTGGGTATATGTTTAATTATATAAGAAAACACAACCCATTTTCCAAAGTGATTGTACCAGTTTCCACCCTCACCACCACCGTATGTGGGCTACTCCCGAACCTGGCCAGTACTGATGTTGTCAGTGTTCTGAATTTTAGCCATTCTGGTAGGTGTGAAGCGACACCTGTTTTATTTCTTTCTACCCAAAGACACAGGAAAAAGCGGGCCTTGAGGTACATTTTGCAGTCCGATGTATGGAGTAGACTTGGAGTCAGATCTCAGTCAAAGCCCCGGTTCCAGCATCTAGCTGGCAACACCAGAAGAAGCATGTCATCTCAGGCTCTCCAGGTGTTTTTAATGCAGGTGGGCTTCCAACCTCACTTTGACAAACAGCACTGGGGAGTAAGTTTCATGTATTTCTGATGTATCCACTCCAGTGGAGCCCCTTTTAGGTTCTGATGAATACTTTCTCCACACTTTGGTTGCCTTGAGTCAAAAGAAGGGTTAATTTATGTCATGAACTCTAAATATTTTACCATTTTTATGCTATTGCCAGGAGAGATAAAAATTGGCTGACAGGTCAGACCAGCCAGTTGGACACTTTCGCCTACTCTGCATGCTCCTGTCGAGAAAAACAACGTTTGGCCCATCAATGGGCATCCTGTTGACTTGCCTGCATGGTTCTTGGCAAGAACCCATGGACAGAAATGGATCAGAGCTAGTCCTCCCTACACCGGCACAGGAGTCAGCAAGAGCACCTCGCCTGTTGTCTGTGTTCAGCTAACTAAGCCCAAGTGCCAAGAATTGCACAGCGGATCCTATTCACCTGTAAAGAATCGGTATAAAGACAAATATGTTACTCAAGCTTTGATGTGGAGAGATGCTATCATCAGATCCCTGAGCTAGAATGAAGCACCCTTTACTCTACAGGGTGCATTTAGGAGGTAAGGAAACAGAAATATGGAGACCCTACCAGCACACACAGTTGGTCACATGGATAAACACAGGGGCATGGTTACATAATAGGCATGATTGTAAAGCATTATGATAGACTTTCTGGGTGTTTTATTCTGACATCTTTCTGCTTTACAGTCACACCTTGTGTCTCTATATAGGTACACATATACTCTGAGAAGATCTGATAGCAAGAGGATGGCCAGTAAAGAGAGAGAGGGAGGTGAGGCAGATGGCATAGTGGGAAACACTGGGCTTGCCACGTGCAAGTTAACTCCCAAATTCCCCACTTATAAGCCATATGAGGGGAGCTCTATGAGCAAAATATTTAACATATTCAGGGTCTCACTTTCCTCATCTGTAAAATGGAAGTTGCAACACCTATTTTATAGGGCTACTGCAAGAAATAAATGAGCTGATAACCTGTGGAAGTCATCTAACTCGCAGCCGGCCACATTACTAGGACTCAGATGTGGACTGAAGCTGACAACATACTCCATGGGGACATAATTCTAGTTTGAAGTCACCCAAGCTGTCTTTCTACCTCCCTGGCAGAGGTTCTGAGATTATATAGGTAACTTAAATTATTTATGCATCAACTAAACCTATTTCTATTCAGACGCAAACAAGGCTGTTGCAAAAGAGGTGGCTGATAGGCCAGGTGGTATCTTCACATGAACGAAAGCCTGCAAACATTGCACACTCTCTTCACAGAGCTCTGGTGAGAGTATAAGAGACAGGTACTGGGTGAGGGGGTGTGTGTGTGGCAGGGGGAGTGCATCTAAAATGTCTTAAACCCAGTAACAAGTTTTGAAGTCCAGTTTTTGGGACCTGTGAGCCATTCTATCATTTCCTCATCCTTTCATTGTTCCAGGAACACGGTGGGAACACACATCTTGATCTGGAAGGGGCAGTAAACATTTAAGCAAAATGCTGACTGATTTAAAAGTGGTATGTATAAGCAAAGGGAGCAAGTACTTCTGTTTGGGTAAGGGGAAGTAAGAGACTTCACAGCTGAACTGGCTGTTGAACGATAGGACTTCACTAGGTAGCTGAGGGAAAAGGAGTGCCCTGGGTACTGCAAAGAGTCTGAATGATGAGAAGCTGAAGGTGGCTGGGATGTTGTATTTGAACGTGGGGTGACAGAAAAGAGATCAAACAGGTAGACCAAGTAGAGTGTGAGGGCTTTCCATGGACTTGTCACTTCCTTGAGAGCAGAATACATATTTCTTTTGCTCTTGTGTTTCAGAGTCTGGCACAGATCCAGACAGAGAAATAACATGGTTGAATTGGGTTTTTAGGAAGATAGTGCTGACTAACAGTGATACGGTGGATGGGCTGGAAAAAAGGGGAGGCTGGAGTCTGGAAGGCTAGTTTCTCTAGACCCAGCTACAGATGATGAGGTCTGGACTAGGACAGCAGAGCAGACTTGAAGAACCAGGGGAACAGTTAAGTGATACCAAGGAAGGGAAGTGACAGAAGTGGGAGGTGAACTGGTTATGGGCCATAAGGGAAAGGGAAGAAGCAAGGAGGACTGCAGGTTTTTAGCCAGGGAACTCAAAGGGAGCATATTCTAATAGAAGCTAAAAGACCATTCGTTAGTCTTTCTTTTCTCTTTCACCGTGAAGACAGTTCCCATTTCATGACTTATTTCATTTTCAATATCAGAGTCTTTCTCTCCATGGCTGCCCCTCGTCTACTGGGACTTTCTAGTCAGAGAGATATGAGTGTCCATCCTGGCCTGGTACTTAAAAGTTTTGAGGCCAGGGGAAAGTTCTTTGATGCCCTCCGTGTTCACTTCCTCATTTGTCAAGTGGGCATACTACGATTACTCTTCTCACAGGGTTGTATGTAATAGCCTGTGTACAATGTCTTGCTCATAATAAGTCTTCAATAAATGTTCACTGTTCTTTTTATTGTCTTGCTATTTGGGTGTGTTGTTATTATTATTATTATAATCATGTGTCATGGTTATTTAGCACCTTTTCTGAGATACATGAAGAACTTCCCTCTTCCTTCCAGGCCTTCTGTCTAGGACAGTGTGATTTGCCTCTCAAATTGTACTCGTGGAACTGTAAGACACAGGAACCACTTAGGTCATCTTGTCTAATTCAAGATACAGAATCTAATTTGGGAAGTCTGGGGTGGGGCCTGAGAGGCTGTATCTCTCGCAAGCTCCAGGGACTGCCAATGTGCAGGTCTGGGGGCCACACTTTAGGGAACAAGGACTTAGACTCTCCAGACAATTGTAGACAGGAGAACAAAATGCAGACTGTAACCAGTTTTGATTTCTTCCTGTATATCATTCCCACTGACCAGGAAACAGACAGCTTCATTGTAACTTCACCCTTTGCTTCCCCATCAAAGCACTTAACTCCTGTGAATGGGGCCAACTCAAGTTTACCTTGTCTTCTGAGACTTGAACATACTTGGAACTGAAATGGGCACTAAAAAACCAGTCCTGTTTATCTCGTACACAGCGAGGAAATCCTTGCATATCCAAATGCAATAAATATATTTTTCAATGTCTGTTCTATAATTTATCACACAATTTCTCCCTCTGCTTACTGTGGCTTATCATCAGGAACACAAGTCGGATAAGATGAAGACGCTGCCAGTAATTTTTAATATTATGGTGAAATCATATATTTTCCTAGATGGTTGATTTGATACAAGGCCTAAGCTCTGGTCCATAAATCTTTGGGTGCTTGAGATTTGTAGTAATTTCATATTTAATCTATAGCCTATCAATACATCATCAGGACCTGAGAAATGATTAAGAAGAGCTTGGAAGATAAGCATGGGTGGTTGTGGATAATAACCTAATTCCAAATATGTTTATAGACAGAGGACCCTGGGATGGGCAAAATAAGTCAGGTATTTTTTTTCCCCTTATATTGTTGATAATTTTTATTTAACTCCTCACTTGCACATGGGGCCCCTTTGGGGTGTTTTCTTAAGCAGCATGGATGTTGGCATGTTGTGAATGGCACCAAAGGCAAACCCAAAACCAAAACCATAACAGAAAACAAACTACCACTGTTCCTTTTCTGGAAATTTTATCTAATTAAGGCCTTATATTCGAGTTTCAAGATCTCCCTCAAGTAATGTGTCTTCTTCAACTGTAGAATTTGCCAAGAGCTGGATGTGAGGCTATATATGCCTTAAAGCCTGTGACTTTGCTTGATGCACTGCTGTATCCCCAGCACCTAGAATACTTGACACATAACAAATATTTTTTGGGTGATTGAATGTTGGTGTTTAATTCTCATTCGTTTATCAGAAGCCACCAAAAGAGTCACCATGAAAACACAGCACTTTTGCTTGTTCAGTCTGGGTATCATCTTGAATTGCTAAGCTCCTCCCCCCAGATCTTTCCCGTCAGATGGACCCATCCCAGAACAATCCCCAGACCTCGGACATGCGGACCCCTTGATGTTATTCCCCTGACTTCCACCTCTACAGCTCAGCGGTAAGCTGATAGCAGCGTACTCAGTCAGTAGAGAGCTACTTCATATTTGCCTTGAATCATCTGAAAAAAAGTGTCTTGATTTATTCCACTTCGAGTCACCACGATCTTGCGGGAATTTAGGAAACACAAATAAACTTGAAATAGAAACGGTTGTGATCCCTTCTCCCTCCAAGAACTCTTGCTGGATCTATCACCAAACACTCTGATATGCACTCAAACATTTTCAGTTTACTGCTCATAAATTCTTCACCACCTTCTCTTCTCTACGCCTTCTGTAAGGGGATTTCAGGAAGTAGACCTAGAAAGGCAGCTTCTTTCCAAACAAGATGGGTCCCCCTGCAGCCTCAGAACAATGCTGCTTCTCTCAGGTCAAGGGATCACCTCCCACCTCCCGCTCTGGGAAGCCAGGGAAACCTGAGCTCCCCTCCCTCACTTAGAATAAAAGCTGTGGAATAATGTGTCCTTAAACTATAATTTGCTTGCATCCGGCAGCTTCCTATCCAGCCCCACAATAGTCCTCTATGTAAATCAGATTTATTTATTCATAGGTGCTAGCATTCCATTACTTTCATCAAAACCAGTCAAGCTGCATTCAGCGGCTTCTGCATTCTTATAAACTAACTGGAAAAGCAATTAACATTCGCCAGCACTTTAGATAGTGGGGAGAGGGTGTGGGACCCCACCACACTCCTGATGACACAACCTCTGTAGGCAGATGGCGGTGCAAAATGACTGTTCCTCTGTGGCAAGGGAGATAAGAGAAGTGACACAGATTAAAACAAATTGTTGATCCATACCAGGGAGAAGCTAGGGAAACAATAGAAGTAAAAGCATAAATGTCAATTTGGGATGATAAAGGATACAATCTAAATGTAATATGAGAGGCCCCCAGACAAAAGCAAGAAATCGAGATTGCACATTAGTGAAGTATCAAAGTACTGAAGCCTTATAACACACGCGTGCGTGCACGCCGAGTCATATGCTCCCAGCATATGAAAATACAAGTAACACATTGTTGATTGCTCAGCAAATCCAATTATGAATTAACCGGCTATTGCAGAAATTCTCCAAAATTATACTCATTTCAAGCTGCTCGGAAGAACATTTTGTCCCCGTGGTAAGTTTGCTTCCCATATTGGCTTCTTTTTCTTCTAAGTGCCTACAGGCTACACACACACACACACACACACACACACACACACACACACGCACGCGCGTACACACACACACACACACACACAGAACTGCTCTGGTTGTCAGCCTAACGGGAGAGTCTGGCCAAAAGCTCCCTGGTCTCTCTGATAGAAAGATTAAGAGGGAGGTCAACCTGCAAGGTCATGATCTCAGCTTCCAAAACACTGCCACACGGCTCCCACCTCCCTCCCTGGCAGTGTGCTGGATAAGTCAAGCTCTGAGAGTTCATTCCTAATTACCCTAGCATCATTTCTTGTCCTGTCTTCATGGTGACAAATATCAAACCACGGGCTCAGCTGTGGCTCCATCTAATAGAAGCGGCGCAGCTTGCTAATACAGGAGGCAGAGCTTACGGGGAGGTGTGCAGGTGGCACAATCCTTGCAGACACGGGCAGCAGCTCATTCCTGATGGGCTTCAAGTGTCAGGGTGGTTATTAATTACCAGAGTGGTCAGCGTGATGCAGGGGAGCTCGGGGAATTGGCCGCATTCTGGAAATGTTTTGCGTTCGCTCAACATACGTTTCAGCACCTCTTTTTAAGGACTCGTGGTAACTGCTGTTATTCACTCAATTTAATTGTTTTGCTTTAATAAAAAAGAGAAATATAAACAAACCCTTCTTTATCTCACCAATGCAATGCCACAAATGTATACAGAAATCAATGTTTCGAAAGGCAGGCTATGTGTTGTTTCATTACTACTCAACTTTCATTTGAGCACTAACTCTGTGCTAAGTACTATACTAAATATTCTATACCAGTAAATAGTAGCTGTCTCTGCTGTCCTCTACAGTCAGTAATAATCACAACACTAACCATGGTAGTGATAACAGAGTAATATTGGGGTGGTTACAAAAAATTCTTCACTTCACAAAATAATTTGTCACAAGGTTCCCTTATCTAGGCTTTCCTGGGCATATTAAAAATACTATTTATCTTTAAGGTCCAGTGCATCTAGTCCATGTATACTGAGTGTCCATGAAATGCCAGGCAATGTGCTAGGCACAGGGAGACAAACAAGAGTGGATGTTTGCAATTACCTGCCTGTTACCCTACTGGGCTATCAACTCTGTGGGGCGCGAACTGTGTCAGGCACTGCTTGAAGCTCTCTACATGGATTGTTATAATTTATTCTCACTACAAATCCCCTGTTTTACAGGTGAGGAACCTAAGATTCAGACAGGTGAGGTGAGTATTTCAAGGTCACCAGCAAGCAGGTAACAGGGCTTTATGCCCTCCCTGCCCCCACCTGTTATTACATGTCCTTCTTCCCACTCCCTTGTCTGAGTTGGAAGTAAAGTCCTTCAACTTAGGAACTATTATTTAAAAATTCCTGCCGAGGGACACCCTGAGATTCACACTGCACAAATGAAGATAATACTACATATCTACTGGGTTTACAGCCCTCAATCCTCAGAGGCCTCAGAGACTCCAAAACCTCATCAGTGGATGAAGTATGTTCATCAAGTTGTCCCTCTCCCTTTACTTGGCCTCTTGGGTAGAACAGGGATTTGCAAATCAGCCTTGATTCTACGGGCAACTTGCTGTGTGAGCAAGTCTCTTACTATATCTCCGTTTCCACACTGTAGTTTAGGAATGAGGGAAAAGGGGGAAGAGGCAAACAAAGCTCCTTTGAGAATTCCTCCTTTCAAAATCGAATTGTTGGGTGCTTCTGAGATGCCTGGTGGATCAAAGATGGCCCTTCCTCAGTTTGAAAGGCACTGGTGCAGTATTTCCCCTTCCAGGAAAAGCTTTTCCTTCCCACCCCCTCCTAACCCCTTTCCTACACACCTCTGCGCCTGGGCCCTGAGCGAGAAGCCAGCTCAGCTCCTTCTCAGAGTAACAACCCCAGCGAGGCCAGCAATGCTGAAATCATAGCCGCCGCCACTGCTAGTCTGTGGATGGGAGAAGGCGAGGCTGGAGGTTCGCTCACCCCGAGAAGGAACTGAGCTGCCCGGTCAAGGGCAGTGGGCCACTGAGAATAAGTGAGGCCTCCCATGGATTTTCTTTTTCTCTTTTCTCTCCCCCCCAACCCCTCGTTCCGGTGCCTCCCTCCCTCTCAGGAAGAGCCTAACTCTGCACATTGGCGTCTCAACCTTTCAAGGTGAACCCCTACTCCTGGAGATGTGCTTCCCGGCAAAGGTTGGGGGAGAAGGGAGGGAGGGGGTCCAGATCAAAGCCAGCTTTGAAGTGAGTATAATTTTTGGAATGTTGCTAAGAGTGTAACACACAGTTCAGCAGGAAATTGGCTCTGGAAACAGCTTTGTAGTTGCTCCCCGGGACTGATGATTTCCCTGACCTGGTGGCAAAGGTGGGGAGCCGAACAGTGGGGGAGATGAAGATTGCTGACTCTCACCGATCTGATTTACATTTTTCACTAACCAGGTCTTTTGGCTCTTACTTGCTGAACAAAAATGTAGTACAATAAAGTCTGAAGCAAACCCCAAGAGAAACTGGGGCTCTTTCAACAGATTCTGAGCAGGTTCCAGGCCTGGATGTAAAGGACAGTAAGAATATTTTGCTTTCTGTGGCACACTGGATAAGGCATGCAGTAACAGAAATGGCACCCATTCATTGTTTATTATGTGCCAGACTCCGCTAAGTGGCATACAGCATCATGTGATGATCCATGAAAAGTGCTCGCAGGGTGCCTGGCACATAGCATGTGCTCAATATGAGTTATCAGCTTCTTTAATCCTCATCACACACCTGCCGATTAGGTACCTTTTTATCCTCATTTTACCGATAAAGAAGTGGACTAAGTTAGCTCCCCAAGGTCGGTCCGATTAAATGGCGGCACAAATAATCGAAAGCACACCTATCAGAATCCGAACCCACATTTCATATTATAGACCATATGCCTTGCATCCAGGGCAAGAACAGTTAACAGTCAAGTCCATTTCAGAGCAATTAATACCCTCCAAATTAAGGAAATACTGGCGTTTCATAAAATAAAATCCCGAGTGTGTTGTCCTCTAGAAAAAGAAATAGAGGACAGATAGTCTTTCTTGTTAGTACACAGGTTTTTCTCTCTCAGGGATGCTATGAGGGCTGCTCTTTTGGTTTATGCTTTTAATTTCTGTTGTTGTTATTGTAGTAAGGGGAGGGACTGGAGAGTGGGGATTAGTGGATAATTGGTGAATCAATACAGGGGAACAAAAGATTTTGCTGGGAAAGTGAGATCTAGCCACACGCTTTGAACACCAGTGGAGGAAAAGAGGCCAACGCCAGCAGAAGGGAGCTGGTGGCTGGTGGGGGTGTAGAGGAGAAAAGAAATTCAATATGGAGCAAACTTCACCCAACAGGAGGGGAAAAGACACTTCCAAGAACGGATTCAGACACCTTCAATGAAAGCCCGGTTGGGATGAGATGTGACCATATGTTGTCAGGGATTTAATTTCTTCCTTTTCATCCTATCTCTCCAACTCCCTTCTCTGTCACTGTGGACTAAAATCACTTTTGACAACACTGTGTCTAGTTGTCCTTCATATGTAATTTGGGGTCTACCTCTTCTTGCCTTAATGGACCTTGAGAAGTTAGCATCTCAGGGCTAGGAGTAAACAGAAGTTTCTTATTCCCATCACTTCATGCTGTTTTTGTCTCATCCAAATCAGGAATGAGGGTGACCTGAAGGAGGGGTTGGAAGGTGGAATAATAACCCTTATTGATGCCCATGTCTTCATCCCCAGAGCTTATGACCATGATCAGTTACATGGCGTTAGGGGTTGAATTATGTCCTCCCCACCCCCAATATGAAGTTCTAATCCCTAATACCTCAGATGTGACTCTGTTTGATAACAGAGTCATTGAAGATATAACTAGTCGACATGAAGTCATATTGGAGGAGAGTGGGCTCCTAATCCAATAACACTGGTGTCCTTTTAAGGAAAAGGCCATGTGAAGACTCAGACACACACAGGGAGAACACCAAATGACGATCAAGTCAGGGTTTGGAGTTATGCAGCTGCAAGCCCAGAAGCTCAGAAGATTTCTGGCAAAGTACCAGGAGCTAGGGAGTGGCAAGAAAGTCTCCTCTCTGGGTTTCAGAGAGACCATGGTCCTACCGACATCTTGGTATTTGGACTTCTAGGCTCTAGAGTTGTGGGCCAATGAATTTCTCTTATTCTAACCCACCTAGTTTGTGGCACTTTGTTATGGCAGATCTAGGAAAGTGAGACAGACGGCAAGGGGGAATGAAGGTTGCAGATGGAATTAAGGTTGCTCATCAGCTGTCTTTGAGAAGGGAAGTTATTCTCACTTATCTGGGGGAGGGGGGCTAGTGTAATCAAAGGGGTCTTTATAAGTGGAAGAGGGAAGCAGAAGAGAGAGAACCGGACAGATGGCAGTATGAAAAAGACTCAGCCCAACACTGCTGGTCTTGAAGATAGAAGAAGGAGCCAAGAGCCAAGGAATCCTCCAGAAACTAGAAAAGACAAGAAAACAGATTCTTCCCTTGAGCCCTTGGAAGGAATGCAACCCTACTTCCACCTTGATTTTAGCCTCATCAACTTATCTCAGACTGCCGACTTCCACAGTTGCAACATAATAAATGTGTGTTGTGTCCAGCCACTGAATTGAGGTAATTTGTTACAGTAGCCAAAGGGAACTAAAACAGGGGGTGATGTGAAACCGGTGCAAGGAAAACTCAGGCACGCCCCAGGCCAAGTACAGTACAAGAGAAAAGGGAAAACTCAATCTTGGTTGAGCTCCCACTTCTCCCCCTTCTGCCTCCTGGCCCTTCAGTTGGAGGCTGGCCTCTTCTTACGCATGTAACAAGAGTTGCAATAGTGAGAAGAGCTGCTTACCAGATGCAGGCACTGTTCTTAGCACTTCACATACCCGATCTCTTTTAATCCCTGCCACAATCTTAGAATTAGGTTCTGTCCTTATTTCCACTTTTACCAGATGAGGAAACAAAGGCAAAAGAGATGAAAAAAAAAAAAACAACAAGACAAACTTGACAATGGTCAGTGGTGGAGCCCTGACTACAAGGGACAGGAATGGCGACTGGGTGGGAATCAGAAGTCCCTGGAACACATGGGCTCCCTGAGGAGGGGATGGCCAGACCAAGCCGGAGAAGAGCACAGAATCCCTCTCCCCTTTCTGCCTGTGAGAACGTTGGAGAGGACAAGCCCATTGCAAGGTGTCATCTATCTTAGTATAAGACTTCTATGGTTTTAATTTCTCCACGGCAAACTAGTAGTAGATCGATGCTGAAGACATTCAAAATCTTGATGCTGGTCTCAATTCAAAGTTGGCTGTAAGGGGATTGAGAAATGGGAACATGTTCCTCCTCCCCCCCGCCCCATTTCAACTGTGGTGCCAATATCCTGTCGAGAAAAGGATAAAAAGAGCGTCTGTATAAATAAATATGCCTTGTAACATCACTTAAACTTATTCTTCCTGCTTGATATTAAAATATGATGGGTGACAGTATGTGATACTTGCTGCTTCCACTGCTTTACCAAAGTTTATAAAAGCCACTGATCTCTGGCTTGGAGTTAACACACTCAAATCCCAGGCAAAGAGGAGGCATTCAGAACATCCGAATATAGTCAAGGCTCCAGGCTGTGCAAGAAGAAGAGGCGGGGTGGGGGGGGGTGAAGGGTTAAAGTACTCCACCAGCTGGCCAGTCAGGGAGCTCAGGTGGGTGTTCTCGTGGTTCTCAGCATCATGGCCCTGCTGCTCCATCTCACTGAGGGTGCTGCAGAGTTCTGCTGGAATGCAAAGATCCTAAGGACTGAATGCCTCCAGGCCTTCTAAGAGATACCCTCTCATCCAACACTTCATGCTTGCCTGAACCTCCCTGGCTGTTTGGTCAGTCCTGTTCCACTTGGAGAGACGCCTTCTCCTTTCTCTGCCTTTGCCGAGGGTGTACCAGTGGCTGCCACAAGGAAAAATGATCAGAATATGTACTCTGAGCAAAACATGTCCACTTCCCACTTGCTCTTGAGGGAAGGAAAAGGTACCTGGGATTTCCATTTTCAAAAACCACACTGGACACAAATTACCTTATGCTCCTATCCTTGTTTCTTAACACCTAACTTACCTCTGATTCATTCCTTGGTTACCTCTGAAATCATTCTGTGACATTTTTTGCATGGCTATGAGGTTCTGAGATCTCAGAACAGAGATAGCAGACTTGTGCCCTGCCCTTAGGGAGCTCATTGCGAAAGGAATGCGCAAAATCACATTAACGCATTCACCGTCTCTTCCCACTGCCTTCGCATAATTCATTTCATCAGCGTGTGTTTACTCAGTGCCTACTATGTGCTAGCACTTCGCTACTTGCCGGGGACCCAACAGTGAACTAGAGAGGGCATGGTGACTGCCCCCAAAGAACTTCATTCAAGAGAAACTTAAAATGAATCATTCATGGGTTGTAAGCCGCCATTCCTGGTTGTACATATTTCCGTAGTCTGACAGTGCCCCTGGAAGGCAAGGGCACTGTCTGGCACAAAGAAAACATCAATAAGTATTCATTGCATGAGTGACCATTGGGGACTGACTGCCCACTACTTCCTGCACCACATCATGGGCACTCCCGTTTGTGCTTCCAGAACTAACCAAAGGTCCCTCGGTTGCAGTTTTGGTGCCTAACACGGAGGAGGCGCTCAACAGGTATTTGTTGATCTCATTTGTATTTCTCACCTCACTCCCCACTCTACAGCATGAATTGCCATTTCTGTGAAATGGCTCCATTCTACAGTAATAATTAAAACCACAGGCAGTTATATTTATATCAAGTAAAACATGGTATGATCGTCCCTTATCACAAAAGGAAATATAAAATCACTCTTAATTCTAGAGATTGTTGCAGTTGGAAAAAAATTCAAATCTTCTAATAAGAAGTTTATATTTTGAGCTCTTAATAACAGGTTTTTGATGCATAAACATGCTTTTTTCCTAGGGTTTGTTTAACCAAAAAAATATGTATTCATAAATTGCATAGTCCTCAATTTAGCAGAGATCTAAAGAGAATCTGAGAGTAATGATAGGTTCTTGCTCTTATGAATTTAACTGTGCTGCCATGGATTTACTTATTTTAATGTAACTTAGGATAAATTATTCCTCTAAAAATATAACTCTTTCAAGTTTCAGAATATTTCATTCTGTGGAAGGACACGATTTAGTATCAGTATTCAAGACAAAGGATGCTAAGAATTCAGAACTATGTGCCCAAAGAAGAGTGATTTAATAATAGTAAAATTGTACTGTAAGGGTTCCTTTTTCCTTTTTTGGAGGAAATGGATATGAACTGAACTGTAAGTTAGTGGATTTCAGTGATGGCTCCTTTTGTGCAAGAACAGTTAGGATCTTGGATCCACAAAGAAATGCAAGGATTTTAGAAGTTTTTCTCCCAGACAGAACCTACTTTGCATATCTTTATTCTTTTTATTTATAATGGAGGAAAAGAAAGTATTAAATACACATTTTGAAGAGGCAATTATAATAAGTTTTGGCATCCTGGCTACCCCAGGGAATCACATCTGTGAGATTGCCATTTTACATGATTATTGCCCTGAAAGGCAAATGCATTTCATCTTGCATGCCAATTTGATTGATTAGTAGTGGCTGCTTAGAGGACTGTTGAGAAGTATTGGCAGGCTGCTTCTGCTCCCAGCAGGAAAGAGGGCTGTGATCGATTAGTGATGTCTGCCCTGGGTGCAAGAATGAGAAGTGGTAACACATGTGCTTAGTATCTGCCAAAATGAATATAATTCCAAAACCAGGAGAGAGAATTTTTCATTGTGCTGGTATTACAGATAAATAAATTAAGCTACACATCCGAATGGGCCAGGTATTTATAGAAGTCAAAATGGAGTCCTATGGGAATCTGAGAAGATAAATCATTGGTCAGTAATTGTATGACCCCAGTATGCCCTCAAATTAAAAAAAAAAATGTATTGGCACAAAGTCCAATATTCTGTACAAATATAGTTTGTGTTGGGAAGAAAACTTTACTACTGTAAATCCAGGCGTGAACTTCAGAAGGCTTAATTTTCCCTAGCTACCTGACTTCAATAGGCTCTTGTCCCATCTGTGATAGAAGTGCTCTCCTCAAGTTATTTTTCAGTACCAAATAAACCTATTTGTTCAAAATCCTACTTCTAGTTTGCATGATAAAGCCCAATCATTTGGGTGATAGAACAACACCTAATCTTTGTGTTCAAATCCCAACTAGGTGTACTTTTTACTTAAAAATTAAATTTCTAACTTTTGCAAATACAGATTTGATGACTGATGGCTAAATGAAGGCTGGTCCTTAAGGCTCAAAGAGAACTTTGAATCTAAAGAGTACTGCCAAGTAAGAATTACTGGCCACACAATTATAAATGAAGGCCAAGAGCCAAATACTGACAAAGTACATCTCTTTAAGAGTAATTTTACAGTGACACTGCAACAATACTTTTGATAATTCTTCATGCTCTAAGGAAAGGAGATTAAACACAATGATTACATTATGCAGCAGGACAAAGGGAATGTAGTTACTATTTTGAAAGCGAGACAACGATCAGACCTTTAGTCCACTAACCCTTTCCAGGTCAATGTCCAACTTTAAACTCTGACACAGGATCCAGTAAAACAAACAAACAAACAAAACCTCCCAAAACAAAACAAAAACAAGAACAACTACACTTATCTGTGACATCCGAGATTTAAAGATTTATGCTGTGAGTTTCTAGTTTGTTTCTCTCCTCTCCTTAGAAAAGGGAACTCTCTCCCTTGGAAAAGAATAAAACTAGTTCAATATTTGCTTAAAAAAAAAAGAGAAAAGAAAAGGAAAATATAAAATTCAGCAGAAATGTCACACTGAGGAATCATAATAAGCATTAAGCATTATTTAAGTCATGCATAACCACTAAAATATATGACCCCTTTCCATAAATTGAAAGGCACTGTATTCAGCAGATTATGGGCCTCAAATGCTGAACTAAGGGAAGCTCCTAAGATGCCCATGCCTTGTAGACCTAAAGATTAACTCTGATCCGTGGTAGCTTTCTCTCCAAGCAAGCAATACGCTCAGCCTGGAGAACTGCCAAGGTTGGGCTTCCTTTTCTCTTTCGTCAGGGGATATTTGCTGAGAACCTATATGCTATGGGCTGTGTTGAGGAGCGGGAGGGAGGGAGGAAGGGAGGCAGATGAAGAGGAGAGTAGAGTAGAGATGTGGATACAGACTTTCTCTTTCCTGCTGAAGTCCTGCCCATCATCGCCAGACAACACTTTAAGGCTCATCTGTTGCTAACAGAACGTGTGGTTCTAAGGACAGAAAGCCTAGAACAGGGTGATTCTGAGAATAAAGAATTGGCCAGAAATACAAAACCTGTGATCAAAGAAAATGCTCCATTCAAAACTAATTTTAATTTTGAGACAGAAAATTTGAGCTCTTGAAAGGACCCTAGCAAATCATTAAGTTCAACATCCTCATTTTACAAATGAGGAAACTGAGGTATATTGACAGGTGACTTGCTCTCTTGTGGTTGTTTTGCTAGAGCACATGGTGTCTTTATGCAACAGAGAACTTCATGTTTTCCTAAGAGCATCAGTGGTTCAGCCCTATCAGATCTCATTAAATTAGGGCAGGATCATATTTTAAAATTGGTTGTACAGCTATTAATACTAAATTGGTGATGCTTTAATTTCCACGGTGGGGCAGCCCGAGAAAAGATGGAAGGTGGAAGGTGGGTTGGAAAGGTGGAAGAACACCTCTTCCTGAATTTTTAGGTCTATGAATATGCCATAATCATTTACAAAAGTATGCATTTTCATTTTCAGGATGACTTGAGCAAACTAAAACCTGCAAGACCATCTTGACCAGAAAAAATTTTTTTTTGCCTACTTTTATTTATACCTCTTTTTATTACTGAGTCGACTTCATCAGTGACAACATCAAAAGTGACAATGTTCAACTTCTGATGCAGGATTTTGCAAACTAGGGTGTGTGAGTTCTAAAATGGCGATGTAAGGATATGGAGCTTAACATTTTAGATTTACGCTCTCTGAAGTTGATATTCTTCTTTCATTTGCGATGTCATCGGCTATGCATCTAGCATAGCGCATCTATTTAATGGGATTCTATGTCCTCTCTCAAAAATACCTACTTCCCAAGCTCTCCCCCTCCTTTTCCTAGCTTTTCTCTTCTCTTTTTCTCAATCAAGGGAATGTAATGTAGCCAGTCAGCAGAGAGCCTCAAAAGAGAAATCAGAAGCAACACGGGGCATCGTTCACATTGGACACCCCCAATGCACAACTTTTACATAGAGAACAATGTAAATGGCTCCCCCTGGAGTTGTGCGCCCTGCCGTGCTGTGCACGCTTCTAGCTGAATCAGATGGTCCGTGTGGAATCAAGATCTTGACTCTTAAGCCTCATTACAGACAGACTGAGGCCAGAGTGGGTAGGAGGTGCAGATGATTGCTTCAAAACGCTGACCTTGAGCAGTTTTGTCAAAGGAGAAATTGAGGGGTTTGATCATGGCCACTGAGTTCGGGGTTGGTGGGTAGTGGTGCCTTTCTCAGAAAATCAAGGGTTGTACTCGGGCAAACAGGTGCACAGCTAATTGTCTGCTCCCCGGCAGAGTTTGCTAGCCACTGGAGAGTTGGCCTGCACCTTAGGAGCTCTTTGAAATGTTCACTGATTTGATTGTTTAGCACCACCCACAAGAGGCTCTTAATTGCATTCCTAGAGCATTGGCTTTCTACGGAAATTACTTAAAACACAGCTTAAGTGTTAAATCTGAACTGTGTAATGTGCAATTGAGGGTTTTTATTTTATTTTATTTTTTTTAAAATAACCTCACTCCTGGCTGCCTCCTTGTAGGAAGCACTGACAGGTTCAGTGGGAAATCTTGGGGCTGGCGCACATTATAAGTTATCTCCTGCAGGGTTGGCAGGTGTGAGCTATGTCAAATAAATTTATTACAGTCTGTGCTAATAATGAAAATTATAGAAAAGCAAGATGAAAGTGCTCTACAGCCAGCTAATTTGAAGCTACCTTACTAGACAATAACAAGCTCCTAACAGTTTTTCCTTTTTTTAAAAAACACTAATTATGCTTAATGTTCCCTGTCGCATTAGCTTTCATGGTAATTATATTTCAAAACTTTTGCAATTAGGGTGCAGTTAATATTGTGGAATATTGCAATTATTTTTCATTGTGACACCTCTATTGAAAACTGGTGGCATAATGATCACATTGTTCAACTAAATCAGAACTGTAGAAATATGGCAAATGAACCAATTACACATTATTATTTCTAATTACAGATAATGTCATTTTCTCTGCTTTTGTCCAAAAGAATTTCTCAAACACAGATATCCCGAATTCTCCTATTCGTAAAGACTCTTTCGTTCTCTCATCCACTCACTGGTATATTCTTATATTAGTGCCTTGAGTGCTAAATTTAAAAAGGTCTCCTAGGGATTACTTGAATTTTCTTTCACCACCCCCACCCCCCTCCTGTGGAAATTTTAAGCCAGATGCTCTCATTGAAAAATCTCAGCCTCGGCCCAGCTATAGACAGCATGCCACTGCCAGGAGCTGGTGTGAATCTAGCTTCTCAGAGTCGTCATTCATGACGGCTCATTGTTATTCATTCAACAGGTCGAACCTCTCATCTCATTAGCAGTAACTCGCTATATCCCAAACACCTCCTAAATAACACCGATTCCCCTTTTTGCAACACAAAATGATGAGGCTGTAAAGCTGATTTTATTTTATTTTTTAACCTATATTTCTACCTATGTATTTCTGACTGTCTGAAAACTGAATGAAGACCAATGAGGGTTTCCAGGAAACAGTGATGTTCGGATTTGGGGATTTGTTTTTTTCCTTGTACCTCGAGTATTTTCATATAGTCAGCCTAATAATAATGATTGGGACCGTGAAGTGGTTGGGACTCAACATTCCCGATGATATACTGTCTGAAATGCTGTGCCATTTCATCCTTCAATCATGTCCTGAGAAATGCAGGCTAGACATGAATATCCAGTTTTACAGATAAAGAAACTGAAGGTTGAAGAGTGGCCCACGGCCTTATATCGATCTGTGGCCATCAAACTGAGAGCTTTCTTGGCTTCCAACATGCCTGCGGTCAGGGTGACCAGCCGCCCCAGTTTGCCCAGGACTGAGGGGTTCCTGGGACGCCACCCTTTTGGGGTTAACACCAGGCCAGTCCCTGGCCAACTGGGTTGGTTGTTCACACTACCTACTATTGAAGTTAACTTGTCTCTCAACAGGGAAACATACAGGTGAGAAGTTTTCTACATTGGGCTCCTTCTAAGTTCTGAGATGTCAGAGTAGGAGACAGAGATACGAGTGGGCAATGAGGAAAAAGAAATAAAAATGGCGGCCTTCAAACCTGGATTTAATCACCTTCTTTACCTGTTTTCCCAATGAGCTTGCAAGCTCTGTGTGCGGGAGATGGGGGGAATATTTTTCCACATAGGCTCCAGCACTTCTATCCAGCCTGTGGCAGGTGCTCAATTACATGTTTGTGAAATAGTATTACTGATATTAATAGCTCATGTTTATAGAGCCCTTATTAAATTACCTTGCTAAGTAACTTAAATGCATTTTCTCAATTAATACACATACCATCTTACTAGGGGAAGTGTTACACCACTGTTATCCCTTCTATACCAACGAGGAAATCAGGACCTAGACAGTCTAGGTAACAGGGTCGCTGTTGCCCCAGGTAAGGGACTGGGGAGGCAGATGGGGATGCAGATCCCGATGTTTCAATAGCCCATGCCCTTAACTATGTGGTGACACTTTAGAAAGGACAGTCATGGCTTATCTACCCCCATGGAGGTGTTGATTCTCTGGGAGTCTGAAGACAAAGCATCTCATTTAGGAAAACAAATTTTCTACTTTGCTGCCTGGGGGACATAAATGGGCATATTATTCTCTGTTTGCTTATACTCTTGGGACAGCAGAATGGTTTCCCAGGAACACAGTGATGCTTGGAATTTCTCTGTAATCTAGTCTTGATTAAATTCACCTCTCAAATGAGCTACTTACAACCACCTAACTAGTCCTCCAGCTTCTGTTCTTGTTACTCTCCAATCCTTCCCCATCAGCCAGAGTGGTCTTTAAAGATGTAGTTAGGGCATGCCACACAATGCTTCAAGTCTACCAGTAACTTCCCACTTTCGTGAAAACAAAACCTGACCCTCATACTGTTGCCTGAGCCAGCGCTTCGGAGACTGTAATGTGCCGGCCCGCAGACCACCTGATGATTCAGTCCAGTGCAAGTCCGTTCTGATTCAGAAGGTCTGGGGTGGGGCCTGGATTCTGTACTGTTAATCAGCTCCCAGATACTGTGGATGCTGTGGGTCCGAATTCCATCTACCTTGCCGTCTCATCTCAGGCTCTCCGCACTGGGCTGGCTACACTCCAGCCTTACCAACTTTCTTCTGGTTCTGCAACAGAACCAAGAGCTTTCCCTGCCTTTCCATTGTAGGAAAACAAAAGCCCTCCCATCATCCACTCCAGCCCCTCAAACCTTGTTACATGGTGACCTCAATTGTACTTTTCAGATTTTGGCTAAAGTCACCTCTTCCAAAGTCTTCCTCTCTCTTCTAAGCAGGTGTGTGTATGTGTGTGTGTGTGTGTGTGTGTGTGTGTGTGTGTGTGTGTGTGTGTGTGTGTGTGTGTGTGTTTTATATCTTAGCATCTGGTATGTTTTTGTCACAGTGCTCACACTGGTCATCATATTTTTATCAGTCCGAGACTTTAAATTCCACTTTAGAGTAGAAGCTTCACGAAGGCAGGGGCCACGTCCTTCTTAGGTACTGTCAGGCCCATGGTGCTTAGGAAAGTGCTGGCTGGTGGTGGGTGTGCAGTGTTTATTAGCTGAATGAACGTGCTACCCTGTCAAATGGTGGATTTACTTTACACCAAAACATTCATGGGAATTGCTACAGTTTGAACTGTATTTCCCTTAGGCTGCCAAAGCTATTTTTCCCAGGAGTACAGAATAATATGTAAAAATGCCAGATTTGTTTTCCTGTTCGGAACAAATACAGCCAACCTAAGTGCCTCGCTCCTTTCATATAAACTGGGGGAGTACAAAAGCAAACTGTCACACACGATCACTTTCCAGGCAGAGTTGAAGCATCGCAATATGAAAACAGGTTCCCCTTCATAAGATACAGAGAGTTCCAAAACATTTAAGTGACATCGGGTCTCATTCTCGATGAGTCGGCTGCCATAACACTTTATTTATACAACTCATTCCATTTCCTCTGAGGAGTTTTACAACCATCTTATCAGTTTTCCTCTTGAGGAGGTAACTCCATAGGAGGGATTAATCCTCTTACACAGGGGCAGCCCCAGGAAGGGAGTTATATTATTTGTGTCCCAGAAGCTGGAGGCCAAGGAGGCTGGAATGGCCTCGCATTGGCAATCTTGAGAAGGGCAAGGTCATGAAAATGACAAGGCAACCAAGTGCACCAATGACAACAGCAGAGTTCCTCCCTTCATCCTTGAGATTCCAGCCCTGGTCTACACCTACACCGTGAGCACAGCACTTTCTATACTTTGCTTGGAGCACTTGGATTTATTGAAGGTGACAGCCTGGTTCTTCTCTGATCCTCCTGCAGCTTCTCATACCTATGTGCCCCCATCCCACAGCCGCCTCACATGCACCAACACCCAGGACCTGCTCCTAAACACCTGTTGCCTGTTGGCAGAGCAACGCCTTGGCCCATCTCGAGATGGCCTGAAAACATGGAAGGGAATTTATTTTTCAAAGAGAACTTGCATAAGTGGTGGAAAGGAAGCAGCTTGGTTCACACCCTGTTGGCGGTTTCTGCACTGCTACGACATTTTGTTGGCAATATATAAAGTTACAAAAAGACCCACTGCCTATTATCTTCTGTTTACCTTTCTATGATTTTATCATAAGAATCATAAATATACAAAGCAATTTTTGCATCAGGATGATTTTTGCAGTGAGATTTTTTAACCACCACAAAGTTGAAAGAGCAAAAATGCCTGACATAATACATCAGCATGATGCAATAACATGCATATGATGCTCAGAATAATATTTAAGAACATACAATAATCTTAATAACCAGGATTTACGAGCAACTTTGAACATGCTCATCATAGTGCTAAGCGCATTATATATACTAATTTATCTTCTCCCACAAGGTTGCTATGCTGCAGGTATTATTATGGCTCTCACTTCACAGATTAAGAAACTGAGATCTAAAGAAATTAGGCAACTAGTTAAGGTCACCCTGCTAGTTAAATGTTGGAATGTAGATTCCAACACAACCCGCCTGACTCCAGAGCCCAAATCCTGAACCACAGTGTTCCTGTGGGCTGCTTCGTGGTGCTGTATGTTGCCATATAAAAGGGGGTAATGTGTAGAGTCCCATCTCATGCTGGGATTTAAAAATGGTATGACTATGAATTTACATGCAATTATGTGTATCATATATAATTATATATAGTAAATCAAATGCATTTTTCTTTCCATCCTTACATCAACAAATATTTCTTGAGCACCCACTATGTGCTCAGGAGCAATTTTAGGTGCTAGCAATTTAGTTATAAACAATGAAGAGAAAGTCCCTGCTCTTACGGATCTTACATTTTACTGTTTCTTTTTTTTAAATTTTTTTCCTCTAAATTTTTTATTGTTATGTTAACCACCATACTTACATCATTAGTTTTTGATGTAGTGTTCCATGATTCATTGTTTGTGCATAACACCCAGTGTCCACGCAGAACGTGCCCTCTTTAATACCCATCACCAGGCTAACCCATCCCCCCACCCCCCTCCCCTCTAGAACCCTCAGTTTGTTTTTCAGAGTCCATCGTCTCTCATGGTTCGTCTCCCCCTCCGACTTACTCCCCTTCATTCTTCCCCTCCTGCTATCTTCTTCTTCTTTTTTCTTAACATATATTGCATTATTTGTTTCAGAGGTACAGATCTGTGATTCAACAGTCTTGCACAATTCACAGTGCTCACCATAGCACATACCCTCCCCAGTGTCCATCACCCAGCCACCCCATCCCTCCCACCCCCCACCACTCCAGCAACTCTCAATTTGTTTCCTGAGATTAAGAATTCCTCATATCAGTGAGATCATATGATACATGTCTTTTCTGAACTACTACATTTTACTGTTTCTTATGCATATTGAGGGGTGGGGTGGGGAGAGAGAGAGAGAAGCTATATATCAAAAGGTTACTAGTATCGCTTGGTGTGTGATTTTGGATCTTTTTAAACTGTCTTCCTAAATCTTGTCTATATATGCCCATTGTTCTCCTATGTTCATAGAACACAGAAAAAGAAGAGCATAGTTAATTCATGTCACTAACGAAAAAAATTTCAAGGAATTAAAAGGCACATACATTTCAAAAAAGACACATCAGGATGCTTTTACTCTCCTGTCCCCCTGGGGGCTCCCCATGTGTCCTGAACTGCCAATCTCCACCAGAAAAAGCTCCCCCCCCCCCCCCACCCCCGCCGGGGGCTGTCATTGCCATCCTCCCCTCCCCAGTAACACTGGCCAAGGTGCCATGGATCCCAGCTGCCTGCCCCTCCCACCACTCCAGCCTTTGTGCTTCGCGAACCTTCCATCAAGACAGGACACTCCCGGCTGACTGAAGGCATGACCTATTTCAGACATTCTCTCTCTGCCACAGTCATAACCAGGTAGTTATTAACCAACCCCATGATTAACAAGAAAATTAACCGTCTGAAAATGGCCAATCCTCCAATCCGTTCCCTTCAAAAACTAAACTGTGTCAGCCTCTTCTATGTAGCTCATTTGCAATTATTTCTCACAGCCAAATTTCACTTCCAAACATGGGAAATGATATTTAAAAACCTTGTGTTTATAAATCATTACCCCAATTCCCAAATTTTACTTTGGATCATCAGAGCAGCCCTAATTAGAAAACAAATACAAATATAGAAGTTCTCCTGCAGGCCTGGGAAAGTTTTTTGTTTTTTTTTTTTCCTTGCCTGCTGGGAGTATCGTTTAACCTCTCAAGACCACAATTTCCACCTTCATGATACACAGGTAATAATTCCTCCCCCGCATATGTGTTGGTGGTTTCCTGTATGTAAAGAGCTTTGATGATTTTTTTTTTAAATTGCAAGGGCAGTGCCAATGCTGTTTCAAATCTCTCTGGCCCCTCACATCTGAGGCTTTCCTAATGCACCACAGTGAAAGGTCTGCCTCCCTGTGATGTTTCCAGAGGAAGATATCATTCCCCTTTTCCCCCTTCTTTTTTTAGTGGGGTGAGGGAACAAACAGAAAGACACCGTAAGAAACGGCATGAGGTCTAACCATTTCAGGTGTGAAATGAACTTTCCCTGGTATCATCCGGAATGTGCTCTGAGCTGCCACGCTCACTAGACCCGGGCAGGTGAGCCAAGGGTAGAAAAAAGCCTTAATTGAGAACGCCTTTGGGTGAGTGGATTTAAACAAGACCTTTCAAATTAATTTAACGTACTCTCTTTTATTTAATTCTCTTTGTTCAAATGTCAGTGTTTTGTCAGAATCGAGTGTGCTCTTTCCCTCCATCCTGATGGGTTCCTGTTGGCCCAGTGACCTTCTCTGGGTCAAGAGAACCCGCCTTCTGTGTGCCACTCTGGCTGGAGCAAGCTGGGAGGTACTGTCATCGACCTGGGACAGAGCCCGCCAGCCGCCGCTGGTTTCTCCCCCAGCAGGAAGGGTCGCTCTCTAAATGGGTCACACCGGTCCCCACAGAGAGGCCAGGTGTCTAGAGTCGGTCTGCCTCGAGTTCTCGCCCAGGCTCCACCACTTGTTCTCTGTGTAACCTTGTGCAACGTACTTGCCTCCCCGTGCCTCAGTTTCCTTATCTGTGAAATGGGGATCCCTAGTACTTCGTGGGTTGTTGGTGACTTCACGTGAAGTGCTTGGCCAAGAGCCTGGCTCACGTTAAGTGGGCGGGAACCACAACTTCTGATCATTATTACCAACGTTAGGGCTTTGCCAGCTTTTTTCTTACCTGAACTAGCGCCTGCCCCCTGCCAGTCTTTAGCAGTTGATACCGTGGGTGATGCCACTTTTGGCATCCATCCCCCCACCTACTCATAATTCAGCTTCCATGACGCTGAATCCACGTGATCCTTCTCCCAGTTCTTGCCCCGCATGTTATCCCCCCGTCTACTTAGTGTTTTCTGATCATGCTGGAGGCTGTGTCCTCAGACCTCTTGCCTCCCACTGCCATCCCCCCTTTCAGCAATGGCATTCTGTGCAGTGACCGCAAAGTCCCAATATTGCCTAGTGGTTCTCACGGTCTCTGTTTCCCTTTACTCCACTTCCCTCCCTGTCCATTCTTTCCTTCCCTCCCGTCTTCCTCCCCCGTCTCTCCTCCTGGAACTCCGGACCCGAAAAACAGCTCCCTGCGGGACATGGCCATCAGTGCAACACACAACTTATGAGGGTCACATGTATTGCCCACCTCTCAACAAAGATCTCCTTCCTTCCCCAAACCCAGTCTTTCCTTTCCTAAGAAGGGCCTCATGGTTCTCCGGGCCGTGCTCAAGAACTCAGCGCTACATTTGATTTTTCCTTCTCTTTCACTCCTCCACATTCACACAACATGCAGTGTCTCTGGCTTCTTCCCTGCCATGGTCCTGGCATCTCCCAGCCCCCGGTGAGACATAGCCCAGTGTGTGTTGAGCTCACGGCTGAGGTCCTGGGCTATGTCTTGCATTCACCAGTGAATGCTCTGCACGTCTCCAGCCCCTCTCCAGCCCCTCTCCCCAGTTAGTCTTACACCTGTTTCCATGTGAACCCTTCCTCCAGAGCATCTGGGGAGCTTTTAAACACCCCGGTGTCCAGGCCTTTCCCTAGTCCAATGATATCAGAATCTCTGGGCTGGTACCCAGGCATCCACACTCCTTCCAACTCCTGAGGTGATTCCAGTGTGTGTAACCCCGATGGCCAAGTATAGCTGAAAGAGAGAGCTGAGCAACCCTCAGCTTCAAGGTCAGGTCTTCACCTGGAGAGCTTGGTAAAGCATAGATTGCTGCGCTCTACCCCTAGAATTTCTGATTCTGCAGGTCTGGAGAAAGAGAAGGCGGTGCTGAAATTTGTATTTCTAGCAAGTTCCTAGGAGCTGCTGATGCTGCTGGCCTAGGGGGACCAAACTTTGAGAACCACGCACTAAACTATTCTATTGGAGGCATCTGAAAGTGAGTTCATTGAGAGTGAAGTCACGCTTCATTAGGTCAGAGTAGACTAAGGAGTCCTAAGTAATGCTACCCCAAACGGCTCCTAGATGAACCCAATCAGCAGGAGAAGGGAGGTAGTCACGTCTTTGGTTCACAAATCCCCTATCTCTCAATCACTTTGCCCACTGTGAAAAGACTATTAATGCTCTGACTCCATCTCCAATACTTAGGGTGGTGCCAGGTGCCCAACAGATGCAAAACAAATAAGCAAAAACCCATGGTATGGATTGCATGGATTGTTTGTGTGTGATTTTCCAACTCAAATTCCGAAGGGATTTCCTAGGCTCATGAGTTTAGTTCTGTTTCTTGCTCTACTTACCATCCTACCTGTATCTAACTGCCTGTCAACCATTATCTATCTATCTATCTATCTATCTATCTATCTATCTATCTATCTATCTATCCATCCATTCATCCATCTATCCATCTATCTATCTATCTATCTATCTATCTATCTATCTATCCATCTTTTTATCTATCTATCCATCTATCTATCCATCTCTCTCTCTCTCTCTCTCTCTCTCTCTATGTATCTATGTATCTATCTATCTTGCTTCTAAAAATAAGGACCTTTGGACTAGCCCAAGGCAGCTCCCACAAATGTGGCAAAGGATATGGATGCCAACAAGGCAATTACAGAAATATCCCATTACTGGGAAGAATGTGGTTTCTCCTTTTTCATTTCATTTAGGTTTTAAAGGTAATTCTGACCTGGCAGGCAGATAAATCTGTATTCAACATCTCCTGACAGAGATCATCGTAAATAGCATTCCTACCCGAATTCTTGAGACTTTATAGCAAGAAAGAAAGATGATGAATATAATCTGGAATGGAGTTTATAAATCTTTTCAAGGCCTGATTTTCCCCCTACTTTTCTGAGCATCTGTATTACGACCAGCTCTTTAGCTAATATTGTTCTTCTGCCGAAAAGCAAAGTTTACCAGAGCTGTCTTGACTGTGAGCACTTTATAAGAGAAGGATGAGTCTCTGAATTCTGAGCAGAGGGGGAAAAAAAGGTACCATGAGCTGTACCAGTTGAGCTAATGGCACAAATGAGACTTAAGAACCAAATGAAAGAGTAGAAATAGCGTGGGTCCTCATTGCTTGCTAAATTGGGGGAAAAATCCTACAAAGCTAAACTAAACCAGCTCATCAGTCAGTCCTTAGTCATATTCTAAAAGTGTGGATTAATCAGGAAGCAAGGGAAAGAATGGAGCAAGGCCCCTGCCTCCCATTCTTTGAAGCATGATAGAATGATGAGCCCAACATTATAAGCCTTTCTGCCATCACAGACCAACCGAGTTCAGCTCATTTTGGGTGGTTATAAAGATTCATGCAGCAATTATTTAGAGGCTTGCATATCCACCCTTTAATCAGGCTGGGGAAACGCACATGCTAGCTATTTTCTGAATGTTTAGCAAGGAGGAAAAAGCAGGCATGATTCTAAAAGCAATTTCTCTCTAACTGCCTTGGAATTTACACTTCCCAGCTTCTATCCCTACACTTTTTGCGGTGAAGCAGAGAGCCTTCCATAGAAGTATCCAGGAAGGTTGCAAAAGGTTGATAATGGGGACCCGCTTGGCCTCCCACCTCTGACTCCCTTATGAGACACCACAAATGCAACGTTCGTGATTCTCCCAGCGAGTAAGCTCTTCCTCCATGCCACTCTGGAACTTGCATCCTCCGTCCCAGTGTCCGTTCATAAGGGCACGTTTCTCACGTCAGTGTTGGACTTCAGATTGTAAATGTTTCTTTGTCTTTCTAGAGGACGGATTCAGAGTTCACGCCTCCTTTATACTGCCCCCAACATCCAGCACCAGCTCAAAAATATTTACTGAATGAATCCATGAAGGAATAAATGGCGGAGATCACATACCTCCACCGTGAGCTTTCTTAATTTTCTGCCTCCCATTCATAAGCCACACTTTGCAGATAAGGCCCCTGCCCACCAGAGTCCACCCTCCTGGCCAGTCATTCCCCCTCCTCGCCTGAATCCGGACACACCTGCATGCTGGTCTTTGCATCAGCATTTCAAGCTTTCCCCAAAGGCACCATGTTCTTTCATATCTCCATGCCTTCACACTTTGTTGGCTTTTCCTGAAAACCCACCTGCCCACCCCAGCTGACGACTAGTCATGATTTAGGATTCCAGGCAGGTGCCGGCTCTGTGGACGAGTTTCCCCGATCCCGGCTCCAGCCCAGGATGGGAGGGCCTCGTTGTGTCATTCTCTCCTCACCTTGTGCTGTCACAAACTAGATTAGGGTCTCCCTGAGGCCACGTACGTGGTCTTGGTAATGGCTCACTCTCTGTATACTGTATAATGTGTCGGTAATGGTGGATTCTCAATAAGTATTTGTGGAATCAAAATGGATTAGCTGTATCATTTGAAGGCAGTAAAAACTACCTGAAAGAGGCTTCTTAGACCTCTAAAAACATTATTACAGAAAACATTAAACATCGACTGTCACCATTTAAGCCAGTGGTTTTCAAAATGGCTCAGACCAGCTGTATCAGATACCACCTCAGAACATGATAGAAATAAAACATTTCAGGTCTCCCACCCCAGAACTATTGAATCACAAATTCTGATACAAGGCCTAGACATCTGTACCTTATCAGCTCTCAAGGGGATTCGAGTGGCTTGCTAGCAAGAACATCTGCTTTAATTAATTAGAAGCACTATTTGGGGAAGAAGTATGTAGCAGTGGGAACAGCAAGATCACTGGAATTAAGCAGAAGTGGTTCAAATCCTAGCTGCTCTGCTGGCTTTGATGGTTAGGTGGATTTGCTCAAGTTAGCCAAACTCTGTGAGGCTCACTTTCTTCATCAACAAAAGGCAAGGGGACCAAAGCTAGTGGCCAACTTAAAATGCCTAGTACAGTGTCTGGGACAAAACGTTTAGCAGATGTTTGTTCTTAACTTATTGTTTCCCAAAAAGTCTGCCATCGAAGAATTCATCACAGCTAATGAATCATTGAATGCTACATCAAAAACTAATGATGTACTATGTACTGGCAAACTGAACATAATAATAAAAAAAATAAACAAACCCAGCAAATCTCAAAAAAAAAAAAAAAAGATTCATCCCAAAAACATTCAGGAGGAGCAAGAAGAACAACAATGCTGCCTGGTCAAGTATCTGAGAAGGAAGACATCTGTTCATCTCTTCAGATTCTCAGTTCACATAAGCATGTTTAAAGACTCTGAGAAATCTTACAACTTTTTTTAAAACTTTGATCCAATCTTTTCCAAGGTTTTTTTCTGGGGGCGAGTTTCTTTCTCTTTCCTCTCTCTCCCTTCCTTTGTATTGGGCAGAGTGGGGGTGGGGGAGGCGGGTAGAGGTGACTAGGAGGCAGACATTTCTTTTCTGGTTGTTTAGGAGGACAAAACAAACAGAACATGTCTACCCTGGATTTGTATTTTATATTGTTTGCTTTCTTACTGGAATTTTCGAAGAAGAAGGACCTCAAGAATTTTTTAGTGACATACTGAATGTTTGGAAAGCATGAATTATTGTTTGGCAATCAGCCAACAAACATTCATTGACTACATACTAAATGTCAGGTGCCCTCTTGGGCGTTGAGCATCCAGAAAGAGGGGGAAAGAACAAATTTGGGTCAGGAAGTCCCGCCTGAGGAGACAGAATTGGAGCCAAGTGAATGAACAAGTCAGCGATGGGGAGAGAAGGGGAAAGATCTAAGCGCCTGGAACAGGGGCAGCCAGGCTGTCAAAGGAGAAAGCCTGGTGCGTTGGAAGAATGCAAAGAAGTCTGGTGTTGCTGCAGAGTGAGGAGAATAAACAATAGAAAGATAAGAAGTTATGAGTGTTACGCTGGCCGGATCACATCATGGTAGCCTCAGTACCTGGTTTGATTTTATTCTAAGGGCAGTGAAAACCTCTTTTACTAAATATGCTGCTTTGGGCGCCTGGGTGGCTCAGTTGGTTAAGCGACTGCCTTCGGCTCAGGTCATGATCCTGGAGTCCCAGGATCGAGTCCCACATCGGGCTCCCTGCTCGGCAGGGAGTCTGCTTCTCCCTCTGACCCTCCCCCCTCTCATGTGCGCGCTCTCTCTCTCTCTCTCAAATAAATAAATAAAATCTTTAAAAAAAAAAATAAATAAATATGCTGCTTTGGCCTACTTTTTAGGCCCGAGAATCTTGCCCTATATTCTCGGTCTTCACTGGTGAGACACAGAAACTTCAAACACCAAGAAAGCCAAGTATTTTCTCTCCATCAACCCATCCACTCAGCTATCCCTCACCCCTCACCCTCCCACTCCCTCCAAGCATCAACCCTGGCTTCCCTCATGCTACGCACTGCGCTTAACAAATAACAAATACAGAAAGGTAAAGAAGACGAAGCTTCCGCTCTCAAGGAATTGATCATCTAATAAAATACTTAAAATGTGAAAGAGGCCTGGTAGAAGTATAAATGATGATGTTTATTGCATTGAACGACCTTGCCGTATTTCTCAGGGGGAGTCAACATGCATATTGGGGCTAAATCTTTGGGTAGAACAAAACACCACACAACTCTGATTATATACTGCATACAATGTGTTATTTTACCACATTCAAAGGCATGTGAAACATAATTGTTTGGATCGTGAATTTGTGTGGAACACAGAAACTAGGGTAATAAGAATTCAAAGCTGACACATCAAACTAAGTTCCTCTGTCACGCTTAAGACCTAATCTTGCTTAGTGGTTGATCCCGTTCTTGAATGATTGTCCTACTACATGGTTTTAAAAGCCCTTGGAAATTATTTCCTTCTTTATTTCATTAACCAACCTCTTTCCCCCTCTAACACTTTCTTGAAATGTCTTGAAAGACCTTTTTCTGTTTCCTGTGGCAAAGGAAAGGAAGAAAAATAGTAGCAACGAAGCATATGCTAAAGTAATTTAAGAGTTGTGATAAGCCAAGAGGAAAGACAAACAGCCCCCAGAAACCCACAAAGTTAAAGAGGTTGTTCCTTTATAAAGAAGTCTAATTGGACACGGCAGGGGTCTTGAGCAGTTGTGCTTACTTGTTTTATGGGCGGAATTTTCTACAACAATGTAGGAAGCTAAAGCATGTGCTCAACTTCTCTGCAATTGCTTTTCTCACATCTCTCATTCAACCTTGAACTGGAATGACCAATTTTGGAGGAAGAAGGATCATGGAAATGTACGTATCAACACTAAATCTGAGGTTTGTGCATAGTTTTTAGAATCTGCCAACTCTTTGGCCTGAGCAACTACTCATTCATTGTTCCATTTTTGAATTTCTCTTGTGATCCTCCTAGTGAGTGAGTTCTGAGTAGCTCAACCCCAGTTGTTTACAGGTGGTGCTGATGAACAGTAAAAAGGCAGCAAGAGAAAAAGAAATCCAAGAAGAGGTGATGTTCTACCTCTGTAGAGCCTCCAGAGGAAGCTCAGAGTCAATGTCAGATTTAATGAGGAAGTCTGGACAAAGGTTCTAAGTTCTCTGGGGGAGAGTGCTTGATTTTACTGTCCAGGTAAAATGGTGTCATTACTATTAATAAACCATAATGATAACTTGGCATGCCTCTTTCTCACTGTGCAAAGGAGACTATTTTTTCCACACATTATCTTGAAGTATAATGATCCCTGTGTTATAAATGGTGAAACTAAAACACAGAGAAGTTAATTAAAGAACTTGCCCAAGGTAACAATAATCCAAATGGAAAAGGGAATAAGGCATAGACTCTGGAGCTCTTAAGAGAGGGTTTTTCAAGAGCTGTGAGGAAGGCAAAATAAGGCCACGGACTCCTACTTTCCCCTGCCGAGGAAATATTTTTTAAACTCCTTTTCTGGCCTTGCCCTCTGAAACATAATAGGTTTTGAAAATAGAAGCACCGCCAGCCCCACGTAGCTGCGCAATGGATTCTGGATGGCACATGCCTTCCTGTGGAAGCTCTTTCCATGTGATCTCTGCTTTGGTTCTGTATCCTGACAACAGGGCGTGCTGCGCTATTGGTTCTCCACCTCAGGAAAGAAAACCACTCCTGTAATAGAGGCCCTCGCCTATCCTGGCTGCACTGTAACATGGGAAAGTTTCTTAGATCAACCTAATTTGATCCAGGTTGTTCAAAACACGCAACTCGGTGTGGATATGAGGTGGGCATACATTTTCCATACATGTATAAGAAACTGCATTTGGCTTATATTAATAGATGTACCGTACTTCCTCCATCCCAGGAAAGTTTTTCACATCTAATGTTCCTGAAATTAGGACTTCATAATTATTGTTCACTTTTAAAGCAGCACTGATTTTTTTCCTTCCACGAAATGCGGTAATCCAGTCCATAGTGTGCTTACTATCGATATCAGCTTACAATCAAGAATATATCATATTTATTTATTTTTTCTATCACAAGCCCCTTTCACCAAAGGACTTGAGGCATCTTAGAACAAAATACAATGAAATATAAATAGAATTCACTCAGCATAGGAAGTCTCACTTTGTACAAGTCTGAATCTTTTCTAAAGCAGGCTAGAGTAAAATCAAACCATAGAAGCCTCTGGGTTATTTTGAAAAAGGAAACTCATACTGATCTTGTGCTGCTATGAGAACATGGGCAAGTTAGGGCCAGCAGAGTCTCGGAGTTGTGGAACTCACCAGTGTCAGACAGACTGCCAGAAGGAAGCCAGGGGAGCTGGCTCTGGCGTGATGATGATGGCCCTTCCAATCCAGGCAATGCCCAGCACCTGTGACACGATGGACAAACTGTGGATATTTAATCAAGATGTGCTGATGGTCCATGGCTAACATCAGAACCAGAGGTGAGGCAATCTTCCACACTGCATACTCCCATGTCAAAAATAACAACAACAAAAATACTTGATTTTGAATTCTTCTCCTTCTAGCTCCTCAGCAGTGACCTTAGCAGACCAGCATAAAACTCAGCTGTGTTATAAAGATATTTGGTCCAGGCTCCCTAAAACTCACCTAACATTTTCATGACCCAAGTAAGCTTTCCTTCCTATGTACCTGTTAGTAAGTCCACCTAGGGAAGTGTAGAAAACCAGAGTAACTGTGCAAAGGAACCAAAGAATTTGTCCATCAGAAGTTATGATCTTACTTGGTAAATAAGTTAAACTCATTACTGGGAGTAGAGGGAAGACAGTAGCTTAAGGTAGGTGATAAAGCTACTGGGAGCTTAGGGGAAACCAAGAGAAATTAATTATGAAGGTAAAAGCATATTTGGGGGTAGTGTAAGTTCAGGGTGTAAGAATTTCATTAGTTCAGTGTGAGAAAACAAAGCAGTAGTTTGAAACATCTATATAAGTGTGTAACACAAAATGAGGAAAACAAACTGTGACTTAATATATGTGAATAGATAGGCAAAATCCTACAAAAACATTGAGTACATGGGGGAAAATAATAAAAGGAGACCTTGGTGGTGGGAAGTTTGAGACCATCAGAGATGAAACACTGCCCACTGACAAGTCACTTGAGTTTTCTGACCCTCAAATGTCTTATCTGTTAAGTAGGGATATTAGTACTCTTTATATGCACCTCAACACAAGGTAGTAATGGAGCTTTTAAGTAGATACTGTACATGACAGTGTTTTCTAAAGGCAAAATGGTTTGCCAACAGGGATTATTATTAATGACAATGGTTACGGTCTCATCACCACCATCAAGGTCAAAAGCTAGATAACTGGGACTACAAGTTCATATACCTACAGAAGCCAGAGAAATCACAGAAAGGAGTAAATAGAGTAAATAGTAAATTTAGGAGAAAAGGAGTAAATAGTAAATGCCTGCCCCCTCTAAAATGGGCATCCTCTGCTTGGCTCCAGTTATTTGTGGCCGTGATATAATGCAGGAGGATAATACTAGATTTGTTATTTCAAAAAAGAATGACAAATGTTTATATAAAATATCCTGATTTTTCAATGTTGTTACCTAAATAAAAACATTTTAAAAACACCAGCTATAACAAATCCAAATAGGTTTGTAAACTCATTTGTCCATTACCTCTGAGATAATGTACATGAGCTTATTGCTTGAAATAGAAAATGTTATAATAACATAAATGATTATTATTTAATATCATCATATCACCATCATCATCAATCCAGAGGGGCAACAGTTTGTTTATTTGTTTGTTTGTTTTTAGAGAGGGAGCAGGGGTAGCAGTGGGAGAAGGAGAGAGAGAGAATCTTAAGCAGGTTCCACACCCAGCACAGAGCAGGATGCGAGGTTTGATCTCACAACCTTGATATCATGACCTGAGCCAAAATCAAAAGTTGGATGCTCAAATGACCGAGCCACCCAGGTGCCCCAGAGGGGCACGGTCTCCTATCTTTGGGAAAAGTTGTTTCTGTGCTTCTAAAGAGAGCTGACACACTTGGCAACTCAAGACATCTATGAAAATGGAGTAAGTATATTATGCTTAGTTCTTATTCTTTTCCTAGAATTGTGACACTTGAAAGTTGAAAGAGACCTCTCAAGACATCTGGCTCCAGTTCTCCCAACACTACAAAGATATACCATATTCGTGAACTGGAAGAATGTTGTTAAAAGGTCCACACTACCTAAAGCAATGTACAGATTCAGTGCAATCCTCATCAAAATACCAATGGGATTTTTCTCAGAACTAGAACAAAGAGCCCTAAAATGTGTATAGAACCCCAAAAGACCCCGAATAGGCAATGCAATTTTGAGAAAGAACAAAGCTGGAGGTATCATGCTTCCTGATTTCAAACTATACTATAAAGCTCTAGTAATCAAAATGGTACGGTACTGGCACAAAAAAGGACACAAGGATTAATAGAACAGAACAGAGAGCCCAGAAATAAACTCATGCATATATGGTCAATTTATGACAAAGAGGGAGGAAGATAAAATGTGGAAAAGACAGTCTCTTCAATAAATAGTGTTGGGAAAACTAGCCAGCTACATGCAAAAGAACTGAAGGTGGACAACTATCTCACACTATATGCAAAAATAAATTCCAAGTGTATTAAAGACTTGAAGGTAAGGCCCAAAACCATAAAACTAGAAAAGAAAACATAGGCAGTAAGCTCTTTGACATCAGTCTCAGCAATATTTTTTGGATCAGTCTTCTCAGGCAAGGGCAACAAATACTAAGATAAATAAATGGGATTAAATCAAATTAAAAAGCTTCTGCACAGTGAGAAAAAAACCCAATAAAATGAACAAGCAACCTAGTGAGTGGGAGAAAATTTTGCACATCATCCAGTAAGAACACAACATGAGTTAATATTAATATAAAACACAAAACAATCTGATTAAAAAATAGGCAGGATACTTGAATAGATATTTTTCCAAAGAAAACATACAGAAGGCCAAAAGGCACAGGAAAAGAAGCTCAACACTACCAATCATCAGGGTACACAAATCAAAACTACAAGGAGATGTCACCTCACATCTGTTGGATTGACCATTAACAAAAAGACAAGAAATAACAAGTGTTGGTGAGGGTGTGGAGAAAAGGGAACACTTGTACGCTACTGGTGGGAATGTAAATTGAAGCAGCCACTGGGGAAAACAGTACAGAGATTCCTTAAGACGTTAAAAATAGAACTACCACATGAGCCAGGAACTCCACTTCTGCGTATTTATTCAAAGAAAATGAAAACAACCATTTGAAGATATAGATGTTTATTGTAGCATTATTTACAGTAGCCAAGATACGGAAGCAACCAAATTGCCCACTGGTAGATGAAAGCATAAAGAAGGCAGGGACAATGGATTATTATTCAGCCATAAAAGAGAATGAGATCTTGCCATTTGCAACAACGTGGATGGACCTAGTGAGTATCAAGCTAAGTGAAATAAGTCAGCGAGAGAAGAGTACTATACAATTTCACTCATATGTGGAATCTAAAAAAACAAAACAAATGCACAAACAAAAGAAAACAGAAATAGACTCCAATATAAGAAACAAACTGTTGGGGAGGGGAACAAAACAGGTGAAGGCGATGAGGAGGCACAAGCTTCCAGTTATAAAGCAAGTCATGGGATGGAATGTACAGCACAGGGAATATAGTTATTAACATTGTAATAACTTTGTATGATGACAGATGGTAACTACACTGATCACGGGGATCGTTTTGCAATGGATAAAAATATCAAATCACTATGATGTACACCTAAAACTAATTGGATATTATATATGAATTACACTTCAATAAAAAGAAATTCTCCCAAAACTACAAAAGAAACAACGAAGGGTCGTAGGGGACAGGTGACTGCCCTCCTAACGTGGTGAGTTCTCTCGGGAGAGTTAGGACTCAGGTCTGATTCTCTGGCCCCCACTGTCTCCAGGGGTCTTTTTTTTTTTTTTTTACCATGACTTTCCTTCTTTGTTTTACAGATTCTTTTTATCTTCTGAACCCTTTCGGCGATTTGAGATCAATAAAGAGAGGCAGAAAAGGCCAACTCTGCCCAGTGTCATATGACTTTTTTCCCTCCCTGTGAATTATTTTCACAACCAATCTTCAGTCTCTTACATTCTAACCAGTTTTCAGTCTTCAAGAGAAGGTGCACAGGTTAGCAAAAGGAATCATAATACCAGCATCCTAATATTTAAATAAGTGGTGTCCCATTCTATCTCTTCCCATTTTTTAAAGCAAATTGCTTGACCTGAGTGACAAGCCCATGAGAAGAGCCCACCCAGAAATAGGTGCAGGCTCATAAGCTGGTAAAGATCACTGGTCCTGTACTGCAGCAATACAATCTCTGATAGAAATGTATCAAAGGCAACGGTTACTGCAGAAAGAGTGATGTGTAAAGCGGTCTCTTAAGCAGGCAGAGTGGGAGGGGTGGGTGGGTAATGGTGAGGTGCCCCAGGGAGATGGAAAAGGTCATTCAGATGAAAATAAGCTTGGGAACTTGGAAAGAGTGCTCCATTACCACAGATGGGAAGCAAACCCAGTATCCAATCATCTGGAACAGATTGAAATGCGATTCTAGTCAAGTGTGAATGCCACCGAATGCATTGTACAACTATTCGGGGAGCTGGCAAGAAGGCATGGGAGTCTTGTCCTCACTCCTCAGCCCACGGTTGGACACCAACACAATTCAAAAGTAGGAATTTGTAAGGTCATCACTTACACGAATGAATCTTTGTAAATCCTAAGTGAGGATGAGGGATGGGGAAATGTGATAAAGATAAAATAGGGGTCTTTCTGCATAGGGGCACTGTTATGCTGAGGTGTTAAAAAGATGCAACACTATTGGCTTAGTTTATTTATTTTTAAAATTTAAGAAAAGGGATGCGAAGTCTGCCTTTGGAGTGGAAGACAGGGTGGGGACGGGGTGCAAGGAAGGGAACAATTGATCACTGCCTTTATTGTTAGCTTCCCATGGTTGAGTGTTCACTGATAGAATTGGTTCAACTCCAAGATGCTGTCTTAGAAACAATTATTGTTTTCCACTAAAATAAAACTCTAGCAGAAAACATTAATTTAAGTGATAACTGCCTAAATGCTTCACTATCAAGAATGCGTGCATCCTCTCATCTTTGGATTTATAAGCCAGGAAATAAGGACAACAAGCAACAGAAATCATAAAACAAAAGATTTGACAGAAAATGACACAAGAGAGGGCCAGTGTTGGCCTGAGGGGAATCCGCGAAGGGCTGGTGCTGGCATTCTAAAGTGCCACATGACATAGTTCTCCCATGTCTGGCTTTTGGGCTTTCTTTGCCAACCACGCTGCTCTATACCATCCACCAGCAATGCCTTCTTCTTCATTCCTTACCTCCTCAACTCCAGAATGAGGCAGACAGCTTGCGAGCCAGGCTCTGCCCCCACTACTTTGCTGGGCCATTCTTTAGAAACTGAAAACATCCTCCGCCCACCTTTGGTCCATCCTTTGACCTTATTTACTATTTGTTGTTCATTCACCTGACATTTCTTGAGAGTCTGCTATGTGCTAGACTCTATGCTAGCTAAATGCATAGAGTAAAACAGAACATAGGGAGATTTGAGTCTTGTCTTCAAAGAGCGTAAATCCGATGCTGAAGGCAGTCAAGTAACACAGGGAGTTCAATAACAGAGAGACATGGGAAGGGAGATTAACCCAGACTGGGAAGATCAGAAAGGTCTCTTGGAGAGAAGAGCACCATGCGCAGAGATTCAAAGGCACGGCTGTGACATGTAGAGACTGTGTGTGGAGGGGGATGAGTGGTGAGAGATGGGGGTGGGGAGGGGCACAGGAGCCTTTTATGATAGGCTTAGAGGTATAGACTATATCCAGGAAACAAGGGGGTCCCATCAAAGGGTTTTGTGTTTTTTTTTAATTTTAAATTTTTAAAAAAGATTTATTTGTGTGTGTGTGTGTGTGTGTATCTGTGTGTGTGTGTATGTGTGTGTTTGTGTGTGAGAGAGAGGGGGAGAGAGAGCGCACAAGGAGGAGGAGCGGCAGGCAGAGGGAGAGAGAGAAGCAGACTCCCTGCCAAGCAAGGAGCCTGATGCAGAACTCAATCCCAGGACCCTGGGATCATGACCCGAGCTGAAGGCAGATGCCTAACTGACTGAGCCACCCCGGCGCCCCCACCGAAGAGTTTTAAGTAGCAGAGACACTCTTTCAGGTATGCATTTTATGGAGACTCTGCAGAATGAATTGTGAACTGGATTAGTAGACAGACAGACTAAAAGAAAGACAAATCAGTCAGAACCACTTAGCTCTCTGGGCCAAAGATAATACTAATCTGAGCTAGGGCAGTGGCAGCAGAGACAGAAAAATATCTGAGTCAAAGTTGATAGGGTTTGGCAATTTATTCTAGGTAGAATTGAGGGGTGGGAAAGATGCCTTCTAAGTTTTGGATGTGAGCTCATGTTTTGATGATGGGCCATGCCCTGAGATAGAGGAGACCAGGGAATAATCGAATGGAGGGACATGTTTGGGTTTCAATCTGTTAAGTTTCATTTCGAAACTGTTGCATTTGAACTGTCCATCAGACATCTCAGTGGAACTATCCAGGGACATTTAGATATATTAGGTAAAAAGTCTGACCTGGAGACATGATAGCAAGGCCATAAAGTCATAAACAGTAATTTTAGTTTTGAGTGTGAATGGTATCCCCATGGGAGCATGTGTAAAAAGTAAAGGGAGAAGGGTCTGGGTTTTAACTTATAGACACCGTGACATTTAAGGGATAAACAGAGAAAAGGTATTCATAGGAAGACAGAAATGGTCAGGAACGAAGGAATGAGGAAGAGAAGAATGTAGAACCACAGATACCAAAGGCAAGGGCATTTGAAGGAGGAAGGAGCAGTCACAAAGGGAAGTGTAAGATGTAATGGTAAATGTTTACGAAATTGAGCCAATAGGAGGCTATTGGGAATGTTGTCGAAGTAGTTAACAAGTAAGTAAAGACAACAGGTTGCAGAGTACGTGGGGAGTGAGAGGGTAGAAAACACTTCCTAGAAAATTTTCAAGGAGAGGAATAATTCCCTACATATTTAAGTCCTGCTGGCAAAGATCCTCTAGAGAGGGGATGCTTAATACAGGAAGAAGGTGAGATCCGATGGGATCTAGAACACAAGTGCAGGGAAAGAGGAGGGATGATGCTTTTCCCACTGTGGCAGAAATATGAGAGGAAGCTTTGAGCTCTAGTCCCACATCCAACATCTAGTAGCTTTGTCCAACTTCCTATTCAGCTGGCTGCTGCTGTGTGTTGAATTGTGTCCCTGAAAAAACATGTTGAAGTCCTAACCCTTGGTTATCAGTGAATGTAATCTTATTTGGAAATAGGGTCTTAGCAGATGTAATTAAGATGACATTATACTGCATTAGAGTGAGCCCTAAATCCAATCACTGGTAGCCTTACAAGGAGAGAGAGATTTGGAGACCCAGAGACACACACAGAGAGAAGGCCATGGAGGGGTGGAGGCAGAGATAGGAGTCATACTGCTACAACCAAGGAAGGCCAAGCATTGCTGGCAACCATCAGTACCCAGGAGAGGGAAGGAGGATTTTCCCTGAGAGCCTTTGGACGGAGTGTGGACCAACCAACACCATGATATTGGACTTGTAACCTCTAGAATTGTAAGAGAATAAATTTCTGTTGTTCAAACCATCCCATTTGGGGTGCCTTGTAACAAGAGCCATAGGAGACTAATACAGATTGCCAAGACCATGCATTTACTAGGCCAATACCTAGAGATTATGGCTGTACCACCCAAAACTAAGCATTAGAGGCAACTAAATCAAAGGCACCATAAACTCAGGACAGCAGCTACTAAAAAGAACAACAAAAAAAGAAATATTCCTTAGATCCAAGGAAGACAATAGATTAGACCAACAAGCATCTTTTCTCATCACACCATATGGTAACCTCTTCTGTTCTCTCTAACAGTGATCAAGCTCACACCCACAATCACAGATGATCTTAGGTCTAAAAACATTACAGTGACCTGCAATCAACAGGCCCAAGTAGGAAGGCCCTACTGAGGATGTATCTGCCTTTTTACTGCTCCTGTCTACCACTGTCCTTTTAAAGCTGGATCAATAAGGGTGTCTTGAATGCATCTCAACCTGCACCAAATGTTAAATGATACAGAGACCAGAGAAATGACCCTTGTCTTTAAGTGGTGACAATTTAATGTTGACACAAGTGACTTATATGCATGAAATACCAAGAGAATATTACAAATCAGAATGTAATGAGGTGCTAAATTGAATAAGGCAGACTATAAGACTGTTATGCACTTCTGATTCTGGCTCTAGTTGGGCAGAGCTGGTTGGGAAATCTTTGGGTAAAAGATGGGGCCTGTGCTGAGAGGGATGCTGGGTTAGTCATGAGGAAGCACGGTAGTTACATTATCTTCTCTGGCTTGTGCCTTCCTAAGCCTGGGATTTTTAGTAAGGCTGGGGGCTGGGTTGGGATAAAGAGCTAAAGCCCTGACAACTCCACAGGGCTCCCTAATCAACAGAAGCAGAAATAGACCTACAGATATGATGAAGATGCTCCAGTGCCTAACCATTCAAGTTCACAACACCTGGTACTGTCTCAAACACATAGCTCCTAATCAATACCCATCTGTTGAATGACAATATGAGAATATTAAACAGCTACCATTTGGAGTTTCTGACATTGTATTAAGGATTCTGCATGCCCCATCTTTTGTACTTTCTTTTGAATTTTTTTTCTTTTCATCCAAATTTTTTAAAATGAACTGAGTTTAAATAATCAAATAGTTATACAATGTTTGGTTCAAAAATAGCAATCATTTTCCATCACTGCCAAGTTTTTCCTTCCCAGAGGCAACCACATTTACCTTTTTTTTTTAGCTGATTATTTTGATATTTATCTCTAGGTCTATAAATACTATGCTTTGCTGCTATTTCTTGTATTTTCAATTCTAGGCAATCTCTAGTAACTTCTCACTACAGAAGATGTCAATCTAGACTTTTTGCTCTACCTGCCCAATCCACATATGTACCTTTTCCATCTCCCCATCTTTCTTTGATAATGCTTGGATTGTTATTCAACATTAATGTTATTACCCATGTAAATGCTATTCAGAGCTGAACATGTAGTAAATGAGGAGTATTTTTTAATTTCTTGAATATTTTTTTCTGGAGTTGTCTTTTTATAATTTACTTTAATTTCTATGCATTTATCACTGTGGAGACCGATTCCTTTGGGTCACGTTCCTGTTGTACTACTTAATTGCTACGTATCCTTGGGCAAGTTACTTAACCTCTCTGTGCTATAGTTTTCCCTTCTGTAAAACATGGATAACAGTAATACACAGTGTAATGGCGTCAACATCCTCCAGACAAAACACCACAAAGCACACTGTGGTCAAAGTTGAGTTTATTAACTCACTGCAAGGAGGATAAAGACACACAATGGGGAGCCATGGAGTGCTTTAGTAGAAGGGTGTTACAAAGGGCTGTTGTTAGCTGATTTTAGAGAAGTCTCAAGGAAATGGGTTCACTCTGCATTTGGTGCTGTCAGGGAGAAGGGATGATTCCATGATCGGCCTTCTCAATATATTTTATCTATAGGAAGGGCTGACAAGAAGAGGCTAACGCTGAGAAAGGGGAACCCTCCTACACTGTTGGTGGGAATGCAAGCTGGTGCAGCCACTCTGGAAAACAGTATGGAGGTTCCTCAAAAAGTCAAAAATAGAGCTACCATATGATCCAGCAATTGCACTTCTGGTTATTTACCCCAAAGATGCAAATGTAGGGATCTGAAGGGGTACGTGCACCCCGATGTTTATAGCAGCAATGTCCACAATAGCCAAACTGTGGAAAGAGCCAAGATATCCATCGACAGATGAATGGATAAAGAAGATGTATATATACACAATGGAATATTATGCAGCCATCAAAAGGAATGAAATCTTGCCATTTGCAACGATGTGGATGGATCTGGAGGATGTTATGCTGAGCGAAATAAGTCAATCAGAGAAAGACATGTATCATGTGACCTCACTGATATGAGGAATTCTTAATCTCAGGAAACAAACTGAGGGTTGCTGGAGTGGTGGGGGGTGGGAGGGATGGGGTGGCTGGGTGATAGACATTGGGGAGGGTATGTGCTATGGTGAGCGCCATGAATTGTGTAAGACTGTTGAATCACAGATCTGTACCTCTGAAACAAACAAATAATACATTATATGTTAAAAAAAAAAAAGAAGATAGCAGGAGGGGAAGAATGAAGAGGGGGAAATTGGAGGGGGAGACGAACCATGAGAGACGACGGACTCTGAAAAACAAACTGAGGGTTCTAGAGGGGAGGGGGGAGGGGAGTGGGTTAGCCTGGTGATGGGTATTAAAGAGGGCATGGAGCACTGGGTGTTATACGCAAACAATAAATCATGGAACACTACATCAAAAACTAATGATGTAATGTATGGTGATTAACATAACATAATAATAACAAAAAAAAAGAGAAGAGGCTAACGCTGTAATAGGTAAAGAAAGAACAGTCATTCATCTTAGGCTGGGGAGAGGAATGTTTGAATTTTTGTGTTTGGGATAATAACTCTGCTTCTGTCTCTGTTTAGGCAATATTATAAAGTGGTATTATTTTCATTCATCCTAGTTACAGAGTGGCCTTGTTTAGTGTTGGTGTTCTCCAAGATTGTTTTTGTTCAAGGAGAGAACACCATGACCCAGCCAGGAAAGCCAGGCTAGCTCCTAACAGCTCCTCTGCCTAGATGTTAGCATCAGGCTGGTTCCAAGCACTAAGGGCTACTTTTCTATGCCTCAGTGGTAAGGATTAAACGAGCTACCATTTATATAAAACAAATCAGCAAAATGGTTGCCTTAAAATGTCTGTAATAAGACACTAAAAGCACAGGCAACAAAAGAAAAAATAGGAAGGTGGGCATCAAAATTAAAAAAACTTCGAATATCAAAGGACAGTCAACAGAGTGAAAAGGCAACCTGCAGAATGGGAGAAAATATTTGCAAATTGTATTTCTAACAAGTGATTGATACCCAGAGTATATAATGAACTCCAATTCAACAACAACAAAGAATACACCACCTTATTAAAAAGTAGGCAAGGACTGGAGTAGATATTTCTCCAAAGATGACATTCAAATGGCCGATAAGTACATGAAAAGATGCTTGAGATCACTAATCATTAGAAAAATGCAATCAATGATATATCACCTCACGCTCATTAGAACAGCGATTCTAATAAAAAAAGAAAACAGAAAATAAGCATTAGTAAGGATGTAGAAAAATTGGAATCCTTGTGCATTGCTGGAGAAAATGTAAAATGGTACAGCCACTATGGGAAGTAGTATGGCAAGTCCTCAAAAAATTAAACATAGAATTACTGTATGGTTCAGTGATTCTACTTCTGGATATATGCCCAAAAGAAATCAAAGCACGTCCTAGAACAGATAGGTGTATGCTCATTTTCACAGCAGCATCCACAATAGCCAAAAGGTGGAAACAACCCAAGTGTCCATTGACTAATGATTGAATAAACAAAATGTGGTATAGTGATACAAAAGAAAATTGTTCAGCCTTAAAAATGTAGGAAATTCTGACACATGCCCAGCATGGATAAATCTTGAAGATACTGTACTAAGTGAAATAAGTTAGTCACAAAAGGACACATAGTGTATGATCCCTCTTCTAGGAGGTACCTAGAGTAGTCGAATTCATAGAGTCAAAATAATACAGTGGTGGTAGGGGTTGGAGCAGGGGAGGGGAGGGAGGAGTTAGTTTTTAATGAGTGAAGAGTTTCTGGTGGGGAAGACTAAGATGTTTGGGGATGGATGGTGGTGATGTTTACCCAACAATGTGAATGCGCTTAAAGCCACAGCACTGTATGCTTAAAAATGGTAAAAATGGGAAATTTCCTGTTATATATGTTATTATAATAAGCTAACTCTAAGTTAAAAAGTAAATAATATCAAACTTGACCTTTGTTCCAAGTTTCTTTTTAAGATATTTAATGCAAAAGAATGTCATTTAATATTCATAACAGCTTTAGAAGTTTTATTACTTTTATTACTGTTTTATAGGTTTAAAAAAAGGAAGACTTATTACATTGTTCAAGATCATGAAAGTTAGAAAGTGACTAAGGCTGAGCTATAATTTGAATCCAAGTAGTAGGGACATTAGAGTTCAACTCTTAAGTATATGGTTATTCTTTATTATTTTGGGGAGAGATCAAGAGATTACCAGGGTCTAGGGCTATAACTTCCGTTGAAACTGCCCACTGGTAAAAGAAATCTATCTTTTCATTTAGCAGAGAATGAGAGATCTCTAATAAGGGATTGGCGTCACATTTTAAAATGGCTATTCAGTAGTCTGAAGGAAGCTGCTTAGGCTTAAATGCAGTCTTTAAGGGAATTTGGGAGAAGCTGAAGCTCTGGATAAAAATTGTCAGGGCAGGAAACTGTTAAGATGTGGCATATAGCTCCTATTTTCTGGGCTTGCCCAGGACATCTTTTTGTATGTACCAAGGAGCTGGGACAGAGATGGAGAGGTAGAATGTACACAATGCTTATCGACCTTGGGAATTTTGTCAATAGCAAGATTATTTGCTGAAGAGGAGCAGTTCTGTGCCATATGTCACTTCTCTGCTGCGCATCTCCAAAGGAATTACCTGTCCATCTTGCCTGTGTGCTCATTTGCACCATGGTACAGAAGAGCGGTCCCAACCCTAGCTGTTGGAAATTGCTGGACCTTCAATCAAAAAGTGTGTCTGTGTTGCAACATGGGGGAAAAAAAAGTCTGATCTCTGTTTGCTATACTCCTGAGTCAGTTACCAGTGTCAGGAGAATCCTGAGGACCATCAATTCCCAATTCACAGCATGGGAAACATTGTTTCAGAGGCTGGGGTGAGTCTCGAGGAGCCTGGGTCAATGCTGGAGGCACTATGCTTTTTCCACTTGCTGCTGGGAGTGCTTTCAACACTTTCAGTAAAGTGTTATAGGACCCCAGATCACGTTTCTCAACTTCTGCAGGAAAACTGCCAGGAGCTGCTTTGCATGACCCTGTAGGTCTGTTCTGCTAATGGCCAAGAGGGTGGAGTGAAATCCACACTATCCAGGAAGAGGAGTTGGGGGTGTTGCCTGTAGCTGGGACAGCGTGGTCAAGCTGGACACAAGGAACTTACACACAGAATGGTAGAGCAAGAATGGACCCTTGGGGCCAAAGACCAACCTTGAAAGGTAGAGAAGCAGAAGCACAGGATAATTGAATGACTTGCCAAAGATCAAGCTGTGAATCAGAGACAGAGTAGAGAACACCCAAGTTCCCCAACTTCCACTTTGGAGCTTCCCCATTACGTTCATGCTCCCCAAACTTAAGAGACCAGAAGAATCACTTTAAAGGAGCCATAAAATCACAGTTCCTGAACGCTTCTGGAATTTATTGAACCAAAGTCTAGGATAATAGTGTCCTTTTCAAGCAAAGAAGGGGAAGAGTATTTTGTGATGCTGTATATATTTTTTAACCTTTTAAAAACTGTAACCATGCCCCTTAATACAATGTTTTCAGTGTATCCTTTGTATCTCAATAGCTATACAATTATTTTAGAGGGTAACATTTAAGAGAGGGGCAAGGGAAAATTAGGAAGGTTGGATTTGAATCACAGGTAATGGGATGCGTGGGTGGCTCAGTCGGTTAAGCATCTGCCTTTGGCTCAGGTCATGATGCCAGGGTCCCGGGATAGAGTTCCACATCAGACTCCCTGCTCAGTGGGGAGCCTGCTTCTCCCTCTGCCTGCAGCTTCCCCAGCTTGTGGTCTCTCTGAGACAAATAAATAAATAAAATCTTAAAAAAAAAAAAAAGAAACATAGATCCTTCATTTCCCAGCTTTGTAATTTGGGCAAGTTACTTAATCTTGTGCTACAGTGGTCTCATCAATGAAATGGGTATGATAGCAAGAGTTTACTGCCTTGGGATGTGGTGGGGGACAAATGAAAGTAAATGAAGCAAGGTATATAAAGTGCTTAGCTTAACAGCTAACATGAAGGGAGGAAAAAGGGTCTCAGGCAGACAGCCAAACCCTGTGTGGCTGTGCTTCTGGGGCAGGAGCAGGTGCTGTCCCTGTGACCTCCACAGCCTTGAGACAGCATCCTGGACTTGTCCGCACTGGCCAGTGGGCTGAGAACTCCTCTGGAGAAGCCGCCAAGGCTTACCGAGGGCTCCCACCAGGTTCTTCGTACTGACCTTTGCCACTACTTTTGGGATGTACTGAAGCAGGGTTTTTTGGAACCTTCTCATTTAAAGGTGAACTATAAAGTTCTAAAGTACCTAAAAACAGACGCGACATGATACAAAATAGGTATATTGAATCTATTTTGTAAAATAAGTATATTTCCCCATGCTGGGACATTCCGATCTGCTGTCCCTCCTGAAACTATCCATTTTTTCCATAGTACATGATGAAAAGCAGGAAACTGATAAAACGAAGGTAGTTACTAAAGATATTGGTTACTTAACCTGTTTAATAAATACTGAGCATCTGCTATGAATGCAAGATTAGAAACCCTGCAGTGGAGGCCTCTGCATGATGGAGTGGAGCTGAGAGGAGAGAGCAAAGCCCACAGAAAACAGAAGATGGCGTTTATATGCAGTACTTTAGGAGAGGTGGCAAAATCTCCTCACAATGTACAGACTTATAAAAAATGAGTCAGTCTCATCAGCACAGTACGATCATCAATGTGCATAGTAAGTAATTGCTGTGAGCTCTTCAGAAAACCCAAAACTAAAATTGAATTACAGTGAGAGTAGCTGCTTAAGAAGGAAAAGGGAATTTATAATATACTAGAGGAAAAAAATCTCCCCAAACTCAAAATATATAAGGAGAAGAAGTTTCATTAATTTAAAAAAATTCTGGGGACCCTCTTCTTGCTCATCTCAAATCCAGCCCCATGGATTTTTGGGGAGGGGGCCCAGATGAGCGAATGCTGTCCCAGAACATTGGGCTTTAGTGTTCATCAGAGGATCGAAGTTCTTCCATAACTATAGCTGTCAAGACAAATTTGTAACCTAGAACGTGTTTTTAGAGGTCTGACTACAACCTCAAAGTCAGTTAATTCCCATAAAAATTTAGTTACAAGCAATGATATTTAAGGCCCATTGCCAATGGGAACACGGTGTACACGGCCCATTAGTAAAACTAAGGTTGATCCATGGATCAAATCAAGTTTTATCCCTAGGCTAGGCAATGTTTGGATATTTGTAGAATTTCCTTTTAACTCAAAGTGTTTTGTATGGCTTATGTGGAGGGTGTTTACAAGAAACTTTGACAGGAAATTCTTTAGCATATGTATTATGCAGGTTACTGAGAATTCAGTCATTGGGATGCACACATTATCTCCTTTAAGACAGATTCCTTTCTGGCTTCCCTATGAGGATTCATAGAATTTCCCTGAAAGCAGTTGATTTGTTTTTATCTCACAAATGTAATGTATCTTATCTGTGTTTCCCTTTTCGCTTTGGTTTCTAGGAAGCTCAGAATCAAGTTTTCTGTCTATCTTAAATAATGAAATGGGACGTTACATATAAGCCTATTTGTCTGTTTCCCACCCTGCTACATTTTTTTTCCTTCACCTTTACTGTGTCACCTAATTATAGTTTTCCAGTTAGAGAGATTTGTTCTAAGCTGTCACACATTATGGTGGAGATGTAAGAAGAGGAACGAATGGCTGGCTGGCTGAATAAATGAATGAATAAAGGAAGCTTTTGCTTTATGATGCTAAATAAATAAGACAATCCTTAAGTTAGGTAAGGCAACTGAATTCTTGGACCACTCAAGGAAACCTGAAGCTTGCTGATTTTGATGTACTATTTTTGTTTATAATTAAGACATTGCCTTTTCTTTTCTTTTCTTTTTTTTTTTTAAAGGGCTCGGGGCACCTTTCATGCACTCAGTGACAAACGGAGACTTTCCAACTGGGACAGCTCCTTCGGCACATAGGACCCACTGAAAGTGTCCTGGCAGAGGCATCCAAATTACATTTCTTCCCTGTAGCTTGATGTTACTACTGAGAGTTCCAAACCCTTTACTTAGACTTAAGAAAAACAAAAACAAAAACTCAACCAATTACAAGAGGGGAGGTGAGCCACTGTTTTTAGATTATAATGTGGCTGCATGTGTATTCTGATTTGGAAGTCTTAGTCCTCCATCTGCAGGAGCCTCCATTATGCTGCTGGGATCCAGATTTTTTTTCCAGATGAGTTATTTCATAGGATTTGAAGTTATGCTTTTGTATACAAGAAACATCTCTGGAGCTCACCCGCCCTGGCAGAAGGTCAGAACACGGAGAGCTCAGCTACCTGGAAGAAAATGCTTGAAGGGAGGGGAAAACGCCACTCTTCAAAGCATCTCAATAACTGTTCCTGGATATCTGCTCGACTGGCAGAGATTGAACGTTAGAGCAATTTGGCTCCAAAGGTGCCCAGGTTTTAGTACCGTCCACTAAAGAATGCGCTACAGTCACAGAAAATAATGACAGTCAAGTCATAAAGGTGAAGTTTTGTTGCTGCTTTGAGGATGTTTTCATGTTGTCAAAAACATTTTAGTTGTGTAGTTTATGTCCAGTTTGTCTCTTTAGAACAGAGGCTCTTTGGGCAGGAAATGTTCGTGTGCAGTGACTCTCCTTAGTGATGAGCTTCACTGTTGTCACGTATTAACAGCAACGATAAGGGGGCAGCAGCAAATAAATTTTTTACTGTCAAGTATGGGCTGGGCATGCTGGAAGAGGTTTTGTTTCACCTCAGAAAGAGACAGAGATCAAACTGCGACCAGATCGTCAGAACACAAGGTCACTGACAAGAGACCAACTTAAAAAAATTCTGTGCAATTAACCAGCTAAACAGAACACAACCACTCACACAGTTGTTTCATTTGTGCCAAGATGCCTATGGAAAAATCCAGCCCCTTTCATTACAATCAATTCAGAACACCCAGGCGCAGCTCTGTACTTTGCATCTTCTGTGTCAAACTCTATTTTCAATCCTTTATGTCAAATTTAAATTCATGGCAACTGCATTCTGATCTTGATAGGATCCCCAATTTGCCTTGGACCCCAAATCCATTCCACAGAGACACACACACACACACACGCACTCACCTAGGAGCACACATATTTGCACTTGATTTGCACCTACTTAGCTAAGCCTCAGTCAAGAAGTTTGAAAGACTGCCCAGTGGCCAGAGCTGTAACAAGTTTTCAGAGAAGTACCTGCTGAAAACAAGGGTATTGTACAATAGGGTATTCACCCCTCAGGTGAAGATATCATATCACACAGCTCTTGTTTGGGATGAAAATGGACCCTCAAATGTTCTGCAGTATTTCCCCGTTACCGAAGTTTAAATAGCCATCAATCTTAAGTGAGCTGAACAAATTGAGGTGAGTGATGAAAAAATGGCTAAGTTTGACTCTGAACAAACAGATCTGTTGTGTCCACCAAAATGAGGTCTTGATTAGGCAGAAAGCCAACAAAAATACCCTACCAACAATTTATAATCTGATACAATGTCAAAAAGAAAAGAAATCTCTCAGTGTTATCACTGAGAAGATATTCTGGACGGCCCTCAGATACGAACTGACCTCTCTTCTGGAAATCATTGTTGCCCGGCTATCCATATATGCATAAAAGGATATAGTTTTTAAAAGCTCATTTTCTCCCTAATAATTGTCTGTTTTTAAAAAGCTATCAGCAGGTGCACCTCATTTCAAAAGCCTCTTGTCCTTCATAATACAATATTCATCACGATTACATAGTATGAAATAAAAAGCAGCAAAACATAAGCGAGGATAGTTCAATTAAATGCAACATAATCTCTGCAGCCAAAAAAAAAAAAAAAAAAAAAAAAGAAATGGCTCTGTAGCTAAAATCAGGTTCCGATGAAAGAAAAAAGGGAATATATTTCCACATATTTTTAATTATATAGAATTTCCTCAAACATGATTTTTCATAATATATTCCATTAAGTTAACATCACATTTGAAGAAAGAGCATTTTCCGATTTCATTTTAAGCCTGATTTTGAGCAATTACAGTGTCATTGTTCCGCGGTAGAAAGGTTGAATTCATTTACTGTGTGGTTATGCTAGTTATGATTGATGTCTCTTCTCCAAATGATAAACCAATCACCCCAATGATGTAATGTCATTTTAAGAGTGCCATAATCACATTTCTCTCAAACTAGAAACTCTGATGAGTTCTAATAAAGATTTATGGTAGATTAAAGGCCTTCATAATATCAACAATGGATTGCTCATTTGATGAGAGATTTGATTAGGTAATTTTTTTTGAAAAAGAATACGAGTTTACTAAATATATCAGGCCTGGCTTTGAAGAAGGGCATGGGCCATCATAAGTAGTAGTCCATCATTCCATCTTCAGAATGAATCATCTTCAATGCATTTGGGAGGTCCTTTCTAATTGTAGAGGTTGAGGCCAGTGGTGGCATATTCTCATGGGTGAAGCCAAAACCCAGTCTCATCAAGGTACACTCTTGGCATGGAAAGCTCTGTACTGCCTTTGATGGGTTATGTTAATGAATACCATAAGGGGCTAATTCAGAAGATAACTCCAAAGCTGTTGGGTCAGGAGCAATTAATTTCTGCAAATGTCTCTCCTTGGGTCATAGGTACTTAACCCTAGGTGTGGCCCACTCCTGTGTTCATATGTTTTGTGAACATTTCACCAACAAGGCAAATCAAAATAAGGCATGATTATTGCTGAGCCTGGGGCAATTCTACTTAAGGTCTAGACATTGGGAGCTGAGACAGTAACCCCAAAATCCTCAAAGGTGGGACAGAACCTTGCGGCCAGTGCCTTTGCTTGGTGCAAGTGAAAACTACAGTGAGAACTCAGGCTTTAGAGGCAGGATTTATCATGGTACCATGCGATCAGCTTGTTAAATTCAAGTGCAGTGGCACACGCAGAGGGTTATAGGAGAGGTCACCTCCCGAACACTTCAGACTTGGCAAGGCATTCGGTATTCATGTCAAGGGAATGCATTTTAATCACAAAATCATCTAAACAAGCAAGGAAGAAAAAGTCAGAAGCCAACCATCAAAAACCAAGAGATCTGAAATGCACACAAATTGGGCACGTGAGGGTGTCCGGGGTCACTCGGCTATGACCAGAATTGTAGTAATACAAAATCCAATATTCCATTGTCTCTTGGCACTTCACCTTTGAGACCTGCATGCTCTCAACGTGCAGCAGTGGGCAAATTCCTCCCACGGAAGGAGGCCCAAGCCCTGTTAAGATAAGCAAAACCTCGTCAGTAATTGTGACCTCCAATAAACGTGTCCTGGAGTTGCAATGCCACAAAGTGACAAGCGTGTTTCACCTGACGCTCCCCACACCTCCTTCTCCCCAGCCCTGGATTCAGGGCTGTCATTTTGCCAGAGACTCGAGGATGTCACACAGACAACAGCGCGCATTCAGACACCACAGTTTCCTTACCACTGCTGGAGGCTTGCTGGGGCCCTGAGCATGCTCTGAGCAGGTATGAATTGGGGGAGAACTCCTCATCAGGATTGGTGTCCATGATTTGATGGGAAGTGTTGCTGTCTAGCAATGGCATCTGGCAGCTAACTGGTGGAGGATTATGGGAGCTAGGCAGCTGAGCAGATGGGAGGAGGCTAGACGAGGATGTAGGTGGAATGGGCCGACCTGGGAAAGAGGACAGAGGGGTCAAAGGTCAGCAATGAGTGTCATGAGAGCATCCAGAGAAAGTTACACTGAAACCACCTCACAACATAAATATCTAAAAAATTAAAGAGAGAAAGAAATGCCCCAGGTGTATTTTTTTCAAGTGGTTTGATGTTTCTCCAAATGTCCAAATTCATACTGCAGGTAGCTGTGCATTTCACCAAATGGGCAGGAGTGGAAATATCCATCTAGACGGCTGAAATGCAACCAGGCAGGAAAACACGCACCTCTTTCTAGCTTCCCTGCCACAGTCCTACTATAATTCCCCATCATCTTCTTGCTGCTCTCCCTGCTTCCCTTCTTGCCATACACCCGTCTAATCCCCACTGTTTGCATCCCTTCTCCAAAGAAATCAGGTCCTATCGCTCTCCTGCTTGGCACCCTCCAACAGCTTCCCATTACCCGCGGAAAGAAACTGAAACTCCTTCTGATGATGTCCTGCCTCTCTGGCACAAGAGGCCTCCCCTACCTTGCCCCCAATAGTAGCCTCACCACTCTCCACTCAGCCCCTTATTCCCTAGCCAGCGTGGCCTTCTTTACCTCTGCTGCTTCCGCATGCCACACCCTTCTGTCTTCTAACTCTTTATGCTTCCCGCTTCCTCTATGTGGAATATTCTCCCCACCTGCCACCTCACTGATAAGCCCTTTCTCTTGAAACTTTTCCTGTTTGCCTTCTTCCAAGTTTCTCACCCGTGCACTCTATCCTTTTAGCCTGTTTACATTTCTTCACAGTCCTTATTACTATCTGAAGGTGGACATCTGTCTACATTATTCCCCCTGTACCCTCAATATTTTCCTAACGAATAGCACCTGTTGAATAAATGAGCAAATTAACAAGATAGACTCTAACCAAATTAATCAGTTTAGGGTAGAAGTAGAAAGGGCCACACATGTGCATCCTAAAGAATTGGCCAATGCCGCCATTCTCTTGACCACCATTTGTTTTTGTTTTTGTTTTGTTTTGCGTATCACAGGGGAATTCCTACAAAGCACAGCTACTCCAGGCCATGAGGAGGAGTGGCCAGCCTGGCAGGTGGTGGGCAGTAACTTGGAGTTGTCCTTGGGTCAAAAAGTTCTCCTTCCACACAGAAGGCTGCTGCAACCTCTCTTTCACATGGCAGGGAGCTCCTGGCAGCCAAATTGCTGAGTGAAGATAATTGCTGTGTGTACTTTCACCTGATTCACCCTTACGTGTTGGGGTCCTTGTGATTGCTTGCCTGCTGGTGTGTTCATTTGGGAAGCTCAGAAAAATGAGCCAAGAGTAGCAGCCCATGGGATATGCCCTAAAGCTGGAGGTGTGGAAAGAAGGGTAAGGTGTTGAGAAAGCAAACTCAAGAATCCAGTTAGAGTTTCAACTCAGGCACGAAGTGTCAGAGTCAGAAGAAATATGTTTTCCTGCTTTTAAATGTACTACATATGCAAATACATTTCCAGGCACCTCAGATGGATGCCATTTTTTTGGTTGCCACTTTTATAACTGTCTTTCCTGATCTAGTCCTCGGTGCATAAATGTTACTGATACATCAATTTCCTTCAATAAAATGGGAGTGCCTCTTATGTATACTCCGCTGGATATTGAGAATACAAAAATAAGCAAGACATCACTGTTACCCACAGAGAGCTCACAGTCGAGTGGGTGAGGCAGACAGGTAAGTATATCATTTCAGTACCAGGTAATAAAGAGGAAAGTGGCATGTGGAGACATGGTGCTGTGGAGGCAGGAAGAGGGACACTTGGTCCAGCCCGGCCAGGGAGAGGTAAGGGTAGACAGTCCAACAAGGATTCCTGGGGAAGTTGATGCCTGAGCAGTTTTTGAAAGAAAAGGAGATGGACTTCTGGTAAGAGGAAACTTGACAGGTAGCACAGAGCCACCCACCAAGCACTAGTCTGTTACTTTTTTGAGGGTAGGAGTTGCAGAAAGAGACAGGGAATAAGAGAATCCTACAGCTCAAGTGTTTGGGGCTCCTGTCCAGTAACACAACTGAAGAATCATCATCTCTGAAATAGAACAATGGATAAACGGAATTTGGCTTGAAAGACTCAATTTATGTCTAACAGTCTGGGAGCCATGTAAGGCACAATGTTCTTGCCGGATGGTCCAGCAAAAGTAGCCTGGACAAATCAGAGTTTCATCAGAATTGGGGCTAACATTTAATCCACATTTCTCCCATAGCTCTCCCTTTACTAACTATCATCATGATTACTATTTTAACTGCTCATGTTTTTGGGCAATGACCATCTGCCCCTTTATATATAGTATCTCTCTGAGGTTAGAATTATTATAATCCCCGTTTTGTAAATGAGGAAACTGAGGCACAGAGCAGTAAAATTACCTAGTTAGCAAGTGCAGGGGCCAGGAGTCACACTCAGGTTTGTGTGTTCCAAAATCCACCCTCTCACTACTCTGCATGGTGTTTGCCCTAACAGCAAGATGGCGGGTGGGGGGCGGGGAAGAGGAAGACATACAAGGAGTGAGGAAGGTTGGTTTACAAATCAAGTTTCCAGTTTCCCATCTCCCAGTCCCAAGGCACTCTCAAGATTTCAAGTAAGAGGGGCGCCTGGGTGGCTCAGTTGGTTAAGCGACTGCCTTCGGCTCAGGTCATGATCCTGGAGTCCCGGGATCGAGTCCCACATCGGGCTCCCTGCTCAGCAGGGAGTCTGCTTCTCCCTCTGACCCTCTTCCCTCTCATGCTCTCATTCTCTCTCTCTCAAATAAATAAATAAAATCTTTAAAAAAAAGATTTCAAGTAAGAAACATTTCTTTGAATAAATGGTTATTTATAGCAACTATCATCTGGCAGAGTTCAAAGCTTTTCTTGTAATTTTGTTATGAAGTTCAAAGTGGCTCCTTCACAGCGGTGTTACCCTGTGCCTTCTTCTAGTCCCCTGAATGTAGAGGTGTCCTGACCAGGGCCCTGTGAAGTCAGTGTTGACGTCCACTTAGCAGCAAGGCTCTGGTAGGAACAGATTTTAACTCACAATCAATAGGCTTTAGTGTTTGTATTATTGAGGCATATCTGGAAATGCATGTTGAAGAACAAGAATGGCTAGAAGCCAATTTTTTAAATTCCTTTGAGTGACTGAGGTGGAACTGAAGTTCAAGTGCAATTTTCCAGGAGCCTGATATGATAGTTGCTGTGAAATCACTCTTTACATGAACTTTTTGAAATTTTGTTCAGCATGAATTCATTTCATATAGTACAGACAGAACTGCCTTTTAATTTATACAAATACAGACAATGGAAGAGCACTCCTAACACAATGAAAGCACTGGGGTTACTTCAATGTACTGAAATACACATCACAGAATTGTCTGATTCCTGTTATTCCCCTGGCCTCTTTAAATCCATGCTTTGGTAACTCCTTAAGCTCCTTGATGGTACCTCCCATTACTTTGGAAATTTCTCACTCCCTAGATCTGCCCCCAATCAAATTGTATGGTGTTCTCTGTTTGCTATGTCATTTGCTAATTTTGTTCACTTATGCTACATTTTTCCCCCGACTTCCAACTGACAGAGACCATCTGTACAGACACAAACAGGTTCCAAAGTACAGGAGAAAAAGTTGGAACTTATACAGGCTCACTTTATAGACCATGATTTCTTACTAACATACCTAGTGTGGGATGGGCATGTGACCAGGGACTCTGCACTTACCTGGTTCCTACTTTATGCACTACAGAGGCTCCCTGACCCCCAAACTATTTTTGGAGTTCCATTTGGAATGTGTATAGAGTCCCCGGCAAATATAGGGAAAACCGGTTTTAATTAATCTGTTAAAAAAGCAAGAGGAAACATGCAAAGGCAGCAATATGTCATTCATTAAACTCATATGGTCTTGTGTATGTGTGGGTGTGTATGTGTGTGTCTTTTCCAAGATCCCCATGTAAATCAAAGTCTAACTAATTATCTGTGTGACTGGGTTCCCCCACAACCTTGAAAAGGGAGACTAATTTAGATTTTACTAATTTATCTTTTTCCAAATAAGATTTTGAGATAGTTTCAGCTCATGAAATATTTCTGATTAAAAGACCTACAGCTGGACAAAGCAGTTCCCTTGCTAATTCCGATAGATGGGTAGTCGCTGTTTGGAATGCTGCGTTGAGAAGGATTCTGGGGTGCCCTGGGTTCAGTGGGAAACAATGCCATGATCACTTAGAAAAATCACGGACCAGGAGTGGAGGTAAGGCAGCAGGTGCCGAGTTCTCATTTGCCAGCCCTGCTCCAGGCCTTCATTCACCAACAGCTTTAGCCATACCCGAAAACTTCATCCTACACCACCTGTGGTTGAAGTCACATTGTTCTAATTCCCATTGTCTCAATTACAGCACCATTTTTCTCCTTAATCTGACTTGGATCCAACTCTAGTTCTCCAAGAAAGGGCCACAGTCTCCTTCCCATCCCCGAAGCGGTAAATGTTATCTATGAAATTGCTGCTCGGCTCATATCTTGTTAACACATTCACTAATTTAAGATAGGGAGCATGTTGCCAATCAATGCCCAAAATTAACTTAAAAAAACTGGTTCCTTTTTCATTCAAAAGATTAATGTCAAGCAGATATTAAAATGTTTTGTGTAGACAATGCGTAATTGATCTAGGTAGTGATAGGGTGTCAGGATTTTTGGTGGAGGAGAGAGATGTGTTCGGGAGACAGTAAACAGCAAACAAAAAAGCCAAAACAAACAAACAAACAAACAAACAAACCTCAACACCAAAAAACCAAACCAAAACAAAACCACCAACCACCAACCACCAACCCAGTACCAGGAATGATCAAATCCAAAATAATAATTTCAATGACCATATTACTACTTATAAATGAGATCTTGCTTCATGCTAAGAACTGAGCAAAGATTTTGTGTGTATTTTTCTCTTTTAGCACTGACAACTTTTCTATGAACAAAGTATTATTATCATCCCCATTTACAGATGAAGAAACTGAGGCTTGGATGGGCCAACTTTCCTATCATTGCACTGGTAGCAAGAGACAGAACTGGCTGGATTTGAATCCAGGCATTCTGACTCCAAAACTTAAGCCTTGAATGGTTCATTCTACAATTTTCAAATCAGACAAGAATGATTGCTAAAAAATGAATGAGATGTGAAGCCCACACTCATTGGTCTCCTTCTGGAATGTACTACCAAGGCCATCTTAGGGGAGGTAATTAACCAGGGGTAGAATTAAGTCTCCTCCCAGAAATAGCCATAGTGACCAATCACGTAGAACAAATGACTTGTGAGGAGAGAAAGCAATTCTCAGACCAGAAACTGGAATTCCTCTGTGGCTTTGTAAGTTCAAGAGTTTAATAATTCTTGAACTTACAAAGGTGCCTGGGTAGCTCCATTGGTTAAATGGCCAATTCTTGATTTCAGACTCTTGATTTCAGCTCAGGTAGTGATCTCAGGGCTGTGAGTTCAAACCCTGTGTTAGGCTCCACACTGGGTATGGAACTTGCTTTAAGATTCTCTCTCTCCTTCTGCCCCTCCCCACCCCCCTCTCTCTCTCTCTCAAAAATTAAAAATTAAAAAAACCCCCACAGCTTTTGTGTTAAAGTTGAGTATTGCAATTATTGAGTTAATATTGAGTATTAACATAGGCAAAACAGTTGGTTAGCGAATTCAAACAACCATCCTAATGATATTCCCCAATACTTTATTCAGATACCTGACTAACCATTTTCCTCCCCCAAATGCTTGGGGTTTATGAAGCCCGTATTTTTGATGGGGTTAAAAAGCAAGGTACCCATTTGTGTAAAGAAAAATAATGTCAATATCTGAGATATTACCTTCCGTTTGCTTGTAATCAATGAATTTTTTAGAAATATGGGCCGACTTGCTTTTGAGTTCCATGAGAACATTTTTCAGGAAATGCATCAGATTTTTGAAGTGTTCTGCACATGGGGTTTGTGGAGGGCTGTGTGGCAGAACATTCTTCAAGGTATGATGGGCTCCAGTGGGGCACTGGGGCATGGCAGCCAACGTTACCACCACAAAAGGCACAAGATACCCTGAACTTTAGCTGGACTCTGTGCCTCCAGCTGAAGGGACATGGATGAAATCACTGCACATCTGTTCAGCTAAGTATCTAGCTCAGGGATCTTATTTCTGCCCCTTCTATAACTACCGCAACACTGTCCAGAGACTCAGGGATGTGGACCACACACCCAAGGGTCAGAACCAAGATGCGCACTCAGGTTCATGAAATGCCAACACTACAATGGGCTACTCCTAAGCCTGGAGTTGCCTCGCACCGAAATCTACCTATTAATCTGCCTCATCATCCAATTCATCCCATTCTTAATTTTTACCCTGCCCTGAATGAAACCCTGGACTCCAATGGATGCGATCACCTGTCCTTTGCCAATGTTTGTTTCTGCCCTCATGCGTGCGGTATTTCTCTGCACTATGCACCCCATCCCTAACCTAAGTGTGTCTGTCCTCCAAAGCACAAGTGAGGAACAGAGAGGGACAGACTTTGAAGCCAGGCTGACTGAGCTCTGCTGCTTTCTGTGTCTGAGTGCCCTACTTCACTCCTCTGGGCCTGTCTGATAATAATGCTGACTTCCCATGTTGCTGTGAATCCCGGAGAGAATACATATCAGGTCCCTAGAATTGTGTTTCGCCCATGGTAGGTGCAAGGGCCTGGATGGAACTAATGAGGCTCTCAGCTTATTGTTTCCATCTCGTTCACAAGCACCTGCTGTGTGTGCATGGCTGTGCCATAGTTAGGGAGGCTCTGAGAGATGCTGAGGCTGGACCACTGCAGCCATCTGACCACTCAAGGGAAGAGGCTGCCTGAGAATGGAGTCAAAAGGGAGGCAAGCGGAGATGTGATAAGAAGGGGGAGACATTCCCGATGGCGTCAGTAGAGTACCTGGAAGCAGCCAGGCCTGAAGCAACATAGCCACTAAGTTTTCAATATATGAACTAATTTATTCTCCACCCTACCTTCATTTTGTTGTTGCTGTTGTTTTGTTCTTTAAGCCAGCTTGAGTTGATTTTTGTCACTTAGAACCAAATGCGTCCTGCCTAAAACTCATCATCCAGCCCAAGTGAGAAAATGACTTGGCCAGTGCCACACGGTTATTTAGAACTGAAAACAGATTCCAGATTTTCTGTCTCCAGTATTTTAAGAATTTCATGTTCTGTAAGCTGACTCCCTTCCTTTTAAATCACAATAAATCATACATGTGGGGTCCCAGAGAAACCACTTATGGTGGAAGGTATCTAGATTTATAAGAATACTGTGGGCACTAAAGAGGAGAGGAGAGGAGATACGGGCAGGTAGCTGACTACTTGTTACCCATCAAGCATGCGCTGCAGCAGCTGTTTGTCCTCAGCTTTGGAGAGAAACTCAGATCACCTTCTAGCTGGTGCCGGGCCTTACATACACCACACAGATCTTGGAGTAGGGTGAGAGGGATTCAATTTCTTATCTACAGCTTACATTTTTAAAAAAGAACAGAGACAGTAGTCTCGATTATAATTGTAGAATGCAAAATGACCACAATGAATATAGCATCTTAAAATGAAAATACAGACATATATACATTCATATTTTATATTGTTATCATAATATATATATTCCCTGTAGCAACCTGCTTATATTTAGTGCTGAGGTTAGGTTGGATCAGTTGTTCTTAGCAGGGGACAATTTTGCTCCCCAGGGGACATTCGGCAATGTCTAGAGACATTGTGATTGTCACAATTTGTTGGGGTGGGGAGAGGATGCTACTGGCCTGTAGGGAGTAGAGACCAGAGACAGTGCTTAACATCTTACAATGCAGAGAATAGTTTTCCATGACAAAGAATTTCTAGGCCCAAAATGTCAACATTGCTGAGGTTGAGAAACCCTGAGTCCGCTGGAGTGATAGCTTTAGATTGGTACTTGATGTTATGTGGTCCATCTTTAAACTCTTTTTTCCAGTTGATAAGAATTGGATATTAGAAGTGAAAAATTTGATTAAGCCAGCTCTCTCCCCCACCCAAGAAAAGTTTAAGCAAATAAGCTTACACTGTTATTGGGGAATTTCTGTTAGAGGGCAGGAAAATTTCCTCAGGCAGAGTCTAAGTCATCACTGAGGGAAGTTACAACATGCCTTTCTCCGGAGCCAGGCAAGACCTGTTTGTCAAGAGATAGTTGGGCTCTCTTCATAGAGGCAAGAGATTCAGGGAAGAGTGTTCCAACTCAGTTGTAGCGTACTGAACCTCACCTGAGGAATTTTCATGATGACCGTTTGTGTCTTGTCAATGAGGCGGTATCAACCTAACTCATTCCATATCACTCGTTTGAAGTTTTTATTTTTACAGAAGACCTAATTGCTCTCCTCACTCACACTTCACTGAACTCAGTAAAACCCAGCTAAGCATTTCTTGGAAACAAAGTGTTTTCAGATGGCCCTGACAAAGCCATCCCGATTGCGCACCAGCTATTATACATGATTTACTGGAAGAGTGATGAGCTGTTGGCCTTGCCCCAGGGAGAGGGCCTCTTTCAGGAGCACTGGCATGAACTGTCTTCACGGTGTGGGGCTCCGTGCATTTGGGTGTTGTTATTACATCTAACAACTTGCATGTTTATATGTCACATCTTCCTGAAAGCATTGCACTTTGGAAGGTGTCAAATATAGTTCAGGCTAGAGATGGAAGGTGGAGTTTATTTTTGAACTAATATGATCTCTGTCATTTTCTAATGCCAGCCCTTTCATGTTCATGAGGTGAAATGCAGTGAATCTGTGCAGCTTCCTCTTTTGAGGACACAAATCCACTTTACCTGCAGCGACATAACTGTCCACCAAAGGGTAATGAATCCTTAAATACCTTCTGGCCAGAAATTCCCAGTTGCTTGATACATATACCCTAATTACATCCCCCAGCTCCTTCAAGATGACATGCCATTGTTATTTGGGTGATGCGTAGGTGTCTAGATCAGTGAGGTTCAATAGAACTTTCTGTGATGAGGGGCATAATCTATGTCTACCATGTTTAATACATGGAGCCATTGAGCCCTTGGAATGCAGCCATATATGGCTAGTAGTTACCACACTGGGCAGTACAGTCTAGATTATGGCTCTAGCTTCCCAGTTTCTGATATCTCCTATGCTCCTATGTGTCTCCCCTCTGTCTAGGAGCCAACATATTTCTGATTGGGCAAATTTGCTCACATCATGCTTCTTCTCTCAATTTTCCCAAGACTACCCACTGCCTACATAAAAAGGTTCCAACTCTTGTATGGCAATCCTCTCTTGCCAGGCCTCCCCATTCCCTATACTCCAACCACATCAAAGCTACTATATTACTGAATATCTATTTTTCCCTCCCTGTGTATGGTAGGTATTCCCTTCTCATAGGCAGTCTCACCTTCCTCCTGAACACCTCCTTAAAGACTCAGCTCAAAAATAACCTTTATGTAAGTCTTTCCTAATCACCTCAGCCAGAGGTACCCAGGACAAACTTTTATCATTGTACAACTGACCCTTGAGAAGCTGACACTGCACACAGTCAAAAATCCACATATTTTTGGGGGGGAGGGGGAGGGAAGGACAGAGGGAGAGGAAAAGGGAGAATCTTAAGCAGGCTCTACACCCAGCGTGGAGCCTGACGTGGGGTTCAATCTCATGACCCTGAGACCACGGCCTGAGCCGAAATCCAAAGTTGGAAGCTTAACTGACTGAGCCACCCAGGCACCTCAGAAATCCACATATAACTTTTGACTTAAATACTTATAACTTAACTACTAATAGCCTACTGTGGACCAGAAGCCTTACCAATAATATCAACAGTCAATTACACATATCTTGTATGTTATATGTATTATATGCTATATTCTTAAAGTAAGCTAGAGAAAAAAATGTTAAGAAAATCAAAAGAGAAAATATATTTACAGTACTGAACTGTATTTACTGAAAACAATCTGTGCCTAATCGGACCTGTGCAGTTCAAATCCATGTTGTTGAATTAACTGTACTTGTAATATGTTAGCCTATTTGTCTAAATGTCTGGCTCATTCATGAGACTATGAGTGACTGGGGAGAAAAGCGTGGATTATATACCTTTGTATCCTAGCACCCAGACCAGAGTTTGTATGCAACAAAACAGCGGTATGATTTGTTGATTACAACAGTTCACTCCACAATATTGGTTAAATATATATCAAATGCACGTGGCGTTGGTCTCACTGCAGGTCGCTGTGCCTGCTGGTCTTGGGTATTAGGTGCCTCTCAATGTATAAGTATTTTGTTGAAAAGAAGGGATTCTGATCTTAAATCTATGTTTTCTTCTGTTAATCAAGTGGCTAGAGTATTAGGTTATGACTTCAGCTGATGCTCAAATGAAGATCTAGCAGTCTTTGACATATGTGGAGGAAAAACTTACTGTTAGATTAATACAGAGACAATATGTCAGTCTCCAAGGTATACCTTTCTAGAGAATTTTCCAGGGTGGTGGTGTGCCTGTATTTTTTGGCTCAGCTATTGAGCTTAGAACCTAACCCCTGTGTAAGATGTGACTCCATTCTAACCATAAAGTTTCCCACCTAGGGAAGTAATGGGGAGATGTGACCCAACACTACCTAGGAACACAAGATCAGAGTGCTGAATTGTGTGGACACTGCAGTCCCTTATGGAGTTGTCTGTCTGAGCTGAATAACATGCAGAAGATATGTTAAAATATTAAATTTCCTTGCCTACCTGGAATCTACATTACTCTCTCAAAAGAGCTTAGATGACGGGGGGAAATTGCTGGAGAAAGATTTAAAGAAACTGTATGTTCATGCTAAAACTTAATTTTCAAAGGGCCTTGGAAAACCTCCCCCATGACACATGGAATCTAGCTTACTTTTGTGTTCATTTCTTGGGTTCATGGTATATGGAAATAACAATATCCACTCACTAAGATTTACTGAGTTCTTATGATGTGCTAGGCATTACTTTTAAGACCTTTACATGTATTATTTTATTTAATATTCTAACAACCATTTGAGATAGGTAATATTAACCTCATTTTAAAGAAGGTAAGACTGAATTAAGAGGAGATAGGTTGGCTGGGAGGAAGAATTTGAGTCTAGGCATTCTGGCTTTAAGCTCATACCACACTGTACAGGAAATGACAATGGACTTTAATTAACCTTTGTAATGATGAAGGACCAATCACTGATGACAATATGGTTGGCACGGGAACCAGACTGAAGTTCAAATCTTGACTCTGCCACAAATCTGCTGGGGAACTTTAGGCAAGTCACTTAACTCTTCTGTGCTCAAATGTTTGATAAGCAGAATGTGTATAAATAGATATCACAGATTATTATAAATATTAAATAAGACATTGAAGTAAATGGTAAGTATTATCATCATCTATTAGAAGGGTAGGAGATAGTTGTCCTAGTCCTCCTCCAGGACATTTTGAGAATTAAATAAGAACATGTATGGACATTGCAAATGGCGAAGTGTTCTGCAAATGGTAATTGTTTTCTTTTTCATTACCGGAAGCTTTCCTTTCCAAAGGCTTTGTCTACAGAGAGCAAACAATTCTGAACTGTAAGCCTGTGTTTTGCTATGTGCTGAAGAGACCACGAAGATAAAACATGGGCTCCATGCAGCAGATACTTGGACCATTTCATCTCTCTGCTGTCTAGGCTCACATGACCCTACCTATTTCTCACTGATCCGTCCTTGATAAGATGCTACAGATGAGATACAGAGGGAGTCTAACTACCCATAACCAACAGGAAGACTGAAAAACTCCCCATCGAAGACAGAGAAATGTTTTGAAACCAGAATGGACAATGTAAACTAGACTGGTACTAGGTCTAGTTTGTTAGGCCATGAATGTCATACACATTAGTTCATTCCTTCTCTGAACAGTCATTGCCTTGTACTGAAAAAACAAAACAAAACAAAACAAAACAAAACCCACTAACCATATAGTTGGACTACTAGAATTAAGAGACCAGGGCTCCTTATTCTGGCTACTAGATGCTAGCTAGTTTTGTAACCTAGAGCAAACTGCTTACCCTCACCAGGCCTCAGTTAACATATGCAATGTTACCACACTAACACATAATAGCACCCAGTACTTTTAAGAACTATGATGATGTAGTTTCACATCCTTTCCTGTGCATGGAAGGTATTCTCTTCTCCTTGACAATCTCAACTTCTTCTGAACATCTCCTTAAAGGTGATCAGGCTTCTGAGTAAGACTTTCCTGATCACCCCACCCACTGGTACCCAGGACATACTTTTATTTTTGTACTTGTAATATGTCAGCCACATCAAACCCACACTGATTCGGTATTCCAGTGGAAGAGGCTAGTGTTCACTAAAATTTTTTGAGCATTTACAATGTTCTAGGCAATATGTTTATTGGTTTAAAATTTATGTAATGCTTCCAACAATACTGGAAGGTACTATTATTATCCCCATTTTACAGATGAGGAAACTGAAGCTCATAGAGATCAAGGGATTTGACCAAGGTCACACAGCAAGTAACAGACAAAGCCAAGATGCTAATTCAGATCTCTTTGATTAAACACATATAGTTTTTGCAACACTAGAGATGTCAAAAGAGAAGGGTGGGTAATTCCAGCTAGGATAAGCTGGGAAGGCAGATTAGAAGAGGTAGCAGTCTGGGCATAACACAACAATCTGTAGGAGCTCTCCTTCAGCTCTAAAAGTCCACAATTTCAAAATATTCTGCCTGCATAGCAAGTATGGAGATCAATAATCAGGTCAAGATCACAGATGAGGTTGTACCCTAGCAGGAATTCACAACCTGACTCCCACCTTCCTCATCTTCTCCAAGACTGGCTTCCTTTCTTCATGAAGGTCAGAATGAATCTTCAAATTTCTCTCTTCAGTCCTGCAAAGGCAGCTGCTGCATGGGACTGATCTCTGAAGACTCACTTAGTACAGCCTTCAGGGAAAACTATACATTAATCCAGACAGCTGGAGATATGAAAAAAAAAAAAAAGGCCTTAGAAGGGGCAAGATGCTTCCTCTTGGAAGCATTAAGGGAGGAAAGAAGGAGAATTAACTCCACCCCTGGGAGCATGATAATCATGCCTACCAAGCACACCAGCCTCTCAGCTACTCAGCCTCAGGACTGGGCACATAGTGACAGATTTGGGTCTGAAATAGCACAGTGCTATGCTGTTGTTGAAAAGATGTGGAAGGAGAGAGGTTTCAAAGAGCTTCCTCGAAGTCCAGGCAGCCTAGTGGTCAGTCAGATGACAAAGTGTATTAGTTCAGCTCATGAGAAGTTGTTTTGTGTGTGCATGCGTGTGCACATGCGTACACACAACCGTTCTTAAATTGACTAGACTCAGCATTTAATACGCACCCACAGGCCTTGTTGACGAAGTCTCTATTTTCATAAATAATGCCTTTCTCGCCTTTTACAAGCCTGTTTGAAGACCTGCAGTGCATCCTGGCTACAATTCAAAGCCCATCTAATGAAAGCACCTCCACTGTCAGCAATGTTAATGTCACTTTAAAGAGTGTGAAATGTTGCTAAATGTGTCAGGAAACAATTAGATAACATAAGAGGCATGTTTTCTCAGTGCACAGAGAAATATATTATGCAGGCGGGAGATAAAGGCAAAGTTTTCTGAGCTCCAGCATATTCAGCACCTTCCCTCCCTCTTTTTAATCCAACAGAGAAATTGTTTGGCAAGAGTAAGCCCTGTTTCAAATACTTGGAGAAGGGAGAAAGGTCTGCTTTGCCTCTGACTGCTGTCGCTTGAGCCCTGTGCTACCAGGCTCAGCGAGATACAGTCTTCCACTCAAATTAAATGTGCGCCCTCCTAATTAGCATTATAAATATAGGTTTCTCTGAGCCAGAGTTGATAAAATTACAGTGTTGGGCTGGGAAGGAACCGGCAGCTCTCCCATGCCGGCACAATGGCTGTAGTGTTCATACGGTTAGAACAATGCCCCCAGATTCTGCCCCCATCTTCAGAGGTCAGCCTGGGGAAGGAAGGTAAATGCCAAGCGGGCTGACATTAGGACAGCAGCAGGGCCCAGATGCAATCTGTTCTTTGTATGTGATGGTGTAGAGTTTAGTTCCTAAGCTCTGGGGAGTAGGTTCTTACTGTGAAGCTTCTTTGTAGAGTTTTGTCATCTCCGCCACCTGTGGGATTCCAAATGAGAATTGGAAACCACAGGCAAAAATAAATAAAATAAAATAATAAAATAAAATAAAATAAAATAAAATGAAATGAAATAAAATAAAAAGGAAACCACAGGCAAGGGCCAAAGATAATGGATTAGCCTGAGTTACCACCCAGAACCGCTCTCCATGGTTCTGAAACATCACCACGCGCTAGGAACTGGTTTCTTTCCCCCCAACCCTGAGAAATGGATGCCCAAATTCCTGGGGAAAATTTAAATTAAATGAGGGAATCCGTGTAGAAGAGAAAAAAGAAGGGAGTAAATAAAGAGAGACAAGGGCAGAGACTCTGGAATAGGCATAGCCACTGAGTAATTGTCAGGGGGTAAAAGAAGGAAATGATTTGTTTTGACACTATTTTCAAATAATCACAGTTGCCAAGAAAGGTAGCACTGCCGACCAGGGCTGAAATGCCAGAAGACTTAAGGTAACTGAGTTTGTATGTTAGGTGATGCAACGATGTGCAATTTGGGGCATGAACAAACAGGTTTGCGTGGGCAACTAGCAAACCCCATCATGGTGGAAGTGATGTGATTGAAGTTAACATATGCAAGAATTCTCAAGCTTTGTCTTTTCTTATGAAAACTTGCCACATTGTACAGATGAAAAAAAAAAACGAAAACAATTGTGGCTAATAGTTTCCATTTGTTTCACAAAATATGTAATTCTGCAATGTCAGGAAGTCTTAGAAGCTGGGGGTAGGGTTAACTTGCTGCTCATCCTCTTTGCTAATTTGCTATCTCTTGCTGCTCTTTTTTTCTGAGATTAGTAAAATTCATATAATAATCTGGATTAAAGTCAAAGAAAGGTTTGGCTAAAGGCCATTGAATGCTATCTATAGAAGGAACCTTAGATAATATCTGGATCAAGCATTTCACTCTACTGATGACAAAATTATGGCTCAGGGAGAGAAAGTGGCTTTTCCCATACTGCACAGTGAATTAGTAACCTTAGTCCAAGGCTTTGTCCACTAAATTACACTCCTCTTAGTAATACTCAAGTTGAAGGACAAATAGATCAAAGTTTAAGTTTGGATCAAGAAAACTTGGTTTCACAGACAATCATATTTATGGGCTAAAATCCTACACATCTAATGCAAGATGTGTAAAACAGGTACCACCCCCAAATAAAACCCTGCATATAACATTAGACTCTTATTTTCCAAACTACGTTCTTTAGAACACTGAGTTTTCTCAGTATGTAAACATGTGTCCCAGGAAAGAAGGGTTTCATGACCAAAGAGTTTGTGCAGGATGAGACAGTATGAGAAGCATAAGAAAATGAGTTCCACTATAGTCTATGCTCAGGTGATCACATCTGGATTAGCTGATCTATTCCATCCCAGGTTTACACCACCTTAGAGAACCATGCTGAGAAACTGGATTTACCCAAGGGCAGAAATTCAGACTGATGTTTGCACTAGATATCGTCTAATAGGTTATAGGCCCAAAGGTCTTGAGCCTTGAAAAGGGTTAAGAAAAGTTGTAATAATCCTCAAATAAATGAGCCATGACCCATAGAAGAAGAAATGGACTTTTATTAATTGGTTCAGGTGTCAGTTCCAGGAATGATAAAAGTTAACAGAGGCAGATTCAGGTCAATATCTACTGCATTTATCTATGCCTCTCCTTTATATAAGTTCCACCTACTATCATGGTTCTTTAGGCATGTGGTTTATCATTCTTCCTAGAGTGTCATCTACTCTTTCACTCATTCAACACATGTTTATTGAATAACTGCTACATTCCAGGGTCTCTTTCAGGCCAGGACATTGCCCTAGGTGACTGCTGAATCTGCACTATTAGTGTTGTTCTTAATCTTTCCATTCCCCAGAGCACCTAACAAAGTACTTGCTCATAGAAAGTGTTTAATAAGTATCTGCTGACAAAAATGGATAAGAGTGCAAACAACAGTTGCTGAGTAACATCAGAACTGGTATCCTTGTAGGTAATAAGCTTCTCATTACAGAGATTATGCAAGTATTCCCGAGCAGCACTTGTCAGTAAAACCAGAGAGACTGTTTTGGCATTCAGTGAGAGGAAAGATTATAGGCCTTTTAAATTCAGCTCCAGCTCTAAATCCCTATAAATCTCTGAGCATTCTTGTCACTGTCCCTAGGAGTAAAGGAGACATAGGATCATTTCGAGGATGTCTCAAAAGCAAGCAGTCTGCCCAGAGAGTCTCCCTGCCCTACCAGAAGTCAGAAACACATTTGTCTTCCTGCCTTCTGCATATCTGAAAAATTTTAGCTCCCAGCTGAAAAGTGAGACCCATATAGATTCAGGCATCCTTAGAGGACTTAACTTTATTTAAAGGAAACATGTCACTGTGTTGAAGCTTAAGCTCAAATTAATTATAACAAGTGTAATATTTGGCCAACCTTAGTCTCATGTTTCAACATTCCTGCTTGATCAGTTTCCAGAACTAAATGAAAGCCTATAACCATTTGCAATGTAATAACACTTTTTGCTTTTACGACTGCTTTCATCTGTGGATCTCAAAGCATGGTGCAGACAGTAATTAACGTTCACCTGGGAGGTAAGGGTGTATTTGCTCTGCTCATTTGGCAAAGCGGATGTAGGATGGGGTGACTGCTCAATGTCCAGGCAAAAAGTGAAATGGCGGGCTCCTTCTTCCAACCTATTTTTCTCTATGATCCCAGTAAACGAGTCACATTTGTTTAAGCACAGAGTTGGCATATGTGCACTTAAACTAAAATAGTTTCAATCCAGAATAAGAGAAGTTGAAATAAGTGATTACGTGGAAGCTAAAAGGACTAGTGGGGAAATCTCATCCGAATTCCTAGACTAGCCATCATAAAAAAAGACTCTGGAACCCTGCCTTCTCCTCTCTGTTCCTCCCTCCCTTCTCTACATTTATTGAACACATATTCTTTGAGGGTCTAATGCAGGTACTGTTCTAGGGCTGGGACTATAAAGTGAAAAACCAGAATCTTTGCCTTCACGGGGGTTATATTCTGGTGGGGAGAGAGGAAAACCAATAAAAAAAAATGGCAAAAACTAACAACAAATACATGTATTTAAAGACACATATCCAAACACATACATGTCAGTATGCATGTATATATGGGCAATAGGGGGAATGAGAGAAAGGTTAAGGAGAATAGAGATGGCAGGGTAGGGTTCAAGAGGTGCATGCTACTCAATGTCAGGTCATTGGGAAAGACCTTTCTAGTAAGGTAACATTTGAACAGGGATCCGAAGGAAGTGAGAGAGGGAGCTATGCTTGTATCTGGGAGGAGGCACATTGCAGACACAAGGAATAGCATGAACACAGGCTGTGGGCTGACAGCATGCCTGATGCATTTCAGGAATACCATGCAAGTCAGGGAGCCTGCACTGCAATGAGAGATGGGGAAGAGGGAGATCTTATGAGCCACTATGAATTCTTTGGCTTCCATTCTGAGTGAGATGGAAGGCTGCTAGAGAGTTCTTGGGAAGGAGGGACATGTCCGATGTTCAGTATAACAGAATCACTTCAGCTGCTGTGTTGATAAGAGCCTAAGGAAGGCAAGGGCAGAAGCAAGGAGACCCATTAAAAGGTGACTGCAATAATCCACGTCAAAGATTATTGGGGCTTGGACTGGAGAGGCGGTGGTAGTGACAAAGGTGAAAAAGATCAGAACCCGGACGCACTCTGAAGCTCAAGCTAACATGTTTTGCTGATGGATTAATGCGGGTGTGACAGCAAGAGAGGAGTCAATAATAACTCAGTTTGGGGCCTGAATAAACATGGTAACAGAGGCATGAGTCCTCCCACTTTAGGCTATGTGCTTGCTTTAGCATAATATAAAATGAAAGACAAAACTGGATCGAAAACTATTATAAATGTTAGAAAGTGATGCTAATTGTTGCCTAGAAGATCCTTCCCAGACAGATAGGCAAATCATGATTTCATTCACAATGTTATCAAAAAATATCCCCCAGGAAGAAAAAGGTAAAAAAGGGCTTCTAGATCATCTGGAACAGAAAGAACTGACAAGGCAGACACTCATCTTTTGTCTGACTTAAGGAAATCTAATAAAATCTAAGCTGAGAGAGTTGAACTTTCATCTTTGTTCAGGTAAGACAATGCTATACATACTCAGATTTAAAATTTCTCAACATATGCAGGCATAGAAACAGTCCAGAAAATAAGCCATTTTCCCCTGCAAACTCATATTCACATGTGGTACAGAGTAGTAAATTAATTTTGGTCCTGTTCTCCGATTTCTCCTTTAGCTTGACCTGATTTTCTTGCAAGCCTCAGGCACAGTTAATTTGTAGGGAGGGGTGTGTGTATATATTAGAGAGTATGTATTTGTGTGTGTGTGTGAATAGATGGGGATCTTTGCTGAAATATTAATATAGCACCTTTTTATTATTATTTATAGGAGAACTATATCTTCAGGGCTTTTAAAATAAAAAGAAATGGAAGATAGGTGATGTGAAATTATTTTTTAGTGTTCATACCCTTTGGTTGGTATATAAATAATACAAATGAAATGGTAAACAGCATTAAGGGTACAATTATTGAGTAAGTAGAAATGTAGATTCACAACAGTACAAAGTTCCCAGTTATCATGTTATCATGATAAGGAAGCGGCTATTTATGTAAAGCTCTGTAAGGTTGTCCTTTTTTTTCTGTCTTATTTGAATTTTACTGTAGTTGAATTATTTTATTACAGAACTAGAAGACGAATTTCTATCTATAAAGTTGAAAAACTAAAGCCTGGATAGAAATTGGCCACAAATATACAATTTCAGTCTGCATGGAGTAAGTGAAAAGCAAATTGTGACAGTCTATGGAATGAAACAGTTGCTTAATTGGTTCTGAGTGACCCGCCATTCTAGACTGGCATGCAGTATTAATGGTGGAGAAACTGCTTCAAACCTTTCCAGGAAAATATGCCAAGTCCTGTAAAGGAAGGCTAACGTTTTCCTTAACACAGCAACAAAGGAAACATCACCACAAAATCACCTTGGAACCATCGACTTAAAACTATGTTATGAGTGAAATTTCCTCTTCTCAAATGGAGCCTCGATTAAAATGAATGTCTTAGCCCTGTAATCTCCCATAGGGTTATGGAACCTTATTTATTTAAATTGGTTGGTTGTCCCCTGAGAGTTCTACCAATGGAGTGATGCGAAAACTCATTAGTGCCATTTTATTTTTAAATTCCACAGAACAGCCTCAAACAGAGCATGATCGCTTCCCAAAGTGCTCCCACTGTGGAGCATCATTTACCACGGGAAGTGTACCAGTAAATCATAATGCCCATCACTCAAGCCGAGGTTTCTATCTTCCAACGTTCCTATATCACTTTGTAGGTAACAAATCCAGTTCATAATGACACCTGCTATGGAAATGTGACTTACAGGTTGGGCACATGGGCTCCTTTTTTGTCTAATTCTGCAAGTTCTTAAATGATATGAGGAGGACACATAACTTGGAATTCCATGCTAATGAAAAATGTAAAAGAGCCGATCATGCACATTTGCTTTCTAATCAGACTCATACTCAGCTTATACAGTAAAGGCATGAAAGCAAAGAAACACCAATTACCATTAAGCCCAGATGTAAAGAGATCAATGCATGGGCTAACAATTGGGTGCTGTCAAATGTTAAAACCGCTAAATTCTTGTCTTATTAAATCATCTGATGGCCATTTCTTCTTTAGTTAAATAGGGATAAATAATAAAAAACAACTTACAACTAAAAGATGTTAGCATTTTGCAGCTGCTGAATGTCTTTTGGGGAGATTAGATTCTATAATGAGGAGATATAACCATCATTTTATAAAAGCTGTTGCTGTCTTGGGAAAAACACCACTGAATACGATTAGAAAAAGCTTTCCTTCATGAACCTATTACAGTCATGTGCTGATTGCTTAGCACATGCTTAATGATATCTCCATAGCTGAAAAACAATAATTTGTTACTGTAAATCTTGACATAATATATTAAGTTCAACTGTGCTCTTATTAGTTCTGCCTTTGACTTGAATGGTTTAAACTTGCAAAACCCTACAAAAGTTGAAAAGCACATCGACTACCCACATTTTTAACAGACCTATCTAGATTGATCTATCTATCTATCTATCTATCTAGCTAGCTAGCTCTCTTTACAGTCAAAAGTCTACCCTTGAGCTCTGGTATTATAACCAAGGCCAAAATCGGAAGCCTTGCAATAGGAACTTTTTTTTTTTTGAAAGTTTACAAAATACCGTTTTTGGAGTCAGTTTTGCATTATCAGTAGGAACTTTTTATACCCTAAAACAAGTAGATGATAAAACATCCAGAAGGGAAACAGATGATAGGTTCTCATGCCTTATCAAATATTTCTGTAGTATTTGGTACTATGATATCCTTGCTTAATCTCACTGGTGACTATGATAAATCTGGATATATATGTATGTATACACTATTCTTTTTAAAATTAATGACTATACACACAAGCATTAAGCAGGTATCGTCTCGTCTAAGACAAAGAACTTCATACCAGGTCTCGGAATCATGGGTCATAGACCAAATTAAGATAAGCTTGGGTCTCTCACAGACTTTATCCACCACTGCCCTCCATTTCCAGTAGATCTTCCCACCGATAAGCAATCCCCACCCTTGTGAAGCTTCCACTTACTACAAACAACATAATTTCTAAGCTGTGAAAATGGAGATCTCCACACAAAGGCTGACAGAGTTCTTCATAAGCAGGTTTCAAGGCTTTGTTCTTTGCTGCTGGGTTCCACAGAGAAATTCATCTCCTGGGATTGGGGTAACAATTAGGGATTCATGCACTCTAACAGTGATAGAACTAGGTGGGAAAGATCACACACGTTCGTGAATGAACATGAGAAAATTCAGAGTTGCAATTATTTAGCATTTTTAATGCCAAACCTCATCTACATCACACCAATCTCTGAATCCAGCACTACAGACCTACTATTAATTCCCTGCAAGCTAACTGGGGGATGGGGGGGGCAGAGGGGGTGGGACATGAAGTCAGCCCTTGATGACTGGTTGAAGGTCCAGGTTTCTTGCTTTCTCTTCAAGCCCAGGTGCTTTGGAGAGAAGTTCCTCCTCAAGTATCACTGAAGTCTTAGCTTTATGGCCCCCATTCTCCTAAGTAGCCCCCAGGATATAAACTACCAGTCTTTTCCTGGATCTTATTTATGGTGTTGCTTACTTTCAGAAAATATGCTACATCATCTCTGGATTAAACGTGGGAGGAGAAAACAACTTTGTTTTAAATTTTCAGCTCAGGAGAGAAAGTCTTCACAGCACAGAGATTGTGATAGTCACCTAAGTCCTAGTGAAATCCTCCTCCTCAATGAACCTCTCCTGCCTACAGCTCCCACAGTTGATGAGAATGAAGGTTACAAAGTGGAGTGCTTCCTCCCTCCAGCTGACCTTGTGGCCATCATTATAACTCAGTTATAAACACATGTGGTGGGTACAATACTGACCCCCAAAGTCATCCATGTCCTAATTCCTGGGACCTGTGAATATGCCACCTTGCACGGTAAAAGGGACTTTGCAGATATAATTAAGGATCTTGAATTGGGGAGACAAGAGGGAAGCAGGAGGGTCAGACTTCAAGGAGGAGATGTGACCACAGAGGCAAAGGTCAAGAGATGTAAAGAAGGGGCCATGGGCCAGGGAATGTAAGTGGCCTCTAGAAGTGGAAAAGGCAAGGAAACAGATTCCTCCCTAGAGCCTCCAGGAGGAATGCTGACCTGCTGACACCTTGATTTTTGTCCACTCAGACTGCTTTTAGACTTGTCACCTCCAGAAATATAGGGTAATAAATCTGTGTTGTCTTAAGCCACTAAACTGGTGGTAATTTGTTAGGTTAGTAATAGGAAATGAACACAGTAAACAACATGGCTTTAAGGAAGATCTGCTCTAAGTGGTTCGTCTTATCCAGTGTCAGAACCACGCATAGCAGAGTGCTTGGAATGAGTGGAAGTGGGAAAGATGTCTAGCCTGCTCCCAAATTCTTTAGCCAGGAAACTTAGCTCTCTGAGAGCCATCAAATCAACAATAAGCAGAAATAACACTGTCTCTGTGAGTTCTAGCAAAAAGTCACCAGTTAGTGAATCAACTAATATTTTAACTACCCAAGGAGGAAACGTGCTTAAATAAGTAGCTTTTTTAGCAGTGAGTATCTGCGGAATCCTTAAGAGCCTGGGAATTATGGTCACATGGGAGAAATATACAAGTCCATTCCCTGGTTCTAATGCTGTTCTCTAGAGCACAGCCTGTCCAACGGCAGCCCACTAGTTTCATCTGGCAGACAGACATATATATTTTGACCAGAGTAGTGGATTTTTTTTCTTGCTTTTAACTGAATTTTAATGCCCTTTATTAAAATATATGCTCTCCAATTTACCACAGTCTTCACCATTCCCTCTTACTGACCCCTGGCTATTTCATTCATTCACATGACCCAGTTGGTCCTTAGGGACACTTGAATTTTCAATCTAAGAGTAAGAGCTGTGGTGACTTGATTATTATGCATTTACCATTTAACACCTCGAAGCAACTTTTGTGATCTATCCAGTACTCATGACCTATTCAATCGTCTGTTGTGACCCACCAATGTTTACCTTCTGCACGTTCCCAGTAATATGCCACAGGGCTCTCTTGTTGGGCATTCTCAGTGTGTTCAGTGAAAAATTGAGTAAGGATACAAATAATAGTCTTAACATATTTGTAGAGAACATAGTGCTAGAATTAAATGCTTGTATTTTTGACAAGAGAGTGAAAGAAGATCCAAACACATCTGAATCATCCCAACTGAAATCTAAGAGGGTATATTGTAAAGTTCTGCATTTAGGATAAAAGAAGAAAAAAAACCTACCCAAGTACTAGCCGGGAAAATAGGATTCCACAGACGCACATATGAAAAAGGCTTTGGAGCTTTCTATCAGAAGCTTTGGTACAACACATTGATTGACGTGTTTGGCTCAAACAAATCACTAATAGAAGTCAAGGTTCTGATCAAGAGAAACCATACTTCAAATTCTACTGTAACATAGTCAGACCATACTCATGGATGCAGTAACCTTTCAAGACGGACTTCTGTACAGGGGAAGATATGCCTAAGAAAATTGGCAGGATGGGTGTTGGGTTGGGGCTAAATGTGAATCAAGTGAAGATCTGAAGAAAATGAAGATGCTTAGCTAGGAAAATCATAGATCGGCAGGGAAGGTCTGATATATACAGGGACAGATTAGTCTGATCCTAAAGGAGGAATTTGGCATTTATTTTCTTTGCAGAGGGGCGAATAGGGGCCAAGGAACAGAGGAGACAAGAGAAAGCATCTGGCTAAATAGAAGGACATATTTTCTAATGATTTGACTAGTGCACAAGTGGAACAGGCTTTCTGTGGGGGAGTGAGTTCACTGTGGGTGGAAGTGTTCAAACGGTTATTAGATGGCCCAAAGAGGGGATGGAAAGGAGGAAATCTATGTATGGATAAAAATGGGATAAGATGGCTTCTGTGTTCTAATACAAAAGCAAGATTCTCTGGTACTAGGGCCCTACTGTCCTTAAGATAACACAAATTGGGACTGTGATCCACTGGAGGCAGAAGGGGAGAGATCAAGTTCATTTATGTAGAGCAAAAGATGTCACTTAGGGACAATCCAAAAGGACTTTCTCTTCCAATAAATGAGTCCCTGGTGAACCTTAGGCTTGGGAATGTGGTTCATGAGCACGTCCCAGGCTATTAATTTGTTCATCAAAGAGACCCCAAATATCCTACCATTTAAATTTTCAATGTTATTTGTAGCGTTTTTCTCCATGGATTCATCTGTTCTCAACAATTTAAAAGATTCTTGGCATCTTGTAAACAACACCTGAACAGTCTAAAAAAGACTCCCCAGCACTGTTAGGCTACTGGGGGGTGAACATTTTATAGCAATCTAAGCATTGCTGACAGGCCAGAGTCTCCCTTTTCCTCTTTTCTGACTCAGGAGAATTTTTAAATCAAATGATCCGCCAGTCAGGTGCTGGAGATACATGCAGATGAAGAAAGAAGCTGAGTGCAGGGATGCTGGATCTGACCCTTTCCTGAATTGCTGCGCTGTCCTGAGTGAACACTAACACTCACCCTCATTTGTCCACCTTCACTGAGGGCTGACCCCCAGCAGGGGCTGGGCTAGACAGGAGGAACATCATTGGAACCAGACTTAGCCTGCGCCCTTCAGGAATTCACACTTTGGTGAGGGACACAGAAACAGAAGTAGGCGGCTCAATTTTCCCTGTGGTAACTGCTATCAAAGGGATCGGCTTCAAGGGGGCAGGGGAACCCAGAAGAGGGGCAGTTAACATTTCCCGAGGAAGGAGGGGTTGATGACAAATGCAAAGCGAAGACACTTTTGGAACAGACATCACTAGTAGCTGGGGTTGAAAGAATGAGGCTGGAAGGAGGTCCTGCATGATGCTAAGTGGTGTAAAGTCACACGTGGAATGGCCATCGGAAGAGCAAACAGAACTAGCTATCTGGGGCCCTCCCCTGCCTCCACCTAACAACAGAGTTGAATTTTTGATGCTTCTGTTTCCAGTGAGAAGGGGGAAAATAGAATCCCATGTACTTACCTCCCAGGACTTTTTTGAAGACAAAAATGAGAGATGAGTGGTTGGGGCACCTGGGTGGCTCAGGTGGTTAAAGTCAGTTAAGCATCTGGCTTCAGATCAGGTCATAATCTCAGGGTCCTGGAAAGGAGCCCTGCATGGGGCTCAGCAAGGAGTCTGCTTGTCCCTCTGCCTCTGCCCCTCCTCCCCTTTGTGTACATGCGTGCGCTCTCTTTCAAATAAATAAATAAAATCTTTAAAAAAATTAACAAATGAGAGGATACTGTCTGGGAAAAGTTCGTAGTAAATTTAGGTTGGAAATCACAAACTGTGCAGCCTGCAGAACATGGTCTCTTTGTCTGTAGGTATAATACTGAATGCCTTCAGGAGGGTCTATGTTCTCCAGGTCATTTCGGATCCTAGCTGCTCCTCATCTTATTCGACATGCCAGGCTGCTTCCAACCTCTGCGACCTAAGACCAGAACAACTTAATATTAAAGCAGTCTGCACATAGGAATGTGGGAAGTGTGAATATGTTTGCGTCTGGATCTCTCTCTTAGACAGTGGGAAAATGATACATTATTCTGAGCTGTGACATTACCGAGGGTGATTAAGAACAGGTCTTTGATGTTAGTTCTTCTCCATACCGTCCTTTCAAATGAAAGTAAATATCATTCCTGCCCAATTAAGAATGGAGAAATGGTCTGAAAAATTGAGAGAGAGAGACAGACAGACAGACACGGGGCGGGGGGAGGGAGGGAAGGAAAAGTAATGAAGGGGAATGTTTCTACTTGAAAAAATGAAACAAAGAAACTTCTGTTTCTATTGTTCAAGTTATATTCTTAAAGTAAAAATGATTTTTTTACCTAATTTGCAAAAAATGGCAAACAAACCTGAAAGTCGACTTCTAGATGGATGGTCTTTGGCAGTCTTGCAATATGTGATATAAAATATAGTCCATTTTACAGGAAGAGGTATAAGGAGTTGGCTAGAGACAACAGGTATTCATGAATTCAGCATGGCGGGAGGGGAGGGAGAGGATATTAGAAAAGCAAGTAGGGAAGTCAAAGTGAAAGGTGGAGATACTGAAGGGTAAAGACAAGAGAAGTGTGAGAAGGTTTTTTTGGACATCCTCCAATCTCTAAAACATTATCTTTTACATATTTGGAAACTCCAAACTCAAATGGAAGTGAGATAAAGCCAATTAGACCCATTATGCCAGGAGGGACCCATGGAACATGGGTAGAAGGAGAGCTCATACAATGGAGTGTGCCTGAAACCGACTGTTAAGTGGAACATGTCTGGCCAGAAATTCCCGGTATTTCAGTTGCAAATGCCTGCCTAAAGCAGGGGTCCTGCTTCCCCTATTCCTCCCCTAGTTTGAGAGCCATTTACAAATGCATTCTGGTGATGCAGACCCAAAAATTACCAAACAGAAGGAGGCTGCCTAGGAATCTGAACTTTGTTTACACAATTAGGAGACACTCACGTGCACATTCCGTAAATGACAAGGTTCCCGCAGCAAATTAACAAGAATAATTTTCCCATCTCAGGAGCTGTCAAGATGGGCCCTGTTGGCCAATTTATCTTACTCTAGCACATCTCTGGTGCTTGTCAATCAATATGTGAAACATTTGGTGCTGATTGCCATTTTTCTCTCCACTTCCTTTTGCCTCTTGTACCAGGCAATTTACTGCAAGTCAATCAAGGTCGAAGCTGACCTTGTTTAAACAAAACACTGTTGAGCTTTTTTCACACCAACAATTTCAAAGACCGAATAAGCTGTATCTTTTACATTTACACTACCTTTTCTTCCCCTAATGGTTCTCCTAAAATGCCACCCTTGTGTTATAAGCCCCAACTAAAGCCACCTGGAGACTGAGAAAACTATGTTGAGAAAGGGGTGAGAAGATGTGTATTTCAGATACCTATCTGCACTATTCAAGATTCACTCACCAAGCAGAGATATCTTACCTTGAAAGACACTCCTGAGGGTCTTGCTGACACCAGTATGCCCTGATCCAAGGCAGGGCCCCACAGCACAGACCATATACCCCCAATCAGCAGAACTTGGAAACACAAAGCAAGCAATTTCAAGTGTTTGCCCTAGTGATCAGGCCCTACAGTTGAGAGAGTCTTAGGACATTTTGGGGATAATTCCCAATGAATCAAACTTAAACCTTTATTATCATTTTTTTTTACTATGTTATGTTAATCACCCTACATTACATCATTAGTCTTTGATGTAGTGTTCCATGATTCATTGTTTGTGCATAACACCCAGTGCTCCACGCAGAACGTGCCCTCTTTAATACCCATCACCAGGCTAACCCATCCCCCCACCTCCCTCCCCTCTAGAACCCTCAGTTTATCAGAGTCCATCGTCTCTCATGGTTCGTCTCCCCCTCTGATGCATGGAGGAAGCAGCAAAGCCTATTGAAGTTCTTGAAAACAATCTGCTCACAGGTTTTGTTTTCAAAACCTCATTTTTCCTGCAAACCATCTATAATCTCTCTCTCTCTCTCTTTTTTTCTGAATAAATCCAGCTCTGGTTGCTTAGTAAAATATAACTTTGCAACCCCACCCCTGCATATGTTAAGAATAAACATTGAAATGAAGCCTGGCTAAATTTGACTCTCAAAGAAAGAAAGAAATACAGTTAGACAAATATAGAACTTCCTGAAAATAGTAACACGCAGCTTAACTGCTAAAGTAGTGCTATGCTCTCAAAATGATTAATTAGAAATGAATGCTTTTTACGTGCCTACTATTATATATAAGACGCAGCTCAGTGTTTTCAAAAGTGTGATTTCTCCCATTTCCACCTAAAAGAAAAGAACTGAAACAAAATATTCTTGTATTCTTAGAGCAAGAATGATCCCTCTCCTTTCATGCCAAATACAGTTCCACCAGGGTCAACAGATCTTGTGTTAGCCCATAGTCCTATTTTATTTCATCATTAGTCCCAAGACACCATTGATGGAGTCACTCTTCCATCTGTCTATCTTTTCTTGAGTGTCTATTATGCATCAGGCACCATGGAGGACTCAATGGGTGGACAAAACAGAAAAACTCCCTGTTTCATGAAGCTCAGAGTCAGGTCAGGGTGTTAGACACTAATGAAGTCATCTCAACAAATAAAAGTATTATTACAAACCGAGATCAGCGCTGTGCAAGGCCATTGAATGGTGGCCTAAAGGAGGCTGGGAACTTAGGAATGCTCTTTGAGGATATAAACCAGCTCAACTCTGATCAGAGCTACCCGTCCTAGCCCCAGGCTGCTCAAAGTGTGGTCCATGAGCCCCAATCACTCAGTGTCCGAGGAGAGAAATACAGAGGTTGTAAGAAAATGCTTAGAAACTTTATAGCAACCGAACATTGTCACAGTCAAGCACCTGATTAGTAGGAATGAGTCAGAGACCAGTTTGAGCGAGGTCAACCTTGCATGGGAAGTCACACCCGGTACACGCTGCACACAGGTCCTGCGCAGAAAGACCATATTTAAAGGGTCCCTGAAGAATTGGAGAATAAAAGCCTCCTTTACTGCACACAGTTTGAGAAGTTCTGATCTGAGGATGTAAACAATACCCTCCCCCCATCTAACGTTCATTAAGCCAAACACTTGGCCTCATCTAGGCCATAGGAGACAGCATTGCCCCCTTCTTGGTCTGAGAGGGTAAGATGTGTGGGCTGTCATCAGAGCAGTGCCACTTAGAGCCCTCACTGTGAGAGATACTCTAGGATGAAAGAGTTGAATTTGGTCAGAAAGAAAGAATTCACGTTTCTACATTTCTTTTTGCTAGACAGCAAGCACTGCAAAAGTTAATTGCTGAGGAGAGCTGTTGGGTGCTGGGTTTATGTTCCGTTTCTTGCTCTGAAGCTGGTAACATGGGTGTGATCCATCTGGAAAATTCACTGGGCTGTACATTTATGATATGTACACCTTTCTAGGTGTGTGTGTGTGTGTGTATACATATATATATGTATATATGAGACACTTAAATAAAAAGTTTTAAAATGTCACAATCAAAAAAGACAAAGGTAAAGGAATTCTTCAGATTAAAGGAGAAAGAAAAGACCTGAAACACGATGCAACGTGTGATCCTGAAACGGACACAGGCCCGGGAGAAAAAAAAAAGCTGAAACCAGCACATTCGGGGCAATGGATGATATTTACATATGGACTGAGGATTAGATCATATATCAATGCTAACTTTGTGTTTTGGTAATTGGACTGTGGCTACGGAAGAGAATGTCTTTGTTCTTAGGAAACACACACTGAAGTACTCACGGTTAAATGAGCCTGATGTGGAGGCATCTTACTCTTAATTGTTTCAGGAAAAAACAATGTGTGGGGGAACTGGTGAGAGAGGGGCAGAGAGAGTGAGTGTTACGGAGCAAGGCAGAGAGAAGTGGGGGTGAGAATGATAAAGCAAATGACAAATGGGGCAAACAGATACAGTTGGTGAGCCTGGTTTAAGTAAGGGTGCACAGGTGTTCTTTCCACTATTTCTGCAATTTTGAAACTGTACCAAAATAAAAAGTTACAAAAGTGAGGGTGACAATTTTAAAATAAAAGTGAACTGGTTCTTGAAATGAATGGCCAGCCCGACGAGGTGGCACACAGTTGCTCCAACAAATTGGGTGTTTTGTGCAATGAAAAGTGATGTGGCAAGGTCTCTCTCAGCGTTCAGAGTCACTGGCACAATTACCCCTCAAATGGAGGTTGGGAAAGCTTGACAGTTCCCTAGGCGGACATGAATTTCAACTCAGTCTGACACAGCCTGATAGACCAAACATTCTTTTTTTTGACATTAATTCACTTGTGATTTTTACTGTGATGCTGAGTATCTTATCTGGAGGTGGTCCTTAATGGTGCATGGTATATTTTATTGATGTTTCTTTTATTCTGGTGTTTATCTTCCTCATGATTTTATCTGTTGTTACTCTCTGTCTCCTTCAAAATGCTATTCTCTTGTGAGACTAGGCACTGCTTGGAGGCTTAATGAGGCTTCTATATTGTTTGCTGATTTACTGGTTCTTAGTTAGCATGGGGGTGTGGGAGAGGAAGGAAGAGAGAAGAGGTAGGGTGCTCCAGGATCAACGAGATAGTTTGTACCAAGTTCATTTTTTATGTCTGTAGAATCCTTCTGTTATAGTGGAACCCGTCGGGGAGAAACACACTCGTCTCTAATGCCTCCTATCCTTTCTCATAATTTTTGAAGTATCATTATGAGATCCATGCATCACACTCTACAGAATTCCAAATCTGTGTCTTAAGCTTGGCATAAAAGTGAGGGCTGCAACTCTTTTGCTCTGAGCTCCCAGGCGAAGTTATACTTTTCTTTCCCTACAGTCAGCCTTTGGGATTCAAATGCTTACCTATTGTTCCTTTTTGCACTTCCTTATGGGCAAGGCATGTGCTTGATATGCCTTAAATAAGGACATCTTGTGAATTACGTAGGGTAATTCAATTTCTTTCCCAGCCTTGGGAAGTTATCCCGTCATTAAAAAAATAAAAGTATTCTTTCTCTAAAAGAAACTAGAAACACTGCATGTGCTCATTAAAATTAGGCCATCATAATGGAGGACATGGTATTACATTTACTTTATATTTTGCTCTCAATTCTTTAAACATACGCATGCTCGCATGTGAATAAGAACACACACAGTATTTCATTTCTAAAATAAAATGCTATTAAAAAACAACTTATCTCAGGTTCTATCTACCCTCTGCATTTTTCTTTCCTAAAAGCTATGATGCTTTGGTGTTTGATGCTAACAAATGTTATATGACAGGTTCACCGATTTACTGCTCTGCACCCTTTTTAATTATGGATGTATGAAGGAAAATTTCACTGAGAAAAACAATAAATCACCAGTGAAATTATTTGTTAGTTGAATGAGCTGAATAAACAGTTGGCTTCAGGGCAAGGATTCATCTGGCATCTTTTAAGTCATTCCATATTCTCCCTTTCAGTTTCTACACAAAAGCAGGACTGGGCCTGCAGGAATCAGCTGGGAACATAGATGTTGAGGCCTAAGCGAGGGAAACGTGAATACTTGATCCCCAGGTGTCTTGAATGTTGGATAAAATAATTTTTGTCAACTTTTATTAATAATGACAACCTTTAGAAACAGTTGAGTGCATACTGTATATGCATGCCATTTCATTTAATTCTGCCAACAACCCTATCTCCCTACACCTGCAACAACTTCTTGAAGCCAGAATGGGGGAAACCCAGAATTCCAGCCGGTTTCTGACTCCATATCTTGAGCTCCTCAGCCATCAAGTGTCTACAGATTTCCTCAAAGGAAACCACACCTGCTCCAAGAAGTCCTCGTGTATTATTTAAGCTCGAAAAAAGACAGGGCCCAAGTTAATGGTTGAAAACCTGATTCATGTTACCTTAAATCTATACAATGCTTTTTAGGTGATGAAGAAAACAGATCTTTCAAGTTCCTCCTCTGAGAAAACTGAGTTTGAAACAAAGTATGCCAAGAATAGGGCTGAGATCAGAAGCAGAGAACAATGTGCCATCACTGGACTTCCTTCTGGAAGGTGAGAGAAGAGTAATAAGATTGTTAGTTTCAATTTGGAAGCATGGAATATGTAAGGAATGATAACTAGCTATTGCTCTTTTTTTTTTATAATGAATGTCTCCCTCAGAGGCACAAGCAGACATCGGACATTGGAAGCTTCCATGTAGGGAATCAGTTCAGTGCCCTTCCTTGATGTCCCTGTTGAACTCATCCAAAAAGTTATGAAGAATCATGGCCACTTTGAATGCATTCGTACAAATAGCACTGACAGTTTTTAAGCAAGGACAAATGTCTCAGCTTTGAACTCCCCCTCACTCCAGCAAATCGGCTGCCTGTAGCGCATCCCATAAATATCTCAGCTGGAAACTTTCTTTAAAGGTACTTCAGGGGCTCCCGGGTGGTTCAGTCATTAAGCGGCTGCCTTTGGCTCAGGTCATGATCCCAGGGTCCTGGGATCGAGCCCCACATCGGGCTCCCTGCTCTGTGGGAAGCCTGCTTCTCCCTCTCCCACTCCCCCTGCTTGTGTTCCCTCTCTCACTGTGTCTCTGTCAAATAAATAAATAAAATCTAAAAAAAAAAAAAAAATAAAGGTACTTCAATGGACCCTGGAGCTCCCAACTTTGGAAACAGACTTGAGTCTGGTAATCAGATATTCACGTCAGAATTGCCAACCATCTCTGTGGCTCCTCTTGCACCATTAAGCTTCAGACTCCTCGTCCATATACTGATTAGAAATTGCTTTATGCCGGACACTACACACTCGTGTGGAGATGACTGCTTTTGATTTAGTATTTCAGACTAGTGGTTCACGTCCGTATTTCTGATGTGCATTTTCTCTTTGCCTCAATACTACACTAGGTGCAAGTTCCAAAGGGCTTCATGGGGACGTTTTAAGGGGAACCAAGACAGGAACCCAGGGGCCCTGGAAGGTGGAAGAGAGCCACAGAGCTCCCTGGGACAGTTTTGTTTATGGTTTCATGTTATGGTTCGTGTTGCTATGGTTTCATGAAAGATGAGCGAGCCCTTCCTACCTATTACAAATGTGATAGGTAGGCAGAAGATAAGGCCCATTTCACATAGCACCACAACTAGTTGTGTGCCCTGGTCTACAGTGTGTTGCTTTTTGGCATTGACTACCTGGTGGCTTTGAGGCAGAGACTGAAAAATCATTAAGAATATAAAATCTCGACTGTGTCGGTAAGATAAAGATACATACCTCAATAGAAAAATGGGCAAGGCAGAGGTGAACATGGACTTCTCAGATGCACACCCATGCAGCTACTTGTAACGAGATGAAAAGGTATTTGACCTCGCTATTGATCAAACGAATGCAACTTTCAAAAAAAATGATGGGATGTACTTTTTTTTAAGTTAGCAACTAGACCCAGATTTTAGTAAATGTAATATCTAATGCTGGGAAAAGTCTGGGAAATTCAGCACTCTCATATAGCAACAGGAGAGTATATATGGAAATACAACTTTTTTTGGAGAGTGAATCAACAGTTTGTTCACAACCTTGAATCACTCAACTTCCAGGACATTCTCCTGAGGTCGTTATCAAAGATGGACATGAAACGGGTGCATAGCTCACTCTATCCCTTTTTCTGTAATGGTAAAAACTGAGAAATTCAATATCCAACAGGAGCAGCACACATAAATAACCAATGGTGAATCTGTATGTTCCATCACATGTAGTCTTCAAAATAGTATTTTAGAATAATATGAAGTCATGTGAGAAAATATAAACACTATTATACATATCTATGTACTTATACAAAAAATACTATATATTATTAGTAGGATTGTAGCTCATTTTCTTCTTTATATTTTTCTCTTTCTACCTTTCTGAATTTACTTAAACTTAAAAAAGTGAACACAAGATTCTTTTGTAGTGTGTGTGTGTGTGTGTGTGTGTGTGTATAATTATACATATATTAAGATACATATGCATCTTTACTGGGAATCCTGCCCTTTTCTGATGTCACAGAGTTAATTATACCGACCCACAAATCCTATAGGAAATGGACACAATAGGACATGTTCTGTTTTGCCAGAATGTTCACACTTACCACAGTACAACAGATAAAGCACTGTGATGAAAGTCCTGGTTAAAATTGTTGCAAGTGTGCCACCTCCTTTTTGTGGTGAGGCAGCTTCAAAACAGAGTGGGCCAACTCAATGATACAGAAACCTGAAAATGTGTCATCCCACAGCTGGGTGGGTCCTTCAAAAGATGTCACATTTGTCAAAGTGGCTGCCACCTCAATTTGAGAGTCTACAAACTCCTCATGGTGTCCTCAAGTGGTCTTAGATGTCTCCACTGTGAGTTCTGTGGGGGTCGGGCCTGGTCTGAAACACTCTGGTGAATGGGACTGTTTGTTAACTCCAATAGACAATTATGAAGGGCAATTAAAAATTCAAATTATGTTAATAGGCCAGAGAAAAATGACTGTTTGCAGAAATCAGTGGCAATTACCAGACATAATGGTTCTCAATTAGGCTGGAGGGGATTTTCAGTCATTCATAATTCACTATCTTAAATGTATCATAAAAAAGTAATTGTTACTTGTTAATAAAACTTACTTAAAAACAACGCAGCTATCTTGGGCAGAAAGTAACTCTTCTCTCTCCCTCCTCAGTTTTTAAAAAGGTAGAGTCTTAATTTTAAAAGGTAGTGCAGGCTGGTGTGAAACAGAATCAAACAATGCAAATGGGTTTAAAAGAGAAAAGCCGTTTCTGGCCCTCCGCTTGCACTTTCCCAGGGGAAACCATTGTTTTATCAATTCAGTGAGTATTCTTCCTCCCAACCACCTCCGTGCTCCCATTAAAAAGAGGGGAGGGGGGTTGGGGAGACTGTCCAAGGAATATGTTGTATTGATATTTTTAGTCAATTAAAGGTGAAAACATAAAAGCATTATCTTGCTGCTTCTGTCATGTTTGTTTTTCTTCCAAGGTTTTTGATTTTTTTATTTTTATATTCATATGCAGCTCCCATTATCCTTAGGAATATAGTCAGCATTCATGCACATCCTTACAATTCTATTCTGAGGCAGTGCGGTTTGCTGTATAAATTGTACCGCGCATGGGATGGGATTCAAGGACTCTGACCAGTTGGTTCCAAGCTTTATTTCTGGTGCTTCGGGGAGAACCAAAGAGGGGTACAAGAGGCAAGAGACAAGGAGAAAGGAGCACGGGAAGGACTCTTAAATAGCTGAAGGATTAAAAGAATGGATTTTTCTCTTGCTGGGTGCCACCTGATAATGCCTCTTTTGTCTACTGTTATGGATTCTGTTGAAAAAAAATGACAGTTGTGTTCTCAATCTTCTTGCCCAAGCAAGAAAACTTAGTACAACTTTAAGTCCCAGATTGTAGCTCTGCATCCAATGGAAAGACTGAAGCAAAGACAAGAATGAGCTCTTTCCATCCCCCTGCAATGATCTTCTCACTTTGCTGAGACACAGTTCAGCAATATTGCCAGAAACTTCTCTAAAGGGACACTCTAGGCTACTCTGACCTGGGCACTTCATAGACATGACCTTATTTAATTTTCACCAGCACCCCATGAAGTGGGCATTTTTTCTATCCCCATGTCACAGCGGAGGGTCCTGAGCATTCGGAGAGGGTCCCTACCATGCTCAGAGTGACACTGAGTTAGTAGCAATGCTGGCATTTGAACCCAGATACTTCTGGTCCCAAATCTACATACATTCTCCTCCAATGCACGGTCTCTCTGTTGAAATGGTACAGACATGCGCAACTGTGAGCTGTCATAGTTTATGACATCTCAACTTATGACTGCCCTGTATTTTTCTTTCTTTCAGGGAAAGGATGCTACCCACTACTTTGACCAGTGAACATCTTAGGGATATTTAAGGACATGGAGTCAGCTATGCATACACAAATGATCCTGATTTTGAACATTTTTTCAAAAGTATTTGGAGCAATGAAGACTGCAGAGGAGTTTGTTTTGAAAATACTCATCAGTAAAGAAAGAAAGTATCTACAGTCTGTCCTTCTCGGACTTGTGTCTTAAAAGTGGTTGTACTCTCAATGGGAGGAGAAAAATCTCCAGAAAGAGTACTTAGCATATACATTTTGTAACAAGATCCACACATGGCTGGCTTCTTGCTGTCATTCACATCATCGTTCAAATTTCCCTTCTCAGAAACGTTTTCCCTTCCAGCACCTCTAGAGTAGGGGGTATAAAGTACCTGTTACTCTGTCTCACACACCCCTAGGTTCATGGTTTTTCAAACATGACTCACACTGATGTTTTGCTGATTTACCTATTCATGCCTACCTCTGCTTCCTGGGATGTCAGCTCCATGGAAAGCAAGGTCTTTGTCTGACATGTTTCCCACCGTATCCCCATCCCTAACTCCGTGCCTAGCATATAAGTATTTGTTGATGAATGAAGAGATGTTTGTAAAATTAGGCATCGGTTTTCACAAACAGTCAGGTGTGGGCTTCTAGGAATGGACTTTCATCTGTAAGAGTCCTAAGAAGTAAGGGCAATCAGGTCCTAAGTAGAAATAGCACCTGGAGTTGGTGGCTGTCCTAGAGACCGAACAACAGACATCATCACAGGGATTTAGAAAGGAAGGGGAAATCACTAGGTCTCTTCACTCTGCCCCTTCCTGAGGCTGCCTAGAGCTCTCAGCAGCTCAAAGCGGCAGAAAGGAAGTATCAACATTTCTTCAGTTGGTGCTAGACTGTTCGCCCACATGGATGGTATGTTTTTCAGTGGGACTGCAGTTCTGTTGTCTGGAGGAGAGTGCTTTTCTCTTCAGTAGTAATGTTTCACACTGCCAACTCAAGGCTGCTGATTAGGTAAAAGACTATGCTAATATTCAGGTCCATCAATCCATAGGAGGAGATGAGCTTCGGAAGCACCACGGTGACTTTCTCTACTAGAATCTGTTGTGGGATGGGTTCTGACTGCCAATACTCCACTCTTCAGGACTGATCTAGTTAACACTTTGTGTGTGTTTCTGCTTTTGAAGTCGTCACCATGGAAGGACACACTTCTGGTGGAGTCTAAAGTCCTTTGACCCTTTGATTCTAGCATTTGAATTGTTTTTCCTTTCCTTGTATAAATGCTGTGTACCTGACTTACAAGGTAAAAGTGACTGATTCTATTTTTATATTTTAAAAAAGTTTTCATGATGCTTGCAAATTTTAAAATAGAACACAATGTTTAAATGTATAAGAATGTAAGAAATGCTTAGTGACCTTTACAAATAAGGATAGCTGTAAAGAGGAACAATGGCTTCTCCTCCTCACCACCCTCATGCTTTGTCTCCCCCTCCTAGTAAACCCACTCTCTAGCTACAACTGCTCTGGATGGTTTGTTATGTGTCCAGTAGAACACTGATCAAAGCTTAACAATTGGCTCTGCAGAAATAAAAAGCTCTGATTTGAAGCATTTGCTGATTTCCGTGGAGTAAATATTCTCACCATCTATAATTTCAGGATAAGGTTATGGTGGAATTGGGCCAAGGGTGTTGTATGATCAGTTCTATGAGACAGTGCAAGTTGTCTCTAGCACACCACTGTGTGCTGCCTTCAAATTATCTCTTTTTCTCCCTTCTTTCCTTCCTCCTTTCTATACTTACATACTTGTACATAAGTATATTTCTTTTTCTCCCTTCCTTCCCTCCTCCTCCATATATACTTGTACATAAACAGACATATGTGAATCAGTGTCGTACGTGAACACTGTGCATTTTGTTCTGCAACTTTCGCTTTTTCACACGGCATACTGTGGCTCTGCATTTTGGAAAATCTCTTGACACACTCCTTGTCACTGGAAACACCCTGTGCTAGCTCCAGAGCAAAGCTGAGAATCCCTCGGTCTACACAGACAAGCCTGGGAGCATGCGTGTGTGGCCACATGCTCGCTACAGTCTATCTTTTGTAAAAGGGAGTAATTCATCATTGGGCAGCAGGTTTTGCTCAGATGGTTTATTGTCCTGACCTCATTAAAAGCATGTAATCCACGCAGTGCTGTAAATCTATGCCTCTAAATACTTTCCTCTTTAAATTTTTAATACTGCACACATGAAGGGAAAGGTTAAAGCCAATTAAAAGAGATACAAATACCATTATTACTGCCCTGACAAACAGTTAGTTATTGGATTTGGTCGTTTCAGTTTAGAAAGCCATTATTTTTGTTCCTGAATGAATTAGTAATCAAGCTGTTTATTGACTTGTCTCATCTCCGAGATGCTAAATATTTTTTGGTCCATTCTCTCTGTCAATTGGCATCATTCCTACACACATAAAAATTACAGACAACTTAAGGTCTAAGTGCAAACAATAACTGCACAGCTGCACGTGGAAACCCACATATGGACAGAACCATCATTTGCACTGTGGTCCAGAAAGGAGAGCGCCACTCAATTCATTCTTATGCAGCAAATAGTTGTTATTGTCATTGCTGTTGTCCCCTCCCATTAAAGCTATTATAGGATCCTGACAAATACTAAAAGCATTTATAGCTGAAAGAACGCTGGGAAAATTGCTGTAAAAGGATTGACAAATGATGATCTTTCTGTCCGCAAGTTTCTTATTTCCTGTGCAAAATGGACCAAAAGAATAAAGAAAAAGAGACAGGATCATTAATGTAGGAACTTGGTCTTGTTTTCTGACATGAATTCATAATTCATATTTTCCATTGCATTTAACCAAAAACGTGACTCTGTTTATGACAAGGCCATAGCACTGTTGCTGTTTTAGGCTGTCTGGGGTGCCCCCTTGGCTTCCAACCCTCTCTTCGCTCCCCCAGGGAACAGAATTTAGGTTCTATGGATCTAAGATGACCTAAGGGTATGTAAGAGCGGATCTGAAATTGGACCAACTGTCCAGCCACAGGTCCAGGGGACCTTGTGAGAAACAATGCTATTTGGTGTTGGCTTCAGAATAAAGGCACACCCGCAGACTCACATCCATAAGAATTTATACAACTCATAATTCATATAAGTGGCCTATCATTTTTCTTGGTATCCTGCTGTTCCTACCTATAAGAAGTCAGTCAGGTATACTTAAAAAAGGAAGAAAAGAGGAAAGCTTTCAGAACATCATGGAGCTCAAATTTCAAAGGAGAGCATGAAACACACATGTTCATAAGGAAAATCACAACGTAGAGCGAGCAAGAGAGAGAGAGCATAAAGTGAAATATTTTCCAATTAGGAGGATGAAAACCTAAAACTGAAAAGGAGGATTTTCTGTATTATCTTGGCACTGGAAGGGCTAGAAGAGTGTGGTCAAAGTGTGTCCCCTGGACCAGCAGCAACACTGCTTTCTGAGGACTTGTTAGAAATGCAAATTGGGGGACCTACCCCAGACACACTGAAGTAGAAATTTGGGTTGGGGCCCAAAAATGTGTTTTAACAAGTCCTCCTTTAACAAGGAGGATTCTGATGCCCAGTGAAGTTTGAGAATCTTTGTTATACAGAATACACTTTCCTTAGCTGGTTCTCTTCAGTCTGTCCTTGCAGCTGGTCATAACCTTTTAAACACGAACTGACCACTCTGTCCTTTGTTTGCATACTAGACCACACACCACAACACACAACAGTGATTTGTTTACATACCCTGCTCTCCTACTAGACTGGAAGCTCCTTGAGGCCAGAGGCTTTATCTGATTCACTTCTTTATTCTCAGTGTCCAGACAGGGGACTGGACCAAAGCAAGTGCTTAGGAAATTAATTATAAGATAAAATGGCTAGATAAGCCCCATGAATGAAAAAGAAACATTTAGAAGTACATAAACCCATTAAAGGTCTTAGTTCTAACTTAGGAAGACCCATGCCTACATAAAAATGATTTTTTTTCTTCAAAAAAAGAAAAAGAAAAAGAAAAAACTGGTCAAAGGAACATTCTTAAGCAACTTCTAATGGGTTCACTGTTTATTCTCTTGGGAAAAGCAAGAAATAATTGAACACACCTCACACGAATAGCCTCTTAGAAAGTGTGTCGACAATCCAGTTGGTCTGAATATTCCTATGAGGGTTTCACATTCAGACAGGACCCATCTGCCCACTTGACAATAGACATTCTCAAATTGAAAATAATCTGAATTCAGGCTATAATAAAACCACAAGAACTGCCAGTTACAACCCAATGGGTTAAGGATGTCAAACCCCTTGGAATTTCTGTCCCTCAATGTGTCAGAGGGTCGAGGGCAGTTCTTGGAAAGAGGAGATATCCTGAAGCCATTCTAACTGCCTCTCCACGAGGAGTTCAAAAACCTAGAGGTGGAGTCCCTGTTCCTTTGTAGACTGTAGTGGCACTCTGAAGATGTCCTGTTTAGCCTTTATTTTCTACTGTGGGATTTATCATGGCATTACATCTAAGCTGGGGAAGGTCTACCTTATGCAAACTTTTTATACCTGCCTTTCTGTGGCTCTGACATCAGATCACTTGGGTTCTAATCCAGGCTCTAATACTTTCTGGCTTCTTTAGCTTTTCTAAGCCTCGGTTTCCTCACTGTAAAATGGGAATAGTTGTAATACCTGAGGATTAAGTAAAAAATATACATACACACATATGTATATATACAAATATGTATGTGTTTATATATGCATATATGCATATATGTCTCTTTCTCTATATATGTATGTGTATATATATACATATATATATATATATATATATAAACATACACATACCTTTGTATAAAGGTAGCCAGGTGTCTGACATATAGTAAGAGCTTAATACTACTATTATAGTTAACTAATATTATATGCTACCAGGGCTTCTTAAACTAGAATCCATGGGCCTGTAGAGATTCATGAAATGGACAAAAGAATGTCCATAAGCTCCCTGAAATAATCTGCAAAATGTTTCACGTTTGTATATATTCATTTTTTCTGGGCATATAGCCCAAAACTTTAATCAGATTCTCAATGTGGCCCATGGTTCATAGGTGGTAAAGAACCATGGTGTTGAGGCTTTTAGTAGTCAGAGTGTGTCCTCAACAAGCTGGCAAACCAGGAAAATGAGGCAGTTTCTCTAAGGCTGGTGTCTCACTCTTGGCATGATGTGTGGCTCTGGGACCTCCATTTTTAATTCCACACAACGTGTGTTTGTTTATTTTCCTTCTTCCACCTCATAACAGGAAATAGCATTTCAAATGCATTCCACCACTAAGATATTCAGACAGTTAATTTTCACCTCAAACACCCCCAAGATTTAAGAAAATATGAGAGCTTCAATCTACTGCTTCTGACCTGCCAAGCACAATGTTCTTAATAACAGCAAAAGTCAGTCTAAAAAAGCTTCTCTGTTTGTGATGGGTTTCTCTTGATGCTGTCAACCTGGGTGACTGTATGAGCAAGGCAGAGGGGCAGAAACAATGCTGGGCCACATGCAAGAGCACTGGGGTTTGCTCTTGAACACTATCCTGACCAGCCCCTTACTGGGACCAAGTGGCTTCTCCTCCAAGCTCCTCGAATTCTTTACCTGTCAAATAGGAGTTACACTGGGTCATCATTTCCCAATCTTTTAGGTATAAAGGCCCATATTTCATATAGAAATGATTATGCTGGGATGTCATTTTTTGTAATCAATTGACTTAAAAAATAATCACAAAAAGACTTCGCCCCTCCTTTTTGAAAATTTGAAAAAAATATTTTTCATCTGTCTATCTGGATAGACAGATGAAAAATACTGTTTATTCTGGCTACAGATAGCCAATGGTGAGCACGGGGGGTTCAAGGACCCATTAAACAAATATCTATTCAGTATTTATGAAATGGCAGTTATTTAAATACAGCTGGGGATATAGCATCAAACAAAAACAGTTGCTACCTTCATGGACATGGTAGTAGTGCCAGAGAAGCAAAAAGACAACTAAAAATACATAGACATAGAATGGCTCTAAACTGTGCTAGTGCACACAGCAAAGGGTTACCTGGATCATGAAAGAGAAAAAAGGGGGTGGGGATGATTTTAGATAAAGGTGAAGGATCAGCAACTGAGCTGAGATCTGAGGGACAGTGGTGGCTGACCTTCCAAAGAGGCAGAACTTTGCGATGAAGAGAAGACCTCAGGTCAGCAGGGCCTAGGGCAAGGAAGGCACTTAACCGCCCTCTGACTCATTTCCCCAACTGTAAAATGGGGATGATAAGGGAACATAGGCCATTAGGCTGCTGCAAGGATTAAAATAGCTAGTAATCACAATTTGTTTAAGACAAAACCTGGCAATGTACCAGTGGATTGCTGCAAAATAAGTATCATGAAGAGAGAGGTAAAAGCATGTGCCAAGGCCCTGAGGTGGACAAGACCTGGGTACAGTTGAGAAACTGCAAGGAGGGTGTGGCTCTTGGGTGGAGCATAAGTGAGAAGGTGGTGGGAACTGAAGCTGGAGAAGCAGCAGGGAAGAGGGAAGTTAAATCCCAAGTTCAATGGGAAGAATGTGGAGAGTTCTGCCATGTCCCCTCAACTTGACAGGACCCCTCAAGTTAACTCTCCAAAGCCAGAAAATTATTGTCTCTGATTTGTTTTTTGCATAGCAGATGATTCTATAATATAACCCCTCAAAGGGAACAGTTTCTTTAGGTAAAAAATTTTAAATAAAGAACTCCTGTTTCATTCATGCTCATTAAACTATTTCCCCCCCCACCTAGATCCCTGCAATAATAAATATAACTTAATGACTTTGGTTCCTTGAGCTGCAGGTGTTGGAATACTGTATTTATTAACATATTTTAAGCCCTTTAAAAAGACTGCATTAATTCCTATGATAATTTAGTACCCATAATACATTCTCTGTTCTGAATAGATGTTAATCACCACAGAATGACTGATTTGCCCGTGGACGAGCTAAGCCATGCTCTAACTAGTAGCTAGGAACTTGAAAATTCAATATTGTTACTGAAACTGTTGATTAAAATTTAGTTGCAATAATTGTTGAGGACTCAAACCAAGACTGAACAATTGGATTCTCTGCCACCGAAGATGAATGAGATATTTCTGAATGTTTCCCATAACACTCTACTTGGAAAAAAAAATAAGTTCAGCTAATTCCGGTTAGTCTGAACCACCTTGGGTTTGTTAGTAAATAGCAGCAGGGAGGACATTACTTCAGAGAAGCATACCTAACCCCAAAGCCAGCCTGGAGGGAGGTAGCCTGACTGCCCCCTTCTGTCTTGAAGATGGAAGAGGAGGGTAATTTTTATTTTATTTATTTTTTTAGACAGAGAGAGAGAGCACAAGCAGGGGGAGGAGCACAGGGAGAGGGAGAAGCAGGCTCCCCACAGAGCAGGGAGCCCGATGCGGGACTCAATCCCAGGTCCCCGGGATCATGACCTGAGCCGAAGGCAGACGCTTAACTGACTGAGCCACCCAGGCGCCCCAGGAGGGTCAGTAATTGTGTGCCAATTTCCACCTGGTGGAGTGAGGCAGGCTCTGGGTTGTGCCACAGTCCCAGTACCCTACCAACTTAAACTGAAATGATTTTGGAAACAGAAGGAAAAGCCTGATCATGAAATTTGGACCAATGAAATGAAATGATAAAACTGAGCACAAAAGAAAGAACAATTGCAAATGCCAGGTTCTGAGCTAAGGACCCTCACATGAATTATTTAATCACATAACTCCCTTGTCAGGGAGGTACCATGATTAGCCCTCATTTCACCTGGAGCTCAGAGAACTTAAGTAACTTGCTGTCACACAGCTAGTAAGTGGCAGGGCACCCAAGACTGCACTCCTACCTTTTGGCCACATTGCCTCTCTAACTGATCCATCAGTCATTCAATCAATCATCCGTGTAGGAAGGACATTGAAACGCATAATGAAATACGTAATACAGAAAAACTCTTATTTAAATCAGAATGTGTGTCAGAAAAACTCTTATTTAAAACAAAACCCTAACAACTTTTGCCTTCTGGCTTGGAGGTTGGTGATGGGAAATAGTCTCATTCACATCTGTCGGGAAATCAATCTCTACATGATTGTCTTCCTTCAGCCGAGTGTGTCGGGATAGAGGGAAAGGCTAAACACAGAGTAGACTGGCTTCTGTCCACCAGTGTATTGACAAAAGCACTGGCTTTGGGCGCAGAGGTGGAGCGTGCTGAGCTGCTCTGCATAAATACAGTGGGACAAACACTTGAATTTCTGGCCAGTGCCGGAGAGATTCAGAGAGGAACTTTGCAGGGAGCTGGAGCCCCAAGTGGATAGATCTTTACTGACTTTTCTTCCTTGAACAGCAGAGACCGTGTAAGAAATAAGGAGGCCATCAGATACTTCATTTCAAGTTCTTTTTACCTCTGGCCTAGGAAACTCTTCCTTTTTCTCAAACTTTCAGTGAAGTCTGCTCGGCATTGAGGTTTTGGGTAGATGATTTTGTTTGCTGCCTTGTGATCTGATGTCTGTGCCTAAGAAGGGAAAGGGGCAGAGTCCCGCAACTAGCTCAGTGTGAAGTAGAGAGAAAGGAACAGCACAGGGTTTGATGGACTGTTAGACCATCAGGACTTGGTGCTTCAGAGCAGCATCTAGAAGTAAAGGTGAGTCTAAGGACAGAAGCCTAGAAAACACATAGAAGTCGGGGAATAGGGATTTGAGCTGATGCTTTGGTCACAATTTTTTTTTGTTGTTATCATTACCATTATTCCCATAGAGTTGAGAAATTTTAGCATCCACTCTTCAGACAGATAAATGAGGACAGTGAGAGCTCAGTCACTTGTCACTTCAGCAAATGGTAAATGGTAAATGCCCAGCACTCTGACTCAAAAGCAGTCAGATGGCCCTGCCCGATCCCAGTCTCCCGTTGCCAACCTGGTGCTTAACGAAGTGACAGCTGGGGAGGCAGAGCCCGTGGGAAGCAGGTGGGGTCCTGCTGACTGGTCTTAGCCAGAAGGTGCTGCCCAAAGACCGCCATGGGTGGTAGCAACAGCCCTTCCCGGCCTGGGGCCCCCTGAGGGGCAAGCAGTGGAACAGCACTGAAGACCTAGATTACTGCCCGCCTCCCTTCCACCATCCCAAGTAAACACCAAGTGGGGCTGCCTTCTCAAAAGATAGGCCTGTGGAACCCCCGAGGGCTTTCCACAAGAAGTGGAAACATCTCTGCTGTGACCATGGGGTAGATAGTCACATTATTGGTGAGAAAAATAAAAAGATTAAAAATAAGGAGAAAAGACCCCCACACCCTGTACCACACTGACCAAGCAAAAAGGCACCCATTAGCCGCGACAGACTAATGGTGTGTGTCTTCATCCACCAAGCCGGCGTTTCAACCTGCACTTCTGTTCCCACCTCCAGAAGCTTTGACTCTATGAAGGAATCCAAACACACCTGCCATTATATAAACACACACATGCACACCTGTACACATAAGTCCAGATGTAAACAAAGGTAGGTCTTTAATACCTATTTCCAAAAGCAGACTTTCAAGTGGGGGCACTTGAAAATTGCAAAATTGGGGGGAAAATTTCTCTCCAAAGACAGTTTCTGTTGGTAAAATCTCCTCTAAAATCTTCTCAGGTTTAAAGCAAGTTAGCCAGAGGATGAAATCCCTTTACAGGGACCTGCTGTCCATTTGCAAAGGTTGCAAGCTAGCAGCCCCCAGGCTCCATCTGGGACCTTCACATTTAATTGTTTGGTCCACACAGTGGCAGCTAGCACAAGGTTCTCTCGAAGTCAAATTAGACATGGAAATTGGAGCTCTCCCATAAACCCATGCGCTGCTTTTTTTCTCTCTCTCTTTTTTTTTTTTTCTGATGCCTGGCCCTTGCCGTCTGCACATCCATGAACTGCCCGGCTGCCTCAGGCTTCCCATAGGATGGTGGAGACTGACAGTGTGGAAAGCCATTCACTGTGAGGGCTGTGCTAATCATTCTAGTACAATCCTCTGCCTTCCTTGCATACTAGCTAACATTACTGGACTTGGCACCCGAAGTCAACCATTTTCTGGGCCCAGAAGGCTCTGCCTGCTGTCTTCCTGGGGAAACTTCCAGGCTCCTCTCTTGACCAAGAGCCTCTTTGAAACCTTTCCTGACCTGCTGTCTGAAGACTAGCTGCCCTTTCCTCGGCACCCACCCGGTACCTGCGGCCACAGAAAGGCTCTCCTTCCTCAGTCCCCCCAGCACCCACGACTATGCCTTACATGTTTTTGTTAGCACAACTTCTCCATTAGATAGGTGCTCCTTCAAGATGGGAATCATGTCTCATTTGCTTTTCCTTCCAGGGCCTGTCAGAGTCCTGGGCATATAGAGGGGGCTCAAAAGAGGCCTCTTGAATTTAATAGAGTTGGTCATCAACCACCCTCTGAGCCACACACAGGTCAGGATGGTGGTTAGAGAGGGATCACAGAGGCAACAGCGAGTGTTGCTGGGCAGCTAGGTATGCCTCTGGGCTATAGGGACAGCACATGGGGTGAGCTTTGCTCAGACCTCCTCAGCTGGGGGCGGGGTGGGGAGCAGAAGCCAGGGGGTGCCATCCCAAGGCAGTTCAAGGTAAGCTGGATCCCACCGTGATGGATCTCAGCCCCAGACCCAAAGGCCCAGAGTCTGGAGGCAGTCCCAGGGAGTGGGGAATGAATAGGAGCCCCAACCGGGGGGCTTCACTACTCTCCCTAGCCCCACCCCAGAGGAAATAGGGCTCTCCAAAATTCCAGGCCACTCTTTTGCACACCCATTCCAGAATGTAACCTACAAGAAAGTTAAAAAATATTCAACTAAATAAAGTATCGGCTGCTACTTAGGATGGAGTTAAAACAATTTTTTTTTTAATATTTTATTTATTTATTTGAGAGAGAGAGAATGAGAGATGGAGAGCACGAGAGGGAAGAGGGTCAGAGGGAGAAGCAGACTCCCTGCCTAGCAGGGAGCCCGATGCGGGACTCGTTCCCGGGACTCCAGGATCATGACCTGAGCCGAAGGCAGTTGCTTAACCAACTGAGCCACCCAGGCGCCCCAAAACAATTTTTTTAAAGGTTAAAAAAGCTACTTGCTCTTCAGGTCAGTAACTGTCATAACGATTTTTCTCTTGTCATATGCTCCTCTGAATTGCATTAATATGACATCTCTCTCTGAAGCATCTGGTCTTGGCCACTTCAAGGCACACAAGGAAACTGCACGTTCAGACCAAGTACATAATAACACCAAGAGGTATTTGCACTCCTGCCATCACAAAATAAAACACTATGTTGTGTTTCATACAGCATCCAGAGATGGTGGAGGAGATAGTTCAAACGAATGGAGGCAGAATTTAGGGAGCTTTTGTTTTCCCGTGTAGTGTGTGTGTGTGTGTGTGTGTGTGTGTGTGTGTGTGTATAAATGCATATGTGTGCACATATACATACATGTTTTAAGATTTGGTAATCACCTGCATTGCTCAGATATCAAGTCTTGTTTTCTGTCAGAAAGAGCTAACCATTTTAAGCATCAGATACAAATCGAGTCCCACCAACCTGCAAAATATGGACAGAGAGGTCGGGCATATCTATATTTCAACACTTTGAAATACAAAAAGGGAAAATTTCCATCACAATCCAAAGGCAAACTAGCACTATCAACCTCCAGCCACATTTTCCAGACTAAGAAAAAACCTGGCCAGCAACGCAGACTGCCTCTCCTCATTAGTAATTATCTTCGTCAAACTGAGAGATTTACTTGAATTTTTCCAAAGATCTCACCCTACCTTCTTGAATAGTTATTAAAAAATCCAAACGGGTTTAATAAAGTTGACTACCCAACACATGGTTCCGACATCCATTCTTTTCTTGTCCTGAAGATCCTTGTGCTTATTTTGTCAGAAGCACAAAAAGTAGAAATGCAATTCCATTTGTGCTGATGCTAAATGTTAATAGATTTGCCTAAATGCCTGCTAATAGTCCCCCTAAAATTAGCTAGACTAGTAGTGCATGCCTAATGTGGTGTTGTTTTTGTTGTTTTACTTGCTTTTTTGCTTCTCCTGCTTTTATCAGAGGGGGAAAAAAAGACCCCTAGAAAAATGTATAGGTCCTCAGCTGTGAAACATTTCCAGTGTCATATGTGAATTCTGCAGAAAGAACATATATTCTGAAACTATCCCACATTTCTGACATTCTGTCATGAAGGTGACAAATCCTAGTGCTCTAATGTTTCATTAAATTAAACATGAAATGTTTAATGTTTTGTTAAATTAAACATGAAGCCGTGACTTTGCACCCAAGAACCACAGCCTTCTATCAATTCCTCACATTCCTTCAGGTCACTTCTTAGGTTATAAAAACTGAGTTTTGTTTATTAGAAGTATTGTATTTCTCTCTGCAGTTAAAATGTACTTTCTTCTAATGCACTTATAAATAAAAACCAATAAGCAAACAGTTTTTTTGGGGGGGGAGGCACTTAAAGTCTTCCTCAACTCAGGCTTACAGAGAACAGGTTACGGACAACCCCTTAACTAAATCTCTCCTACAACTTTTTTCAAGTATTCGCAACCATGACCAAGAAGCTTCCAGAGAGCCGAGGTATTACATTTTTCATTGGATCTCAAGCCCATTTCACAGATGTGCATGCTATTGCCTGAAGAATGGAAGGATTGCTAGAAAACTGTTGAGAGAGATCTTTCAGACTAAAGACACCTCAATCCCCTTTCCCTTTCCCATGCTGACAGAAACTGGCAGGGGAAACAAGACAGAGTAACTCTGATCCGGGAAAGAAATCATTTGCATAAGCAGAGAGGAGGATGTGGGCCTCTAGTGACTACAGAACACACATTTTGAAGGAACCCTTTAAAGTGGCAAGTAAACAAAATCTGGGGACTACTGGGAGACGATGGAATGAGGCTGAGACACACACACACACACACACACACACACACACACAAAGTGCTTCTTTTCCACCAGTTTAACCAGATAGCTAAAAGTTTGAGAGTTCTTAGTAATACGTTCAGAGGATCATACCACAGACAAAATTTCCAAGTACTATTTTATACAACATATTTAGATGATACTTTTTCTAAATGTAAAGAAAAGCCAAAACAACTATGTAGCAACTTAAAAGGGAAAAAAATACACACATTCCATGATGAAAGTATCTGAGTATTTTTACATTTTTCTCATGATCTAAGTGGGTAAATGAGGTATCCAAATGAGGTCTCCTTATTGTCAAACCAGCAAGAGCAGAAAGAACCATCCCCTAAGGGGCAAGCTGCACAGACCCTCCCAGTCCAACCAAACTTGTCACCAGTGCTTTCTCTGTATCAACACATCAACTCCTACCACTGGCCAAAGAAAGCTATACAACAGCCCGGATTTGCTAACAGGTCTTGCTCAGAACACCCACTTGAGAACCCCTCTCCCGGCTTATCCCCAACCCGTAGGAAGATAATTGATACTTACCATTCTGAAGCTTCATGTCTGTGAGGCAAACTAAATAAATTAAACGGATCCTGCTTTAATCTTCTTTTCTAGACCCCAAATGCCTTAATCAAAAGGAAAAACAAAAAACAAATGTTCCCTGAGGTCCTTCTCTAAACCACCGGAGTAAAAGCTGACTTTTTCACTCAGTGCCCAGAACCTGTCCCTTACCATGAACAACAGAGAATTATTTCTAACATCCTTCTACTCCCCCACCCATCTTTTCCTTTACTTATATCGTTGGTGCCCCAGAACTGGCTTGTGTTACACTTTAAATCAAAATCTGGAGGATGCCTCAATTGGAAATTTGGCTTGGCAGACCTCCTGCAAAAGTCCCACGTAAAGACACATTTGTTTCTCTCCTGCAAATGAACTGTGGCGTTTGTGGTCCTCCTTGTTCTCCCCAGTGCATACTTTGCCTTTAAATGAGCTTAAACTGCAGGACTTCATTTGGGGTTAGCTGTCCCGCAAAGCTCATTTGGCTCTTACCATTAAGGCAAGAGGCTCTAAAAGGCTGGCAAGATGCTTTTAACAATGTTTGAGGGGCCAGTCATATCTTGTTAGCCACAGCTGCACACTTACCCGGCTCTCAGGGCCTCGACAGAGCTGTCCTCGTCCTTCTGGGATTAAGAAGGCAAAATGAAATTAACCAATTGTTAGCTGGAGCCGCCCAAGCTGCACTAGATTCTCCTTCTCCAAAAACCCAGTGAGGTGCCTTCCTCCAAAGTGACTCCTCCATCCGCTTCTCCTGGCATACACAGCCCGCCAAGGCCCTGGCTGCACTTTCAAAACTGCTACTCAATAAAAAGATTTTAAAGGCTGTGCCGGGAGACGGGAGCTTCAGATCCCAGTTTGGCTTTTTCTCCATCAGCATTCCTCAGCAAGCCTGCACAAAGCGAGGTACGCTACATTATTTATGTCAGCTCTAGGCTCTGGAAAACACACACTGGCATCCTGATTACTAAGAATCCTCATGGATACAATTAAACCATTCCCACATATATTTCCCCCCCCCCCCTTCCCAGATTCAACCTCTTTCAGAGGAAAGAGGAGCACTTTGAGGCATGTCCCAACTCATCTATTAGGAGCCAGGAGAGCACTGAAATATGGTCAGGACGGCAAAAGAGCCAGAGGGAAGGACACTTTCCCTGGAGCAGACAGACACTCCAGGGAGGAAAGGTCAGAGAACAGTTCAGGGAATGCCCTGCAAGTGGCCGCCCCCGGGTCAGGGGCCCGGATATGGAAGCAGCCAAGTTCAGGCACTACAAAAAAAAACATTTTGATGAATTCATGGAAGATTGATTTAGAATGGGCTGTTAAGGGAAGTAAGGCACATTTGGCAACACGACTAACCTTCCAAGCTGGATGCAGAGCAATCACGCTCACCCAACAAATGCTCCTTGGTGCCCCATCCAAGTCACAGCATTAGATGGGAAGACCACTGATTTCGCCAAGTAGAGCAATGACTCCGTCCCCAGGTCTCCGCTTCAGCAAAACGAACAATTCTCCAAGTCGCAGTCCACCATTTCCCTTCTTGTCAGTAGCTCGACAACACATTGTGAGCCGGGCATGTTAGCCACAGGCAGAAAGAACAGTACGCCGGTACAGCAAAGGAAGGATGACAGGAACTTCCTCCTCTGCAGGAGTAGTGAGAAGGCTATGCATTTCCCCTGGTGTCTAGCTAGAAAGTCCCTGCTGGGCAGGCAGAGGTGACTTCACTTCGTGAAAGCCCCAGGCACTGCTTAATGAAACTACCTCTGGCAGGACCTCACAGTTAAGTCAGTTTATCTAGGCAAGAAGTCAGCTTGGGCAAAGTCAGTTGTCTCACACAAGGAGAAAAGAGCAAGCTGCTTCTCTCCAAAGGCTTCCCTTGAATCCCGTGTTTGCCAGGTTTTTTTTTTTTTTTTTTAAGTGACTGTCATTTCCAATGGCTTAGTCCATCCCAACGGAGATAACTTGGATGGAAAATTGGTGTCTGAGATGGAAATTATGGTGGAGCACACAGTGTAGGTCAGTAGAATAGAGCCCAAAGGGGACAAACGCACCCTTTGATACATACCGTCACAAAGCAATGGGGAATTTGCTACAGTGTGTGAAGAAGCAGAACATCCCTCAAGATAAACAGATGAGAGGTAGCATGAGAGTGCACATACACACACACATGCAAACACAAACATACACAGTCACACACCGCACAGTCATACAACAACCCAGGTGCCCAAGGATCTGATGCATGGAAAAGCAAATGCAAGTTGCCCTGTCAGATGATTTCAAAGTTGTAGTATTGGCTCCCCATACCCAAAATGCTGGGTCATCCAGTCCACTGACCCTTCAGGAGGCCTTGGGCACATGTGGGCACAACCGTGCTCTCAACTTCAGGCGGTTCCTCTCATTCCTGCCGCTAAGGAGTCCAACACACATTGTAATATTTTCCTGGAAAGGACTCAGAAGCAACTAACTAGAGTGACAAGAACAGAGATGATTCCTTGGGAGGAAGATCATTCCAGAATATAATTTATTCCTCTAATAACTAAGCAATAATCAACTTAGAGGCTGACTGAAGACTAGAAGTCTCAGCAAGGGGTCCCCTGGGGACCCTCTTTTTACCCTGCAGAGCTACAAAGTGGGAAAGGCCTTAGGTTCTGTCAGTCATCTGCTTACCTGTTACCTTGGACAAGCTGTTCAGCCTCCTTGAGCTTTGGTTTTCTTATCTGGAAACTATGGGTAATGAAACTTACTTCTAGAATTTTGAGGACTCAGTCAGAAATATAAGGTACTTAACTCGGTGCCTGGCACCTTGTGAGCTCATAATAAATCTTGGTTATTATGAATTTTCAAAAGATTATCAATCAAAGGCACAAAACTTACATTGGTTGGTTCACAGATACATGAACCCCATCTCAAAGTGCTCCCCGAGCACTCAGATCATTACTAATAATCTGTGCGCAAAATGCTGCAGTCATCATTATCATTTACCTTCTTCAATAAATGTGTTCACAGTTGTTGCCCCATGACAGAGATCAATAAAAACTAAAGAGTATAAAAACAGAGTATTAAGAGGGGATTTGTTTTTTTTAAAGGAAATTCCAAGAATTTAAAAATCAACTGAACACCTTTCTGTTGATATTTTGATAGCCAGAAAGGGCTTGCTCTGCTTGAGATGGCGGGTGGGGTGGGGGAGGGCTGAAGTCACATCCTCCAGAATCCACTTAACTACACCCCTCCTTCCCCAAGCTACAAGCAACAGAGGTTGAGAGCCTCAATCTAATAGAAAACTAGCATCTTAATGAAAAAGGACAAGGCGGACCAGGGAGATTAAGGGACTCACTCAATTTCATGTTACCCAGCATAGCTTTGCTAGAATGCAGAGGTCTGACTGACTTTCAAATGCTCCTTCATCCCCATGAAAGGCTAAAGGTAAAACCAATGGAACTCACAGCCAGTTTCTTTTTCACCATCCAATCCAGTCTCTTTGCTTTAATAATGTGCTTATGATGAACTTAGTTTTGTTTTGTTTTCAGAAAGGGATTACTTCAAATTTTGATTTTAAGTTTTTCAATAAATAAGGTTCTACAGTTTGTGCTAAGCCATTTTACCACCTATGGGTTTTGCCAGAAGTTTCTAAATCTTTCAAATGAGAAAACAGTACTTCAAACTTCATAATTTATAAAGGCTGCATGTTATTAATATCTTTGAAAAGTAGAGTTTTGCCCATGAATCTCTCCTCTAATGATTTGGTTAGCAAATAACTACGTCTTCCTTCTACATAAACAATCACAAGAGGTCTTGAACATGCAGTTATTTTTAAGTACAAATCACTTCTGCTTGCTTATGTAAACAAGGGCTCCCCAACTGATAAATCTTCAATATAAATAGGGTCTACCACATTGCACTGCGAGAAATACCCGCACACATTTTGACAACATCTGATGAAAAGCTGGACTGCATGAACATCAAGACCCTTTCTCAGGCAGAGTTTCAAACAACACCATCTTTTGCTTTTTGTCAAACCACCTGAACAAAAATGTGGTATGTTGCTTCATTTGCTGAAGCTATTTCTCCAGTTGAAACATGAATTATGAGTCCTTCTGAAACACATCAGCCAAATCAAGTTGTAACATGGCCTGGCTTTATTTCACTGTACAGATCACCACAGTTAATCACTTTCTGATGCAAGTCATGCTTTTTCTTCATTAAGTTAACATTTCCCTTATTTTTCCCCTCCATGGTATGTACTAAATTAGCCAGCATTGAGTTGAACATTTCCTCTCATACCAGGTATACTTCATCTGAGGGTAAATCTGACTTTGCTGGCCCCTTTGCACTTTTATAATATGTGGGTTTAGAATGCTAGTCTTACTACACAGGCTTTTCTCTGTCTCTGTAAATAATATGAAGATACTCTTGGTGGTCTTTAAATTCTATTTTTTTTCCCCCTGTGAAGCTCAAACTCAATTCCTAATGATGAATATCCATAAATATGTACTGTTCAGACTACCTAAGAGGCCTACGTGTGTCTTGTTGGCAGAACTGAGAACCTATCATTGCTTCCAGAACAACACAAGTAATTGCCTAGGCCACCGACTTCCTGTGTCCAGAAGACAGACCATTGTTTAAGGCTATCTTCAAATTGGTGGTTTGAGAATTAAAGTGGCAGAGAAGATTCAGAAACTGTATGATCTTCATCTGAGTAACTTTCTCAAATGAAGCAAAAGAAAGGCAGTTATCGTATTCTTTAAGATTGCAGTTAAGCTCTTTAGGGAGAGGACTCAGAATGTTTTGCTGTGTACAGAAGCTGGTTGAGAAAGCTGGTTGCTTCCACAACATTCCAGGTCTATGCATGGGCAAGAAGGCAACTGCTTCTGGTACAGGGCCCAAAGAGGGAGGACTGGAATGGGGTGGAATGTGGGCCCTGTTCCCTGCTCCAGAAGGAGATACCCCACGTAACTTCTCCTGGGATCATTTGTCTTGTGGCTCTATGTCCTCTTCCAGACTGAGTCACCTGTGAAGGTAAGGTTTCCCCAGTGTTTTAGCAACCACCGTCTAACCCAACTCTTTCTAAGCTACTATACATCAAAGGCAAAACCAAAATAAATTACTTTTACCTTTACTTTAACGTAGATTCAAAGGGTTTTAATGGGACTTACATGGTCATTTAGTCCAAAACCCTTATAAATATAGGTGAAGAAAAAGATCAAAGAGAATGCATTTTTTTTTACTCATGTCATCAGGACTATGTCATAGGCCCTGTGACATTAAGACTACGGATCTGGGAAGACAACCCTGGCACATAAATTCCTTTTTTTTATATGGATTTATTATTTTCTGTTCCTTCTCTTTCTCCTATACCAACCATCCCCCACTTTCCCACCCTTTGCCATACCTGAGAAAAGATCACGGTCAACGTTTTCTTATCCTGTGATTTCCTGTTGCCAGGGACGAAGTTTAAATCCGGACAATATTCTAAAGAAGGCTTTGTAGGATTTTCAAATGCCCATTCTGAACAGTACCACAGCTCTAGGAGCAGTCATTCCCCCATAGTGTTCACAGCTGGAGAGTGGCCTCTTATTTTGACTTGCGAACGAAATCCAACCTCTCGGTCAGACACAACTAGATTTGAATCTCCTAGCTGTTGTGTATCTCTAACTTTAGCCCCTGGTAAATACACCAGGGAGAATAATGGTACCCGGTTCCCCTAGCTTTCCTGAAGTTTATTGTGCTGTGGCTGGCTGATACTGAAGACTCAGTAGCTAGGCACGACTATCATCATTTTTCTATCATGGGCTCAGACACATCCTAAGAGAGTTACGAATTCTCTCCTTGCACTTGTGAACCCAGGACATAGCCCACTCATTTGGAGGACTCCCTCTCCGAATGGCCTGTCTCCTGAGTGACCTGCAATATCCTGTCTTACATCATTTCATTTTGAGGAGGCTTGATATGATACATCCAATTGAGGTACCATGAACATGCAATTTTCTGCTTAAAACCACAAGGAAAATGGGACTTCTGATAACTAGGGAATTATGATTCAAATCCTGTTGAGCCACAGGGAATCAGTTATGGTCTGTTTCTGCCTGGGGCCAGAGGCACATCGATCCAAGCTCATCACCACTGGCCAGGGAAGGGCAGTGCTGGCCTTGACTCTCCTATTAATTAGATAGGTGGGGAATTTCCCTAGATCAGCATTTCCCAAGTGTGAGTCATTTTCCTACTGCCTCCCAGACTTGGGCTCTATCCAGTCCTTCCCCGAAACTACGGCAGCCACCATTCCAACCAGCCCTCAGCTCTTTACTCATTTAGTAAGTCCATTTGGAGAAAAATACTGTTTCTAACTTTACCTCATCCTAGCTAACAATACCTATGAAATTGCAACTTAGAAGTGTTAGCTATATATAACCACAACTCTGTGTGTGTGTGTGTGTGTGTGTGTGTATACAGATACACACACACAATTTCTAATATGTATTACAATAAATAGATCAATATTACATTTTCAAAGAGGTGCCCCTTGAGGATGTCTTGCATATTTACACCACTCTTACTGGTCCCCACATGACACTCAAACGTGTGTTTGGAAATAATGTCCAAGATGAAATGTTATTCTTTTTCTTTTGAACCAGCAAAGTCTCTACTTTGTGCCCTTTTCTCTTCAGAATGCAGTGCTGCCGAGTGAAATGTCACCAGGAAAAGAAATGCTCTAAAAACGAAGTTTGATTATGTCCTATAGCACAGACAGAAAACTCAGAGAAGAGCCCACATGCTACTTTTCATCCTGGGAACTGATGCTTGAATGTGTTAAAATGCTATTTATTTTCCGACAGGCTACTTGGGCTTGGCACCATGTAAATCCAAAGTGTTTGTAGAGGTTCCCTTGGGGACAAAGGGAAAATCATCTGTATAGATCAAATGTGTATTAGCTGCATTAGCAATTGGTCCCTGGAGACCTGATAAAGACCTTTATAGACAGATTTCACTGCACAGTTTTTTAAGAGCTTTCATTGAACTAGCCTTGGGTATCGTGGGTTTGGGGCTTCCTTCCCATCCTCAGTGTCAGAAGAGAAAGATGGAGAATGAGAAGCTGGGAGGAGAAGCACTTCCTTCATTATAGGCGAACCTCAATACCACAGCCACGCTCCCTTCCCCCATCAATATTTCATGGTCTCAGCGTCATAAGAAAATGTATCTGTTGCCTTCTTGCATTGTAATGTGTAGGATGATGGAAATATTATTACAGTGCAGGTTCAAGAATTTAAAAATTCATCACCTTCTCAGTTTAGAAAGCTGATATGTGGTTAGAACTTAGGAAGGCTCTACAGGCCTGAAATGACCAAGGGGGCCAGAGCCCTGCTCCTGAGAAATCTGTGGAGTGGGGGCCGGCGGTTGGGGCGGGGGTGTGTGTGCTTGCAACTGCTGTTGCTCAGGCTGCAGACTCAGCCAGTGAAGTAGAGACCGCAAATCTCTGGCTTATGATCAGCTGAAGATTCGTTTCATACCATGGCACTGTTTGAAAGAACAGAGAGAGAAAATGCTGTCCCACTTGTAAGCTCAGCAGCAAAATTCAAGTTTGGAACAGGTGTCGATTATCCCTGCTCTTTCACCACCCTTTCCACCACAGCACAGTGATTCCCAGGGCTTTGCTCAGTTCTGCATATGTGTTTGTGTGGTGTGTTACCGTACAACTGGTCAACTCTTTAGTAAAGCCCCTCTCAGAACCCTGGACAATTACATAATATTCCTCCATCCTGGGAGGGCCTTCCAAGTCATTAAGCTAGGTTGGTATGACTCCTTTCCTTTCACTACTGGACACATTTCGGAGACTTACACTGTCTTAGAACTTCAGCCTCATTCCCACTAACTGGGGTGCACGCTGCATTCTTCAGGATGCAGTGCCCAGCCCTTGCTCATCAAGAAATGGGAGCCACTGACCATAGCAAGGGTGGCAAGGAAAATCAGTTATTTTCCAGGGCAGGAAGCAAACCTTTGTATTTCCAGCACCTTGTTTACACAAACATGAAGGAGAGTTTAACCTGTAGCAAAATGGTTATGGAAGAAATGAGTATCATTTTCTAACCTGACACATATTAGCTCATCATCTCATCCCCGGTGGCCTACCCTTCCTGCAGTGGGAAGTCTTGGGGACATCTTCACCAGTCTGGGTGCCCACCCAGACACCTCAGTGTGGCTCACACATTACTGTTGCCTCTCTGTCCCCCTCCCCACCACTGCCTTTCTCCTTTGCCCTGTCATTCAGTCATGCTTTGGCCATCAAAGATAGGCATCTCTCAGCAAGATGGTTTTCCTTGACCTGTAAGTATGAGACACAGATGGCCTCACACACCAGCCTAGTGGGAAGGCAGGTAGGAGTTAATGTGATTTCCAGCCAACTGTCCAGGGGGCGTGATTCCTGCAGACATAGTCGGACACTTAGTGGGATACACTCAGGTTGTTTCTTGAAGAAGGCGATGCTTTCTAAGAAATCCTAGAGCAGTAGATTTGATACAGAAGCATTATGTTTTCATGAGCAGGATTCACCAATAAATAAAAATCTTGATTCCTTTCATTTTTAATCAACAAATGGAAAGTCTGGATGTCTGATCCCCAAGAGCTCCACACAAGTGCCCCAGGCAGGAGAGGAGGTTTCAAGGGACGCCTACAGCTCAAACTTGCACTGCTCTTACTTCAACAGGGACAGAAGCAATTCTGGATCTTAGGGTGATTTTTCTAATACTGAAATCTGAACATCATCCTTACTTACAAATTCTCCACTGGTTCCATCACTCATAGGACAAAGCCTTCATTCTGTTCTAGTATCTTCAGCTCTTTCTCCACCACCTGCCTTTTGTTTAATGCTGCCGGAGGAATACCCTATGTCCTGGATGATATCTTATGGCACACTTCAAGCCTTTATAGATGAAGTTTTCTCTATTTAGCAAGGGTTTTCTTTCATTCCCATATTTCTTCAAAATAGGACATAATTCCTATACTTCCTTTAAAACCAATTCAGACACCATCTTTCAGGGGATTTTCATGTCCTTTGTGCTCCAGGCATCACAGTCTAACCTTTCCATTAAGTGAGTTGTCCCTTGTAAAGCACTTAGAACCGTAACTGGCACATAGTAGGGGCTCAATTTTAAAAAGCTATTAGTATTGCCTTTTCATTGTATTTACTGTCATACATTTCTAGTATTTGCTCACCTCTCCCCAGTAGCCACGAAGCTCCTGCCAATGACTTGGTTGAACCACTAGTGTCAAGCTAATGTTTGGCACATAGTAGGTCTCAGATAGGATGTGCTGAACTAAAACGCATTCAAGTAATTTGAAAATTCCATGAGGTGCTTGGTTCCTTATTCCAGTCAGCCTTCACGCAAAAATTAGCGGTCAGACTCTTCTCCATTCTGTTTGCAGGAGAATAGGTCTTATGCTTTCCTTTAATTCTGTTTGGGCACTACTACAGTCCAGACGCATTACATACTGGGCCAGTACCCAGAAGCCACATGTCTTTGGAACAAAAACAGCAGATGCCAGAAAAGAGCTCGCTCTCCCCATTCTATTCCTCTGATCAAGCTATGTGTTACTCTGCCTTTCTTTAATTTGATTTGAGAAGAGCCTTAATAGCATAGTGGAAGCAAAGAATGAAGCTATTTCTTCAAGGAGCTGCTCACTTAAATGGCAATTTTTTGTTGTCCATTGTGACAAGTGAGGCCCCTGACTGCGGCCAATTGTTGCACTTGGATCCAAGCATGAAATTGCAGGATTTTTATTTTTTTAATTTTTTCTTTTATAGGCACAAGTCAGCCCTTCCTGATTTAATTAGAGTTTTTTTTGTCTATCTCTCTTGACCTTCCGCTTGATTATGTAGTGAAGTCTTCCTGGAGAGCAATAATCCTGTAAGCCTGACATCAACCCTCACAGCTATGAAAATGACAAAGCTGTCAAAATCTCAGCATTACAACTTCAGATGGGGTCAGCTCGGAAATGTAATGGTCGAGAAACTCAAGGACCAGGGTCCGTTAAGAGGAAAAAAAAAAAAGAAGAGTCAAAGAAATAAAAGGTCCCATACTATGACAATGGGAAGCTTTAAATTTCAGGTTCTGCAGGAAACTTTTGCCTTTCTGTGCATGCCTACATTAACATAGCGATTTAGTAATTTCGATGGGAGATGCCATCTCCTTGGAGTCGGAGAAAATGAGAAAGTCTTTTCTTTTCTCCCAGAGTATGCAAACAGAAGCTTTGAAACATGTTTGCATTTGGATTGGATGATCTAAACCAACAAAGTTCAACCTTTTCACTGGGAGCTGTGAGCTATTTGACAAGACCTACTTTTTATCAGGCAGGTTCAAAGTCTACACACTGCTGAGGCTTCCTTAATAAGAGGGGCTAATAAGATTATTTCCTTAAAGATCTAACTTTGGCACCCATCCTCCTACCAGACAGTAGAGTAGATTCATTCTCTAAATTGCTTACCTTCAAAAGAAAAGCTCTGTTGACTGGAGCAGGGCCCCAGCATGGCATATCAAGTTGCTATTAGTAGGATTCTCATTTGGATTTGAAGTGGCTATTATTTTTTGTCTTGTGTTCTTTTGTCTGCAATTTTTTTTCTGCAATATTTTTCCATCTTCAAAAAATTAATTTCCCAAACTAAATACAAAGATTTCATTTCAACGGGTTGAGTCAGAATCACTGATTGTTCACCTGTCCCCCAAATCGCTCCAAACACCTTGCCTTTCCTCGGGGACATATTTAGGCAGCTCCATAAGAAAAAAAAAATTGTAAATGTAGGCACATTTCTGGGCAAGCAGGCTTTAATGTAAGGAGAGAGAAATGGACAGATCTGTATTTTATATATATATATATAAATATAAATATTTATATACATATAAATTTTTTATTTATATATAAAATTTTATTTATATATATAAAGAAAGCAAAGGGCCTATTCAAAAAATAAATTTTCCCAAGCTTACATTTTGACCCATTTGGGATCACAACATAAAATCTTCAGTTGAATGGGGAGGTTTGAGAAAGGAAGATCATGTGATCATCAAACTGAATTCCCTCTAACTTCCTGCCTCCTGCCTTCCTGTATCATAGCTTATGTGATCTGCTGAAATAATGAGCCACTTTCACTCTCCCATCCATGGGTGGGATGACGTATAGCCATTTAAAACTGGCCGTGTTTAAAGAAATGTGATTTTAAAATGGGGACCATTCGAATGGAGCACTATATTTCTCAAAGGTGAAACAGTGATCAGTGTATGACATTTATTGATCTAAAAGAGCCATAAAAAAGAATTTTCTCCTCATCAAACTGGAATCAACTCTCTTCTCAGGAGAGAGAGGATTGAGGCCATCTATGGGTTTTGGTCCTTCCCAGCCTCTGATGACTGAATCAGGAGTATGTATAGCTCTGTGTCTCAACTCCTGAGCTCCTGGAGGATACCACATTTCACTGACTCTAGAATGTACATTTCCTTGTTCATTTTAACATTTATGAAATAGAACTCCTCTTGGAACTGATGGCATGTTAGAGTGTCATTGGCAAAGGTTTTTCCTCTCTTATTCATACATAAAGTAACAGTGAGTTATTTTGCAAGTGAGTGTATTTTAGGATTGATGAAATATTGTCATAGATACTTACTCCATCTTGCTTGGAGAAGTGACTGAATGGGGCATCCCCTGTAGGGACTCAATACTTAAGGGAACAAATATATTTAACAACAAAGAAAACTTCAAACCTTGGCATCATTGACTGAGATAGAATTAAAAAAAAAAAAATCTTACATAGACCTGTTAAAAACCAAACCCAACAACAACACAAAGCAACAAAGTCTAAAAAGCAGGAGGGGGGAGAAAAAGATTAGGGGTTTCTCTCTGACAATAAATGTAACAGTGGAAGGAAAGGACTTGACATTTGCTGTGCCAGCCACATCCTCTGTTTCTTTCAGAAAATCCCTGGAGTAGAGGTTCCTCACAGATGAGGAAACTCAACCTTACAGAGGCTAAGACACCTGCTCAAGATCCAACGCATAGTAAATGTAAAGCCAGATTTGAACCCAGACACGACCAACTCGGATTTTGCCCTACAACCTGCTGATTCTCAAGAGCAGTTCCTCCGACTAGTGACTGGGCATGTTCATTTCATCTGGTAAATGTGGTCATACTAGAAGCCAGTGTACAGAGCAGTGGAGTTTGTGTTGTTTTAATACTCTGGGACAGTGGTTTCCAAAGTGCTGCCCATGGAAAGCCCCAGGGATCTTTACAAAAATACAGATCCCTGGATCCCTTTTCCAGTCATTCTGATTTCACTAGTATCAGGTGTGAACTGGGCATTAGGATTTTAAAAGCTCCCCAGAAGATTCTAATGCATCTCAAGCTTGGGAACCACAGCACTAGGAGGTTTTCATGTTGCTCTAGGGAAATGAGACAGACAACTCATTCCTGGTGGGAAACTGCATGAGCAATCACATACAGAGCCTCCTCAACAACGTGTTACTATTCAGCCTCTTTCTTAAGTCCCACGTGTCAGATTTTAAGAGGTTCTCTTTTTAAAAAACTACATTTATTAAGTCACCATTAGTTCATTTTCCCATGGACTTGCTAATTACTTACCATTAAATCAAAATAAAAGGAATTTGGTGTTTTATTTACTGTGTGGAGTCTTTTCATAAGTTAACACAGACTTTCATCCTCTTATTTACTACTGAAAAGAGCTTGATCAATGTCCAACTTTCTTTGAGGACCAACACTCCTTGGTCTTGGTTTATGTAGTGGGCCAGCCGAAGAGTCCTACCCCTAGGCCTAGCCAGTCAGCATATTTCCTCTCCAAGCCAGAAAAATTGGTTCAGGGATGGACCCGGGGCCACACTGGAGGCCAGGGCTGTCATTGGCAAAGTTGCAGAATTGTGTAGTAAAGAATTAACTTTATGCAAAGAGAAGTCCAGCCTTTTCCCTGGGCTCCAGAGGAGTAATATCTAAGTCCTGGGAATGTCCTGCCTCATTAGCATCTTTGTTACCTGACGGCCTTGGGCTATAATGGATAGTCTAACAATGTGTTTTATGGTGGGAAGTTTGAGCCATGTGAATCATGTTGACCTCTGGAGGGACTAGAAACTAAAGATCAGCTGCATGGATGGTCAACTGTGTCTCTGTGACTGAGCCTCAGTAAAAACTCTGGATACCAGGGCTTGTGAGCACTTTCCTGGTGGGCATGCTGTGTGTACTGTCACACACTGTTACTCTGCTACTTGAATTTTTCTGGACTCTGTTCTATGAGTCTCTTCCCGTGATTTTAGCCTGTATCCTTCCACTATAATAAACCATAACTATCAGTATAATAGCTTTCAGTGAGTTCTGTGAGTCCTTCTGGCAAATTACTAAAACTGATGGTGGTCTTGGGGTCCCCTGAACTTGGCAATGGGTGTCAGAAGTGAGGGAAGTCTTATGGGCTTCCCTGATTCTGCAGGAAGTGAATCTTCTTTTTCATGGGAAACTGATCTTCAGAGAATATAAGCTGGAGTTACTGGGGTTGATCTTGATCAGCACAGAAAAAGCCAAGTGGGAAAAGAAGGGTCCTGTGATATTGTTTGAACCTCAGAAATCCAACTCTCCTGGAGCTACCCAGTTCTATGACCAAAATACTTCTTTTTTTCCTAACCTCAGTCTTAGTTGAGAGGCTCACATGTGTCATTTACTATACTACTTCATTGGGTTCTCATAAAGAATCCACTAAATAGCATGATACACAAAAGAGCTTAGTATAATACCTGCAACATAGTCAGGGGTTTGAAAGATGCTAGCCCGTTCATTATGGTTATTACTGTCATTTTTATTTTTAATATTTTCCTATTGAAAAAACAATTTTAGAAGCTCACTGAGCCGAAAGTTAGACAGCAATGTGCTGGCCTTGCCGACTCCAGGCGAGTGGGTCCTACCTGTACTTCCAGCTCTCTCACAGCCTAAACTGGCATCCTCGCTCGCTCAATTGCCTGCACCTGCCCCTCTTAATGCCAGAGTTTCAGATACATTTGGGAGCACACTTAGGACTGTCTGTGATAAAATATGCATATTTCCTGAAACCCAGAGTATTCTCACTGAATGTAATAAGTGGAAAGTTATTTTATAGGAAATGAAAATCTAAGATTAATACTCTCTGATGCCATCTAGTCCCCTCAGGACAATTATTCATTGTACTACAGCAAAATAAACTTGCAAAATGTGGGAATTGGTTTTCTCCTTGGGTGTCTAGGAGAAGCGAACCCCTGAAACTACTCAGATCAGTTCCTGGATGCTACACCCACCAGGCTTTCCAGAACACAAGACTTTAAGCAGATTCATGGGCATCTCCCTAGAGCTGGCAAAGGTATAGGAGAAGACAGAGATTTAAAACTAATCAGTCAGTAAGTTGTTACTGATTGCTATTTACTAGCATTGTGGGAGGTAAGTTGCATCATCACTGACCTCAAGAAACTTACAGTATCCATCCATTCCCTCCCTTGGTCAACAAATAGCTACCGAACTCTATTCCAAGCATTCAGCCAGATATTAGGAAATAAAATGCCCTTACAGAGCTACAGTTTTAAAGACCAGCAAATCCCAAACATGGTTCATTCCAAGAATCCCAGGAAAGCCTTATAAAAATACAGGTATCTGAGCCTTTAGTCAAGACAATTCTATCAAAGACTTCTCAGGAGACCAGAAACCTTTTTTTTTTTTTTAATAAATTTTTTAAAAAGATTTTATTTATTTATTTGACAGAGAGAGACACAGCTAGAGAAGGAACACAGCAGGGGGAGTGGGAGAGGGAGAAGCAGGCTTCCCGCGGAGCAGGGAGCCCAATGCGGGGTTTGATCCCAGGACCCCGGGATCATGAACTGAGCCGAAGGCAGACGCTTAACGACTGAGCCACCCAGGTGCCCCCAGAAACCTGTTTTAATAAGTGGTTCCCATGACTGTTGTGCTTAACCAAATTTGAGAGCCACAGGGATAGATGATAAAACACGTACACATGAAAACAATCGAATACAAGGCAGTGTTTATCTGCCAGGTGGCAAATGAGGGATACACTGAGGAGTTAGCTGAAGGAGAGATCACTGCAGACAATGTCCTTCTTACACCCTTCGAGTTGGCATATAATAATGACCTACTCCAAGTTTATTCAAGCCACCAAGTCATGATGCTTCCCCAAACATTACCACAGATCGGTGAAGTTCATTCCCAGGTGGAGAATCAGCAAAGGTGAGTCAAGCAGTAGCTTGTCCAAACACAGACTCACCCTCTCATGCAGCCTCACACACTGCATAGTTCAAAAGACAACGTCTCAGAACTTCCAAGGCCATAAGCACTCTTGCCTGAAATCATTCCTTAATTTCCATCATTTTTGGGTGGTTAAGTATGATGTTGGCTTACTTTTCCCCTAGGGCCATATGTTTTGAATTTTTCTTTGCTGGCAATAGAAGCAGAGCTCTGACAGTTAGATTGTCCCTTGATTCATTTGTCCAGAGATGGGATAAAGTGTAACTTTTAAAGAGGCGGGGTGTGGGCACTGAGAGAGACCAGGGTTTGATTTCTGGCTTTGCCATCTACTGCAGAATGACTTTGAAAAATGCATTTCATTTCTCTGAACCTCAGTTTCCCTAATCTTTTTAAAGGGAGGGAGCCCAGGGTGAGAGTTAAAGGAAACAATACATTTAAAGAAAACACCATAGAATATGGTCAACAAGTAGCAGAGATTACCGGTATTGTTCCAATTAACCGGCAACTAAAGGCTTAATAACTTAAGGCTCATGTAAGCCAAGAAATAGGTTCTTCTTCCTGCCACCAGTGACAAGCTCCAGTTCATGAAGTCTCAGTGTGGAACATCAAGCTATGGTGAAAGGAACAGCTCTGCAAACCAGACCTCACAGCTGTAAAAGACCGTCTTCTTCCCCTCTCTAGTTCTTCTCATGCCACAGTAATTATAATAGCATAATAGAAGTTAAAAAAATAAATTTAAATACATTTTTTTAGAGTAAGATATTACAAAACATGCTTCCTTGGTTTTCAAGTAAAAGAATATTATCTATCAGCCAGTTTTGGAGAAGGTTTTGTATGCTAATTAAAAATAAATTGGGCAGGCATGAAGGAAATTTCTGCTACAATGGAAGTGCTCTAAAACTGGATTTGGGGGATGCCTGCTTAATTGTATAAATTTACTAAAAATCATTAAACTGTACATGTACAACGGGTGAATTTTTTGGTATGTAAATCACACCTTCATAAAGAGAGATGGCAACTAAAATTTTAAAAATTAAAGAGGGAGGGAAGAAGAAAGGGAAAAAGGAAAGATGAGGTTTAGTCTCTAAATCCTAAGTACTTATGTGTCTGTTCTAAATAATAATATTTCCATAAACTATGAAGTATCAGATCTGTGTCTGAGTAATGAAAAATTTGGATTTCCATAGGAGGTCTACAGGTCTGGTGCTTCCTGCTTCATGGTCTGATATTAGCACTGAAAGCAGAGCTGTTCCTGGAAATAAAAGTGGAAAGTGGGAAAACTACCACGGATTCATTTCTGGCTCCATTAAAGACTCTTCTCCCTGGTTGACTCCTGAAAGACGTCCTAACACTTCCTTTAAACCTCTCATTGATCAAAATCTGCTATCAAATATTTATCTGTTCAAACAAACACAGAAAACAAGTAAGGCAAGGGTAGACAGAGCTTAATATGCTTAGGAGGTCATTCCTCCTTGGAGGACCCCTGATGGGTAGAATTTTAGGTGCCAGGCCATGATGCTACGAGCAGTAGGGCGTCCTCTAGTCTTTGATGACCACCTCAAAGAAACCTGGCTCAGGGAGGCGGATTTGATGTTGATGGTCTAAGAGGCAGAAAATTTGTTAAGGCTTAAACTAGTGATTTTGGGCAATAACTGATTTGCTGCTTTTCGTGTCTATGCTTGAGGCTCTTCCTAATGCCTCCTCCATCAGGTACTTAGCTTTGTCCGTATTCAAGTCTCTGGTGGCACATGCCTGCAGTTGGTATTCATTCGATTTTTCTTTGGATATACAGGGTTAATATGCCATCATAGGTCTCATGCAAGCTAATATTTGGCATCCCAGGAAATAAGTGCTACTCTCATAGTGAAAAAAAATGAAGGTTGACAGGTGTAAACCCTGTTCACACATCATTAGCTGCACTACAATGCATCTACACTTGCTCAAACCATCATCAGTGCTTGATCACTCTGATGGGGGTCAACAAGAACCCATCTCAATGATCAGAAGATGCATTACAGAAGCTGACCATTAGAAGCTTCAAACAATGTATACACTGCACGGTACATAACTGGTTTACTATCTCAAGCTGTAAAGAACATGCTGGGCATGCCTCAACAAGTATTTTGAGATGCCCAAAGGGGAAAGTCTAAAGCTCAATTCGTTCTTAAGAAAACCACACATTTTAAGGAACTGAAAGGATTCAATGGATATAGTCAAATTAGTTGTTTTGCTATCCTCAGCTCTTAGGTGGTTATTACACATCATCATCTCATTTAATGATCCCAGTAACCCATAGAAAAAGGTATTTTCACGGATGAGTCATGGAAGGGTCAAGAAATGTTTTGGAAGAAATGCATCAAGTATGAAGATATGATTAGTCTTGACTCACGCTCCTCATTGAGGTCTCCAGGGTCTTAAACAATGAAGGGTCTGACACTTCCTGGGGTTTTTCCTCTTCAACTTAATTATCCTCACCCTTGCCCTATCTGTAAGCCCCACCCAGCTAAGCTAGGTCAATCTACAAAAGCTTTATATCCCTAGCAGTCTACGCAAACAAATCTTACATATGAGCCAGATTCATAATCATCGCTTAAGACACAACCCTAGCCCTCCCAACCCCCAACACTTTTTTAGTCCAATCTGCCTTACTTCATTCTTCCTTTCCTGGATCTCTGGTTCTCTGTCCGTCAGTTTCAACACCAACTCTTCTTGGGTCTCCCCAGCAAAGGGTCTCATTTATCTGTCAGGTCTTTGTCTTAGTCCCCTTCTTTCCATCCCTTTACCTTCTGTTCTCAGTTCTATTAGCGCCACTCATCTTGCTCCATTGTATTTACCTGTATAGAAGACTGGCATTCCTGTCAGTTCCATTAGGAAATGAAGCAGGTCTTATCTACTGTTGCACTTTCAAGGCATAACACCCTGCCAGGCACATTGCAGGCACTAACTTAGTGACTGAGAGATGAATAAACATCATCTTTTATTATATAACCAGCCACCAAGAAACAAACAAAACCCCTCAAAACTCCTTCACAGCAACCACAACCATTTCTTCACAAAATAAGAAAATGCCAACATATTCTCAGTTCCTGTAGCATTTGGCACACTTTGACTTGGGGTACAGAATATTTTTCCCCAAATGCAGGATTTTCAAAATATAGAGAAAAAAAGTGCTGCACTTAGTTGCTGCAAGTTCCTTATTTGAAAACTGATCATTTGGAATTAGAGCCCTGTTTTTTCTAGGCAGTGGTTTTGAGACACACAGAAGTGAGGTCTAGCATAAAGGAAGATCTAATAAACTCTAGAAATCAGCCTATTCATCTACTGGGACTACTGGATATAACTTTCACAGTGTATTCCAAAATTAACTTGGTCCCTGAAAGAATTCATTCACCAGGGGCTCAAGAAGTCCCTGCAATGATTGAAGGGACCTCCAAAGAGTGACTGGAGACACAAATAGGGTAGGCATGTTATTTTCCAGTCAGCACTGCCTTGTGGAAAACACACATAAAGACAGCAGCCCTTGGCAAAGCCCACAGGGCTGCCAACATTCCTGTGCTGATGCCCAACAGAACCGAAATTCAACGGAAATCAAGGAGCAGATTATGTGTGCTGCAAGACTTGAAAACTAACATGCACCCTAATGAGCATATTATAACTGCAGGCTCTGCTTGTTAACTGTTGAAAATATTTTCACAAGGCTTTGGGTATGGCAGGATAATGCTAGTTATGAAACGTCTATGCTGAAAGGGAACTCTGTGTAAGCCAGGCTTGAGCAAGTCACTTGGATAATGTCAGTGATTAGAAATGAATCATAGCATGTTCTGGACTTGGGGGTTCCATGACAAACCCCATTGGTTTTCTCAGAGACCAGAAGGTAAACAGATTCATCAGGCTCAGTGAAGAGAAAGGCTGTCAAACTCCTACCAGGGGGATGTAGGGTGCTCCTCTGATCTGGGAAGTAAAACCTGACTCAACACTTGCCTTGAACAGGAACGGGCAAAGTTCTTATATGACATCAGTGGCTGTAAGAACAAGTTTTTAAGAGATTACTTTGGGCATAGAAACACACACACGTTACGCAGAAAAAAGGGACCTCCACGGATTTTGTCCAGTCAGATGTGTTACCCCCATATGAGTAAATATGATCATTCCAATTTTCCAAAAAATGTTCTTGGGGTCCAGAGGGGCCAGAGGGATTGAGGAGCCACTTCGGTGTTTGATGGACACAGGCTGCGTAATTCAGACATTTATTTATTTAGTATCAGAAGCAGTAACACCGCTTAAAATGGCTCTCAACATTGGAAGGCTGTGTGTTTACAAAAATGTAGTCAGGTGCATTTTCTCACTTTGGTCTGCACGTGACATTGGGTACCAACACTGACCAAATTCTATCCATGGAAATTCTAAGTTGAGAGTGCTCATCTGTGATCTGGGATAGTTACTAAAATGCACCTACCTCGGCCCCACTCCAGACCCACTGAAACAGAATCTCTGGGGATGGGGCCCAGGCATCTGAATTTTGGTAAAGAAAAACAAAGCCAAAATCTTCCAGAAGTCTGATCCCCAACCACTATTATCACAGATTATGGTTATCTATGGGCTCTGACACCTATGGCCTGGGGATGGAGGTAGCTGCTCCAAAGTATCTTCCTACCGATTCTGCCTTTAGGAGCCTGAACTTGTTGCTTGACCTACTCATTAGTGTTAAGGATGTGTCACAATTTTCGACTTTCCCTCAAAATATACACGTATACATTCTTCTGAAGGGATTTGCATAAACAATACAGATCAGTTCACAGTGCGTGAGAGGAAGGCATAACTCAGGGCCTCTTAAAATTTTTTTTATTAACGATTTAATTATTTGACAGAGAGACAGCGAGAGAAGGAACACAAGCAGGGGGAGTGGGAGAGGGAGAAGCAGGCTTCCCACAGAGCAGGGAGCCCGATGTGGGGCTCGATTCCAGGACCCTGGGATCATGACCTGAGCCGAAGGCAAACACTTAACCAACTGAGCCACCCAAGTGCCCCCCTCTTAAAACTTCTGTCAGAAGTTAGTCCTTCCTGTACTCTCACTATCTTTGCTTTATTGTGTACTCCCCTTGACTTAATTTATCTTGAAATCCACTTTTTAAGTAGATCTTAAATCTACTTTTTTCCCTACATGCATTAATTGAACAAGAAAATTTTATATCACCACAAGAAATGTAAAACAAGTGTCACCTGCCATGAGTAGAAAGTAAAGGTAAAAATAGATACAATGAAAAGAAAGGAAGATGATAAAAACACTGCAGACTTTCTCCTTGATTTACTCTGACGGGGTATAACAGGGCTGAAAAGGGAAAAACGTCCTTGTGAGATTCACTTAATGCACACCGATGTGCATCCAACATCTCAAGTAATCCCCCCAATATTACCCTGAGCATGCCCAGAGGAACGCTCCCCACCCTTGCGCTGACGGGAGGGTACAGGTAAGTGCCCCCCCCCCCCCCCCCCCCCCCCCCAAGTCTGGGTTTTAAGCACTGGGGGGGGATGTGTGGAGGACAGATGCATGGGGTCTGGGCTCTGGGAGCCGTTCATGGGGGGCTGTACAAGGGACACTCATGCAGCCCCCGTGGACTTCCCCAGTTTTGTCCAAGGCCACCCAGGCTCTGCTATTCATAAGACTGCCCAAGCCTCCTCATTAGGTGTCCACGGATGGCAGGCATGGGTGGGGACAACTGGGAAGGAGAACAAGAAATATTCTTTTATTCCAGGTTTGAAGTGCATCAAGGGTAGGGTTCAGCATACTAAGTCCTTTTCTGACTGTAAAGATAAAAAGATAAAATAGCTCCCTCAACCACAGTGGAGTTTAGTGTGTCTTTGACAAGCAGCATAATTAAGATCTAGCATAAACACAGAGCCTCCGAGGACAGTAAAAGCTGACTAAATGGGAATTTGTTCTGTTTGGCTTTTCTTTCCTTTATTTAGTTTTGCTGTGGAAGTTTCACTTTGAAGCAGGGCCGGCCCCAGGCAAAAGTGCAGAGTCTGCGGATCCCCTGGAATACTGCTGCCCCTGCCCCGTCTCCCTCCCTTCCTGGCTTCCTGGGCTCTGTCCCCACATGGGTCATGCCGCCCACCCACCGAAGAGCTTCCTGCAAATGGGCAAAGCCTGTCCCTGGTCCACAGTAGGCCTTTTCGGCTCCTTTCCTAAAAGGAGGGATACAGTACCTGGTTCTGTGCTACACGGTTTCAAGCTCTCGTCCTGTTTCCGCTTTCAGAACATGCGGACTGTGTCCTAAACCACCAGAACACTCGCTCTGTGCTACACAGATCTGCTCTGGAAGCAGGTGGCTGGCAGTGGTTTCTTTGTTCTTAACAAGGGCCTTTTCAAAGGAGTGACCCACTTACCATCTGTAAGTTACAGAAAGCGGAAGGAGATGGGGTTTGGTAGCAACAGGTCTTGAAACAGGTGACTGAGAAGGTAGCATCGATGGGGTGGTGGTGGTGAGGTTCTGGTCCTGGAGTTAGCCCACCTGGGTTCAAATCCTAGCACTCCTCTTTTCTAGCTGAATAAACTCAGGCATTTAAGTGAATCTCAACATCAATCCTCTCATCAGTAAATAGGGCTGTCAGGAGGAGTCAATGAAATAAATCATGGAAAGACTTTGCACAGTCCCTAGAATTTAATAAACATGAACTTTTACTGCTATTATCTGTATGATCAAATATCCATATTATAAAAAATGGTGTCAGAACCACCCATTAATCAGAATGACCCCCATCAAGCATGAGTAGCTTTTGTGAGGTCGGAAGAACGTTTCGTTTCGAGGCACCCATGTTTCCGCCTCAATTAATAGAGGAGACTTTTCCTCCTGCAGCTCTCAGACAGCAGCATGTTTCCTCTCCTTCTCTCTCCTGACACAGTACTCATTTTTGACACATGGCATCACTCTACATCTCCCAGACAGTGGCCAAAAGGCAGCGATCTCGAAGGCAATGGGAGATTTAATTATAACACGCAAAACATACTTAACTTTCAGATCCAAAATGACAGGTAAGTAGCAATTTGAAAGGAATATAATCTCCTTCCTCAGAAAATGCTCATGTTAGAGGGGTTTCTATTTACCTGCCATTCTCTCATATGAAGGAAATATGACGCCTCACAATAAAGCTGCTATGAGCCCCACTGCCAGAAATGCTTGCAGGTGCTATCCCAGGGAAAAACGAGCATCTATCTGCCAGCTTCAAGTTAGTCCATAATGGGTAACCTGATGCAGGCATTATTTCTAAACAAGAAATTCCCTAAATGCTAATTGCTTCTACAAGCTTTTCAGTTAAAAGGGACAAATATTTCCACTCATTAAAGGGGATGCCTAGTTAATGCAAGAAAGCTTTAAGCAAGATGCCATAAGAAAAAGGAAGTCAGGATTCTTGGGGTCAAGTGACACCTCCCACATACCCATGTGTCTGACTAGAGCCACAGGGCTGAATTTGGCTCAAAAATCAGGAGACCTGACAACACTGAGAATGTATTTTCACATGTCAACCATTGCTAAGTCCCACTACAGCAAAATGGTCAAACACCTGTCAATGTCAGGCTAAGATTAACAAAAAGAGATTTCCCTTCCTTGTTAGCACCAATAATTTCTCTGTGTGGTATTTAATAGGAAATTGTGACAAACCGGAGAGCAGATCCTGTTTACTTCCTGCAGGCAGTGGAGTTTATGTCTCCTGTTGGCAAATATTGTCCTGATAGTATGAATGAGAAAAGAATGAGATATAAAATTTACTCTTGAGGAGGAAATGGCTAATGCAAGCTGCATCAGGACCTTGAAAGATGGCTAGAGAAGATAATTCCGGAGGTGTTACAAAAAACACCTGAACTTGGACAACCCATCTTAGTAGCAACTTCCAATAGATGCACAACTTCCATGTTCCAGATGCTATTTCCAGGCTATAGAGAATGAATAGAGAAGGCACAGCATACCAACAGCCTTGGGCTACTTCCAACCTAATGGGGGAGACAGACATGAGTCAATTCTGTGTGCGGGTGTATGCGCACGTGCACACACATAGACACACAGAGGCTGAATGAACTGCAAGATATGCTTTTGAACAAAAGGAGATGGTATAGGAGTATATAAATGGGAGAATTAACTTAGGCCTCACTTGGGTATTGACAATTGAGCGAAGATCTACAGAATGAGGGGATTAAGACAGAAGACAAGGGCAAGACAGAGTAAGCACTATGTACATGTTACAAAGACTCTGTGGAAGAGGGAACCATAGTGTTTTCAAGAAATGGAAAGCAAGCCAGTATGGTTGGAAGCAGAGCAGAGGAGAGGGGATGGTGTGAGATAAAGCTGGAGAGGCAGAGAAGAGTTTAGATTACAGTCCCTAGTAGGATTTTGATCTGTATCCAAAGAACAATGGTGTAAAGGGTTTTCAGAGGGGGAGGGGTACCCCATGATAAGATTCCAGTTGAACTGTGAATACACGGGGATGGGGGGTAAAGTAGATGTGAACAGATGTAATTAGAGGCTATCACAGCTCAGGATGAGAAATGGTGGTGGTGTTGGTTGAGACAAAGCCAATGCCTGCACAGGTGCCCTTGTTTCTATTTTTTTTCTGGCTCCTATAGGGCACTCTTTCCTTTCCATTGCCTTCTCTAGCATCTGTAGTGTCTCCTCCTTCCTTTCTCCTTTCACAAAAAAGTCTTCTGTCTTTAAGAATAACAATCAACTAAAACAACAACGAAATGCCTTCTTCCTTATACAGAGGCATCCATTATTTGACATCTTATTTCTCTCTCTCTCAAGAAAAATTTCTTATAAAGGTGGAATGTGCATTTTGCATCTATTTCTTCTCTTCTCAAAGAGAAAATCTGGCTTTTGTCTTCATCACCTCAGTGACGTGGCTGTCTTGATGGCCATTATTTACCTCCCTAGTGACATCGGTATGGCTCCCATTCACTTGCTGGATTTTGATGCATTCAACAGTATTGTCCACACCCACCTTGAAATCCTCTCCTCCCTTGACTTCTGGAGCCATGTAGCCTCATGGCTGTTCTCTTGGCTCCTGGACCTCCTTATTCTGTTGCCTTCAAGGCTTTTCCCCCCTCCCTTGTAACTCCTCACTGTTGATTTCTGGCAAAGGGAGGTCCGTGGATGACTCTTCTTAGGGTCACTCCCCTGCACAATCAAATGCCAACTCCATGTGGGTTTCTCCCTCAACTTACCTTCTCAAATCCACTCATAAGTCTCAAATCCCTTGGAAGATAGATGTGATTTTATTTGCCACCATCACTGCATTCTCAGAGTGTTAGGGGGGAAAACAAACATAAAATATTATCTCCCCCCCCCCCCCCCGAACGGTTTCCTTCAAAAGCTTTCTAACTTGTCCATCTGTACCAGGATGAAGATTCCCCAGCCCAGCATTCCAGTCCTCACTGATAGGGTGCCAGCCTTCCTGTGCGTCTCCCTCACCTCCCCAAACCCCAGGTCAGCTTAATGTACTGCTCTACTCAATATCCCTCACCCTTGGTTTTCTTTTACAAAATACATTATTTTGGATTTGTAGAAAAGTTGCCAAGATAATCCAGTGAGTTCTCATATGCTTTTTACCCAGGCCCCTAACACCAACATTGTAGATCATCATGGTCCGTTTGTCAAGAATAAGACACGAACACTGGCACATTACCAGTAATGCAACTCCAGACTTCACCAGTTTTTTCTGTCCCAGGCTTCAATCCAGGATACCACACTGCATTTAGCACACTTGCTTTTTAAATTTCCATTGCCATGGCTTTGCTGTAATGTCTCCTTTCCCCGCCAATTTTCTCCCTGTGAACCTTCCAGCTTTTTTCTTTTCCCTGGTATTTCCATTTGTGCCATGGATCTAGCTCTAGTCATCTTTCATGTGAAACCTCTCCACGGGATGGTTACCTGCTTCTTTCTCTTTCCTTCTAACTCCCCCAGAGCCTCCTCTTTTGTCCATTAGTTTGACCCCTGCTGTATATACTCCTATCAACCTCAGTACCTCTAACACAGAAGGAATGAAACACTCACGGATTCATTTTTAACCAAGAACATAGAAAATACATGTTGACAAGGATTCATTCCAAATGTTAAGTCCCCCCGCCCTGCCCTCATTTTCCTATTCAAGGGACCACTGAAGACTCGAAACTCGGAACAGCTAACCTCTTCCCCTTAAACTGCCAGGACCAAAACAACTTGCTTCCCTTTGAGGTTCCCCAGCAAAAGCAACACATTTGAAATAAACACGTGTAATTTGTCATGCCCCCAAAAAATGTTTGCTTTTCTCAAACAAGTGTTTTATTTGGCAAACGTGTGCCACTTGTAGCTTTTGTATAACGTGTGTTTGTAGAAGCAGTTTAGATTTTATCTGGGTTCTGAGTGGACTGGTGGTGACACATCTACTCTAATATATTCCTCAATTAAATAGGTGGATAGAAATAGAATTTAAATATTCAGGAATAATAATTGTTGGGGAGAGAAGCCTTAAGCGATATTCCTCACTGTCTATCACTTTTCTATTCTTATTTCTCAAATTTAGGGCTTATTAACATTTTTCTAATATTTTTCTCCAAGCGAACAGAGAGTTGGATACAGAAGTGAAACTGAAGAGTAAAAGAAAGTAATGTTATTATAACACTTTGCACTCTCTAGTTGGTCACATTTACTGAACTTCTGATGTTTCTTAAGAATAAATTATGCTTTGGGGCGCCCTGGGTGGCGACTCTTGATTTCAGCTCAGGCCATGATCCTGGGTCGTGGGATCGAGCCCCGCATCAGGCTCTGCGCTCAGTGGGGAGTCTGCTTGAGATTCTATCCCTCTCCCTCTGCCCCTCCCCCTGTCCACTTGTGCTCTCTCTCGCTAAATAAAAAAAGTATTTTTTATAAGAAGAAACTGTGATTTGAGACAAAAAACCTATTTACACATGCTTTTACCAAAGAGAAAGGAAAAAAAGGAATGGCGAAGAAGAGGTAGAAGTTGAAAAATAATAAGTATTTATTAAGCATTTACCATAATTTTTACATACAGTTATACAGTGCTTGTCCTCTTCTCCCTTAATTCTCTAAATCAGCTCATGAAACTTACTATTATAATCCCCATTTTACAGATGAGAAAGCCTCAGAGACTTTTTATTATTATTACTATGTTATGTTAATCACCAAGCCTCAGAGACTTTAAGTCATTTGCCCAAAATCATACTATAGGAAGTGGTACAACCTGCTGTTGTCTTGATCTTGAAGCCTGAGTTGCGCTACACCCCCTCAGAAGGGAAGGTGAGAATATGTAATTCCAGACTGGGATTTAATTCTACCTTTGTAGAGCAAAGCAGCAGAGAGGTTTTAACAAGGAGAGATTCTCACCCCAGCCTATTTCTAAAAGCCCACAGCAATGCATATTTGCTGCACATCCCGGAGAATCCAGGAAAAGTGGGTGTGTAAAAAGCAATGGTTTTCTTCCCTTGCCTGCTTTCTGTGCAGCAGGACTTGAAAAAGAAAGGAGGAGACAAATTGGAAAACTCAATCAGGGATAGAAGCCTCAGAGGAGAAAGCTCCTGCAGAAACTGTGAAAACGTTACTCAACCTACAACAAAACTCTTTTTGTAACACCGCACATGTTGACATCGCTATTATCATGTAAATGCCTGTTAACAGCAGGATACCTCATGGGGGTAAAAATGAATCACCTTTAAAAAAACAAAAAAAGGCACTGCAGACCTACAGGCAGATTCCTATGACCTCTGGTAACCACTCCCAGGGAAGCATTACGTTCTACTGAGTGAAACAGGGGCTCTGGAGGAAGTCCCTATACTTAAGGATGTAGACAACTGCCCTTTGTGGTTCCCAAGGAACGATTATAGTCAGTGAGGTAGACAGAACAGGTTGTCTTCTTCTTGAGCAACCCTCTGGACCCGCACAGGAACTGTCTCCTCTCCTGATGCATGCTTCTGGTTGGGACGCATTCCAAACACTTCTCTGCACCTGTGTCATGAGCCACGTTGGGGAATTGGTGGTGGAGTGGAGTGTCCTTCTGACATGTGCCACCATGCTGTGCCTTCATCCTCAACTTGCCCCCAGGAGACACATCATGACCTTCGAGTCGGAAGTTCATGGCCGCCTCTTGATTCATTTGGCTGGTCTGGGTAGGCTCTAATGATGTCACCATGTCAGTTTTCTCCTTGAAGGAAAACTGCCAGGTAAGGAAGTGGCAATCTCGATGTTTGTTTTGTTTTTAATTGTAGGCCAGCTATTCCCAGTTTTCTTAAGCACTATATAGGTCACAAAAAATAGGTTCGCTCCCTTAAATAGTAAAAGAGGGTTGAAATCAACACCATAACTCTCTTCTTGATTCCTAATTGCAAAATTGGGGAATTACTGCTCATCTTTAGGGTTCCAGTTGCTTCCCCTGTGTGCTATGCAATCATTATTGTCATATTCTGTGGAACATTTCCCTATTTCCATATATAGGGTATGTATCGCTTTATACACAAAATACACAGACATATAAAAATACATGCACATGCACACATAGATGATATAATCCATTTTTAGTATATAATATACTAAAAGAAAAAGATTATGCAAAAACTGAGATATGACAACTGACTTTTCACTAGAGAGCTTTTAATAAAGACCTATGCTTTACTAGATACAATCTAAGGATATCCGACAGACTATGCTTACACACTTGGGGTCTACAATCACAAGCCAAATGCATCCTTGTGGGCAGTTACTGATAAAGTACAGACACAGAGAAATAAGAACTTTTGGCAGAGACGTGACTGGCCATGAAATTTTGAGTCCTATTCCAGGGGTTGGAGTGAAAAATGAAAGGCGAAGTTCTATTTTTCACTGATTACAAAAAAGGGAGAATCACTGTGATTGCGGGATGTCTGCTCCACCAGTGATGGAGAAGCATTTTCAATATGGAAAGCATTTGATGGAGGAAGCCGTGTTTTAAGACAATGTTCGTCTGATGGGTGCACTGTCACTTGGGGGCTTTGGGCAAAAAGGTCTTTGCGGGGACCTGGTAAGAAGGACAGAGAAAGGAGCGCTGACAAGTGACTCGGAACCTCAGTACCGTCTCTTGAAAACCGTATTGGAAATCTTGCTTATATTGCTTCCCACGGGATGGTCAAAGTCAGCGGAAGATCAGCTCTGAGATAGAGGGGTTATAGGGACCCCCTCTTTTACACTCTGACTGGTCCAGGCACTTCAGCATTTATGTTTCTAGGTTTGTTTTTGGGCAGGGACTGTCTGAAAGCCCATTATTCCTCTCTCTATTTTGGTTCCTCTGTGTTAAAAAATGATGTTCTGGCAGTTGGAGAAGGCAAGCGTGTGCATTTTCTAAGTGGGAATCATGCAGCGTCGAACATTGCTTTACCCAAATAAAACTTTTTGCTTTCAGACTTTCAGTGGGCATGTTCCTTTTTTTAGCTTAAAAATTTTCTGGTCTGTATTAACAGCTTCTTTCACCAGCTTAGTCTCTCCCATTTTGCCAGCTGTGGACCCTACCAGTGTGATTTCTTTTGTGCCCTGCTTTAAACAGTCTTAGAAACAGACCGGATTCTGCCATCAATCCGTGCAGAGAAATCACACTGACATGAATGGAGGCCCTATACAGGAATCAAAGCCAGGGCATGGCTTCATCATATCTTAAAAAAAAAAAAAAAGTCCTCTTTTTATTTTGTCTGTTAATAACAAAAAATACACTCAAAGAGCTGAGATAGAGGTTAAATCAAGAAACCAGGCAATGAGAAACTGAATTTCCAGGATGTTATTTCTTTTATCTGTAAACTATAATAGGATCTAGTCCCCTTTTAAAAATGTTCAAGTATGAATACCTAGGTAATTACAATAAAATAATACTGGTTAACACTTATTAAGGACATATGATATCTAAGGCACTGTGCTAAGTACTTTTTTCTAATATAATAACCTTTCAGAGTAGGAACTATTATTAAAGCCCTGTTTTACCCTTCTGGTAGTAGCTCAGCCAAGATTTGAACTAAGGCAGTCTGACAGCAGATAGCATATTCTTAACTACTCCTGAAAACTGCCCAACAGGCAAAGAACATTGTCGGCCTGAGAGAACAAATGAAAGCACACACTAAGATGGTTTATTTAAGGTGGTTGGCTGGAATCTGAACAATCTAATTGAAAAGGAACAAAGACAACTCAAATTAGTTTATGCGAATGCTAAAATAATCATTAATAACAAGACATTCAAAATGTCCAACCAACCTGGAAAATGACAGACCCATGGCCCGGGGCAGCCAGAATTGGCTGGGCTGTCCAGAGGAGAAACACTGCAATCTGCTCTTTCCGCCTGCTCAGGGTTACTTTTGGCTCCTCTTCCACAAAGCAGAGAATGAGGTGGGCTTAGCTTTGTGGAAAGGCCAGCAGTTAGGAGGAAGGTAAAACGGTCACTGGCCTCCAACTGGTTCTGGCTTTCTGCACGGGGTAGCTCTTGCTTCCAGGAGTCCTCTTTTATCTCCAAATATAAGGCAGGATGGAGAATAAGAAAAGGGAAATACGGATATCAAATGCTTGCAATTATTTGCCTAGGAATTATTTTTAAGGCCGATCTTGATTATTTGCCTTGTTTCATTAATTCCTTTCTTCAACCAGGGAACTTTTATGTAGGTATTATGCTGGACAAGAAGGATGCAATGTTCAACGAGCCATAGCACTTTCCTCGAGATGCTCACAAAATCAGGGACTGTGATGCTGTACCGGGCAGGAGGATCTAGGGCGGCAGGAGGATCTAGATTTTGTCTCCCCTTCCATTGCCAAGAGGTGTTCCTAGGACTCCATTAGTCAGCTTTACTTGTATCCATGTAGGGCCACATAACTATTAACGTAAAGAGAGAGGAAGTGATGGGTCAGCGATCAAGAAACAGTGGTACTTCCCATGGTTGGACAGAGAGGATGTTGGTGATCAAAGTGAATGCAGAGCCACCAACTAGAAGGAGTTTGGCTTCCTGAATAATCCACTGGACTGTGATGAAATATACATTATTCTTCTAAGTTAAACTACGAGGGGGATCCAAGCTTTTCTGCTACCATAGCTACCATTACCTTAATATACAATCCATAAGCAAAGTGCTTTTGAAGATCTATTCTGTGATGAACTATTTTGACTCAGATCTAAATATTTCCCTTATTTTCAAGATCTTGTTTGATATTTCACTGTTGCTTGTATATGCTCCCAACAATTACTAATAATACTTTCATCACAATGAAATCAGTCAGGTGTCTTTTTCTTGATGAAATAGATTTAATATAGGAAATATTTTAATAGATTCCTTTACCATAAATTAATCTAGGGTTCACATATTCTAAGGAATTTTTAATTTATAAGGTCCCCGGGGGGTATATCACTTGAAAAAGAGAAAAGCAATACTTCCCATGAGCTAGGCACTATACTAAGACGTGTGTGTGTGTGTGTGTGTGTGTGTGTGTGCGCGCGCGCGCATGCACACGCACACGCACATACACACTGCTTCAATTTAGCCTGACAAAATCCTATGAAGGAGAAACCTGGAGCAAAGCATTGGCTCAAGGTCACACAAAGATGCTCAATAGTGACCAGGATCTGAATCCATTACCTGACATCTACTATACCTGTGTTTTCTCAGTGTAGTGAAGGACACTTTTGTGTTCTTTTGGCAAAACAGAATCCACTTTTGGCATAACAGAAATCCCCATGGACCATGAACCCACCACAGATTATTTATATTCTCATAATTGCCGTGGGAGAATAAAAAGAATTCAATGAAAAGTTAACATACAAGTTACCACTTTTAAGGCATATCAGTGACAAAAGAGAGGCAACACCATATATTATTCATTTGAAATTAAAGGTCTGTGACTCCAGCTCCATCTATTACAGTGCTGGTGGACGTTCTTGCCTACCACCTTCCACTAACAATCCCCTGGCTTACCTTTTTCCCATCTCTCCCATACTCTAGACCCATGTGGTTTGCAAGCGTTGCCTCCATGCCCTGGTGCACAGGTGGGCACCTGAGTTCAGCATGGCCAAACAGAGTATGGAATTCCTTTGGACACAGAGGTCGCAAATAGGCATGCAATATAAGCTGGGTCACACAGATCGAATAAAACTCAATGACAGGGTGTTTCTTCCAACTATTGGAAAAAGAGAAGCTTTTTCTCTACTGAGAATGCCAGAAGACAAAATGAATGCCTGGAGCTGCCCTGGGGGAGAGGTAGACTCTAAACAAAGAGAGAAAGGGAAGCATGGTAGACATATATCTTGCTTTCATATGGAGTCCAATAACAGAACTGATCCTGAACAGAAGTGATCCAAGATAGGAACCCTTGCAATCAGCCCTTCCTGGACTTTTCTATCCTATCATCTTAGGCAACACATTTTGTCTTTTCTTTGAGGTTAAATTGAAGTTCTGTCATTTGTAATCATATGAATACTCAGCAGTAAAATCATTACTTGCTAAGTGACTTTCACTTTTCAACAGTGCCAATGGCTTTTTAAAAAATTAGTATGCAAAACTTAAAAATATAAGACTGACAAAAGAGCTGCTGTGGTTGAGATAGGGCTGGCCCATGATCTATCCCCTTCTATTCTCCCAGCCCCTCCTGTACAGGGAACCTCAAATCTCACTAGAACACCGTTCAGCACCTTGAACAGCAGATGCTCCCTATTTGCCCCTGGGAATTATCTTCCCTGTGCTGTATGAGACTGTTGTGAGAAAATACCCGATGAAGTACTTGATATTTAGTAAGTGCTTAATAAGACACGTTAAAGCAAAAAGTGGAGAAAATCGAGACAAGAAAGAGGTTAACCTTTGGCATTTGAGTCACTAGGAATTATACTACTCCCTAGTATGTGCCTTCTGGTAGGTTCAGGGGACTCCAAGACATGGGCCTACAAATTCCAAACCCCTCTGCCCCATGCTAAGGCTTCTGGGTGGGAGACAAGCTCTGAACAGAGCATTCAGGGGAAGCATGATCCATACCTATGGTTTTGGCCTGCCTAGTTCCCATGGCCTTCTTTTGGAGCATAGTCTCCATCTTCCCTCTTCATTCCCAGGCCAGGAGGTTCATTGGGGAAACTTTACCTTTTGGCCAATGTGTATATTCTTTTCTCCTGGCCATAGTGATTGGTTCAGGAAAGAGTATATGTCCCAAATTACTCCAATGAGATTCCATCTTAGGACCTTGTTGTTGGTATCCAGTGGGAAAGAGAGGCTCTACAACAATTTGGCTGGGTTGTTATACAGGTAGACATATAAGCCTAGACTTAGTGGAACTTATCTTGTCACCATAACTGGAGTCATCCTAAAAATGATGCCAAAAGAAAAAAAGAGAAGAACCAAGAGATGGAGAGAGTGTGTCTTAAGCGATTTAAGTATCTGGATCCAGCCATACCTTTAACTGGAATTTCCCTGTTGTATGAGGCAACGCATTTCCCTTTAATTTTTGCTAAAGCCAGGTGAAGTTCAGTTGCTGTCATTTTTAAGGGAGATCATTCTGTCTAATAATGCAAGCAAAAGCATTCCAGAGAGCTTAGACCTGAGGAGTTAGGGGCTAGTTCTCCAAGCTACAATTTGAACTTTAAGCATATGGCATTTGACCATTGTCCCTGACCATGGCACTGGGGACAGAAAAAAAAATGTGAGTTTAGAAAATTTTAAGTGTGACACATTGGGTAAGGGGTCTCACTTGCCACGTTCTATGTTTTCTCTTCTATAAAATGAGGAGTGACACTAATTCAGGTTCACAAATGGCAGCCTGTAGGCCAAGATGATCCATGGATATGTCTTGTTTGGCTATTATATTTCCTTTACCCCTAGCATGCTTTTTTTTTTAATTTTTATTTTTAAAGATTTATTTATTTGAGAGAGAGAGAGCGAGAAAGGACAGGGGTAAGGGGCAGAGGGAGAGAGAGAGAAACCCAAGCAGACTCCACACTGAGTGCGGAGCCCCATGTGGGGCTTGATCTCACCACCCTGAGCTCAAGAACCGAGCTGAAATCAGGAATTGGACACTTAATAGCCTGAGCTTCCCAGGCACCTCCCTAGTGTACCTTTTAAGAAAGTAAGTAGGCAGGTGTTACGCTTAGGCAAAAATAACAGTACTTTAGCATTAACTGTCTCACATCTGCTTGCCTGGTACTCGCAGATATTTGGGTTTGCAATCCCTTGACTAATGCTCTTTTAGTACCACCATTTGACATTTCCACCTTGGATTTGCCTATTTCTCATGCCTGAATTTGTAAGTTTGGCAGTTTATTATGTTGGGACATACCTGAAGAGGGATGAAGGGGGTAGCACACCTCTCAATTAAACTTCTATTTGAACCCTATGAAAGTGACTCTCCTGGGGATTTTCCTATTGATGAGAGGACTGTTCATACATTCAAGATGTGGATGATATAGAAGCATCCCACAGGGCCTGTATCTCAGCGATCAATCCATCCGCCTTCTCTACTGCTTCCCCTTTTCCTGCAGGGCTAGAAATCAATTGTGTGTTAGCTACTCTCTAGGTCTGGATCCGGGGAGCCTGGGAATTGAAATGCACATTGTTTCCTTAGCCACATCGGCAAGGAAAAACAAAAAGAAAGGAGCTACCCTCAATGACTTCCCCACATGAAGTGCATGTTAAGAAATAGTTGATTTATTTTCCCATAGCACTGAGGAAAATTAGGAAAAATAAAGAAAATTCAGTGACTACATTAAACTATATCACATGATATCCAGAGATGAGGGTGGGCTGAGACAGGAGACCAGGAGACAGGAGAGAAAAACTCTGAACATATATGAAATCTCTATACACACATTCCTTGGCAGACTGTATAGCTGGAGGGCGGGGGAAAGAAATGCTATCTTTTTTAAGCATTCGATATATGAAAAAGTTTCCTGTTCGTTCAGATTGGCTCAAAATACCATGCAGGGCTGCATTAATGAAGATTAAGTATATTTAGAGAGAATAATTCAAAAGACTTTATCAATTTGGTACTATTTCCTTCCAAATGGAAAAACCTTAATTTAACAGGATATAGATGAACTCCTAGATTTATTGAAATAGTTTGGAGTTGAATAGATGGAATAGGAGTCACAAACCATTTGTCTCTGGTATTTTAGATTCTTTACCTTGAATTAAAACCCAAATAACACAAACTCTCAATTTCATGTGATGTTCTAAAGAGAGGGTGGTACACATTTTGATATTTCCTTCCAATGTATGACATCCTTTTTGACCTTCTTTTCACCCCTTTTCGGAACAAAAGAATTACAGTGACAAATGCAAATGTGTGCAATCTTTTATTCACTGGTTGGCTAAAAGGAAAATATAATTTTATATTTCTCTGACACCCAAAACTCACTTAACTCCTCAGGCTGGAGAAGGTTAAAAGCAAGTAAGCAGAGGGTGCTAGGATTATAAACTCCTGGAAGACAGAAACTATGCCAACCTTTGGCCAGTGACTATACCCGTGATTACTATTAAAGATAGCATTACTTTAGGATATGATTTAGCCTAAACTGGAAGGGTGAGTGATTTCTGTGAAAACCACAATTCCTGCTTCAAATGATCTAACCACAGGAAGAGTAAGAAAGAGGAGGAGGGGGAGGAGAGGAAGCAGCAAACCCTGAACTTCCACTGCATTCTACGGGTGAGGCTCTGTGTCAATCCTACTCACACATTGTTTTATCTCTTTACCAAAATAAGGCCCCCCAGAACAATAAACAAACCTTTCAAGTTGCCCTTATCTCCCCCTCCCATCTTACAGAAGGGAAAACTGAGGCTTTGGGGATTACATAATTTTGTCCAAAGCCTCAAAGTTAAGAAGTGATGGAGCCAGAATTTGAAATAGACAATGATTCTTAAGTCTAATCTTACAGTTATTGTTCTCACTATGACACTGTTGAGGTTCTGGTCGGCTGTTCTCTATTAAATTAACCGTGAATTTGGTTGTAAAAAACTCTTCAGAGTTATAACCTATGGGCCAGTTAACGTCACCTTGTGGTTTACTCCCTTACTCCCAGAATTCCCAGAATTCCTTCCTCTCTCCACTTACTCCCTCTCACATTGTATTCATTATATGCCAGATATATTACTGTACCCACTAGCCTGACCAAAGCCTTGCTCAATCTGGGTGATTTCTCACTAGGGCCAGGGGATCTGCTGGTAGGCAAAAAACCCCGTTCATATGTTGGCTGACATCTTTGTAACGTTAGAAACAACAGGGTGGATTGGAATCACGCCTGTGCCAGTTCTCGGAAGGCCAGAAGTATCTCCGTCAGGTCAGTGTAGTGGAAGAGGCTGGGGTGATGCATGGAGGAGCCTCCTTGGCATTGGTGGGGCTGGAGAGTGGCTATACTTCCTCTCTACCTTAAGCACACACTGCCATGGCCTCCAACTGCATTAATGAGTTTCCTGGGGATTGGAAGTGGAGCTGTGGAGGGCTTGTTAAACTGGAGTTCAGAAACCCTTCCCTCTGAAAGGATGTGCTCTGGCTCCCAGCAGTGCGAGCTGCAGCCAGCGCCACGTGGGCCTGCCCTGCAGCATGCAGTGGTCATCCACAAACACGTCTCACCCTTGCCCTGCAAGCCCCAGGCCTGGCCCTCACCATCTCCCAGACTAGTGTGACCCTTCTCTTGGACTTCCTGGGTGAGCTAACCTGGGTGTGTGCTGGTGAACACAACAATCTTGGGGGAATGAGGAAAAACAGGAGAGAGGGAGAGGGAAAAACCTCTCCGGTTTGTAGTTGGAGCCGATCAATGTTTCATCTTCCATGGTGCGCACAGAACCCGAGCTTACACTCAATTTCCAAAAGCACTGTCCTTCTACTAGCTTTGAAAATTAAGCAATCACCTTCCCCCTATTAAGTGGCAGAAGCTGCAAGTCCGATGATGCTACGAACAGTCAAGCCAAGTGCAGACATGCATCTGATTAGAAATACGGTGAAGACAAGTGCTTCTGTATTGGGGACTTTGGTTGTCCAGCAGAGATCTGGCCAGTGAGCTGGTTGAGCATACCCTGTGTTCACAGAGTCTGACAGCTGCTTGATTGACTCACCTACATTTGCTTTTTAATCCACAGCAGCCTTCCCATAATGTTCACTTCTTTTCTGCCAGCAGTATTTTAAGCTGAGGTGGGGAAAATTAAAAGCTACCAATTCCTTGGTGAAAAGATCAAAAAAGTCCCCAAAAGGCAGCTAAGGGGATTTTTTTGTCTCTTTAATTGCTCTCATTTCACTTTGACTGCTCCCTTGTACTTTTTTTGTTTTTACATCTTTTGCTCCAAGTGCCAAAAGCCTCCCTCCTCTTGCATTTATGATAAAGCAAGTTACACAACAGTTTGCTGCAAAGAGCTGAACTTGGAAATGATCTCAATGTCTTACTAAGGTGTGGTGTGAGCTTACTCCCTTCCCAGGGCTGCATGTGGGAGAATCAGCTTGTTTGGGCCATTGGCCAATTCATGTTTTAAAGGCCAAGCCTGGTGAACTGTATTATTAACAGTAATTTAGAAGCCTGCTATTAATTATAAGAAAACTTAGAACCAATACAGAAAATCCCTCATCTATGATCTTCATAAATTCTGTCGAGACAGTTGAAGCTTCAACTTGAGTTTAGACTGGCCATGCACTTACACAGTCCCTTTCATTTACTCTTTACTCTTTACATTCCCAGGGAGCCATGTCCCAGTACCTCCGTTCAATTTGCTGTCTGCTACAGAACTGGACTCTTGAGGAGGCCGCAAGTAGGGAAGGTTAAGAATCAATGCTTTCTCCAATTCTAGGGTCCCAGAACTTCTTTTGTGTCTGCCTCCTTCACATCTTGTTTTTGGTTGTATATTTACTACCATATGTCCTAGTACATAGTATCATTTACTGAGTATTTCTTCTTTAAATTAACTCCGTTATTTCCCTTAAATTTATCTGAGAAAAAAAAAAAACCCCTGTATCTCTACTTTATAACACAAGGAAAATTTACGATAGTATTTATGTCGTAAATAGAAGGTAACAGCAAAAACAAATATAGGGTATGAAAAACAACTGGAAACAGAAGTGTTTACGAAATCGTACGAAATGCTATTGCCAGCTAATTATAAGTACGATTGTCATGATTTGTGGTAGTTAGGTTTTATAAAGTCATCGTCAACACTGGACTAGGGGATGCTGAACCACTCCCCCTCCAGGAAATATAGGGTTAGGTTCCTAGGGAGTCTCTGGTCACCAAATTTTCATCAACTTGTCAATAAATACTTTTGTTTTATGTGTGCTTCTGCTTAAAAACATCTTTTTTAATAGATAGTGTTGATTCATTAACATTGAACTCATGACCAACAGCAATGTAACTCCTGCCTGAACAAAGCCTACCTGACACACTTTCTCTGTAAGGCACATCCCAGCCTTCTTGTGCTTTGCATTGCTAGATAGCCCTCCAGCACTGCACTCAAGGGCCATTTTAAACAGTAGGGTTATCAAGAAAAAGCACAAAAATGTAGAAAACCTGGCACTAAATGGACCATCAAAGGACACTCTTTATTTTCATGAGAACTGCAACAAGAAGGCAAAGCAGGGACTCTGATCTTTCACTGCTCTGCACATGTCCTTGAAAAATGATCCAAGTGCCACGAGTACTGGTTTTGGGGTCACCAATACATTTTAGGGAGGATGCAAATTGACACATACGAAATCCATGAATAATAAGGATCGACCATATTATGAAGTCATATGTCATACTAATATCAAATGGAAGTTTTCTCCTTGAGATAATGAAGAAGATTCTAAGAGTATAAACACCAAACACTGCTCTTGCTATGCGATTCAATGTACTTAATACCAAGTGTGTGACCCAGCTATTCCCCTGGAGTATCACACCCCTGGTACTTGTCTCAGGATTTGGGAAATTCTCCCTTATCTCTATAAATTTGGGATATTTGAGAGGGTTTGTGGCTTCTGGGAGCTTGGCCCCAGCCTCTCTAGAACACTGACAGGTGGCTCTCAACCTTCCATGGCAAAGTATAAAGGTGGCTAAGTTTCTTTCCTTTCTCCCTCTCTCCCCTGCTGCCCCAGTTCCAGTTGATGTGGCCTAGAGAGTTGTGCTGGGAGCAGAACAGATTTTGTGAGCAGCAATTGTAGAAAATCTTTGTAATGCCAGGGCTTATAAAGCATCCCAAGAAAGCTGGTCTTTCTAAGCCAATTTGTCCTAGTGTGTTACCTGATTCCAACATCAAGAGGAGGGCAGTGACTAATACACCTCTTAAAACTCACATATTCAATTAATTCTGCTCTACTTTATGTTGTTTTAAGTCTGCCGGTACCAGGACTACAACAGAAGAGTGGGTCCTAGTAAAGTCACTGTATACAGGACAATAGGAAGTCATATGTTCTCACTTTTCACAAGAGATTGCAGCACAAGTGCCCACCCAATCTTGGGAATTTTGGATACCAAGAAAGTGCATTTGAGATCTCACCATGTATAGTATAGGCTACTGAGGATCATGTCCACCTCTCTTGCCTCACCCCCCTATTGAATTCTGTAGAGGTTCTTGGTTGGTAGGGCAGTGAATATTTCCTCTAACATCACGTCTCTCGTTGGGCTGTTTCTTGGTTCTGAGTTGCTAAAGACCTTTTGTCAACGAAGCCTTTGTAATTAACAGAGGACCTCTGAGATGAAGCACAAAATCCCCTCCAGCCAGCAGGCCATGTGGCCGCCTACCCCTGCGGGTCTACTTGGCATTTCAAAGGTTGCATGCTGGATGCGTTCTTTTCACTTTACATTTAGGATTCAAACTTTCTTCTTTCCACTTCATTACCACTATGATATTCTGTACAACAATAATGGACTCTAAAGATACCCTAAGCTCTGGGTGACAGCCTGATACACACTAACACTGTTGAAACCCTTGGCCAAGGGCTAAGGTGAGTGCAAGTCAGATTAGATGTTAATACCTGGCCAGGTAAACACCTAGATTTTGCCATCAAAGAACTCACATGGAATAAGATGGTTTTCATGTTGTTTCCCTGGACTAAGGCTTAGGCAGCCTACACACATATGTATACGTGACTTTTAAAGAAAGGCATGGTGAGCCTAATCTAGGTTTTTATCCAGATTAAGTATCCCATTTTAGAATTATTATCTTAATTCCTTTTGTAGGAAAGACTGTGCTATTTTGCTAATGTGGATAAATTCTACTGTTCACTGTATACTACTGAGCCTATTGCTTGAGAAGAAACCCATGGGGTTTTCTTTGTGAGAATGGGGGAGAGAGTTCTTATAAGGATTAAAGAACTGTGTGAAAATGAATTTTCTATTCCCTCCCACCATCACTCTTGTGGAGACCCTATTTCCTCATCACCAAGTTATTCTCACAGGCACTTACTTACTCTTCCATTATAGGTTTACCTTCTGAAGTCCCGGCACATACCCCACAGGCAGATAATCTCTTTTGAGCCATAATATTCATATGTTTGTCCTGCTTAACAACCTATAATGGCTCCCTGTTGCCCAACACACTAGGCCTAAACACCTTTGTTGCTGTGGACAAAGATCCTACTCAACTCAGCCACTTTTTTTTTTTTCTCTTTTTGAACACTAGTCTTCCACCTAAACACTTACTGGTTTCAGCAGGTTCCTCACACATATGATATGGGTACCCATCTGAGTATCCTTGTTCACCCACCCCTTTCTAGCTCACAAAGTCTTCTCTTTTTACTCCAGCCTACAAAGATACTACCCTCGATGGATTCCCTACAGCAGGGATGGGCAAACTTTTTCTATAAAAAGCCAGATAGTAAACACTTCAGCTTCTCTTGTCTATGTGGTCTGTGCCACCACTACTCAACTCTGTTTGTTACAGCTTGAAAAGGGCCATAGACAATAAATCAATGAACAGTGTGGCTGTGTGTTCCAGGAAAGATTTATTTATAAAAATAGGCAGTAGGTCAGATTCGGTCCATGGGCCAACCCCTTCCCTACAACAAGACAAACATATATATGCTCTCAATCATTCACTTACTTTCATTTTCCCTTGAATGACATGCAAAGCTCAGCTTTGGTTCACAATTTAGAAATTAAGCCCCTTGATGACATAGGAAAATAAGACTAAAACCAGACCAAGCTAATGTTTAAGCGCTTCCTCTGTGTCAAGCACTCTTCTAAAATCTTGGTACACTTTATCTGATCCTCATGCAATCCTGGATGTTGGATTTTATTGCTACTATCTCTATGTTGCAGTTAAATAAAGTGGGGCACTAGAGAGAGCTTGAAGTGAGCCTTCCCAAAGTTGCACATGTAAAAAGTGGCAGAGCTAAGATTCAAAGCCAGGGAGCCCAACTACAAAGACAGTGCTGCTAACAAACTTGTCATATTGCCTCTCAAACACTCTTTATGTCATACAAACATAGGCACGTTTCATCCCTTATTTTTAATATTTACTAAAAAGTAATTTAATGAGTAATTTGTCTGCTTATGAAAGTATACTTACTCATTGTAAAGAGTTTGAACAATACAGAAATGGAGAGAAAGAATTTCTGCTTCCAGAGAGAAGCACTATTTTGCTCTCTATTTTTTCAGTCTCTCTCTCTCTCCCTCTGCTAAGGGACCAACCTGGAGCTCCCCTAATCAGCTTGAATTTGACTGGCTGGATTAGCCCATATTCTTCTCCCCTCTGTAAAACATACCAACATACCCAGACCATGCAGCTTGTAGGCTGCTCTATAATAACTTTCTCCCCTTTTGCGTCTGCAAATTGTGTTTGTCCCAAACCTATTTATGCCAGTTGCATTTTAATCTAATTTCACAATTTAGTTAAATATAGCTGATATATTTATATATATATAAAATATATAAAAATATAAAATGGTGTTAACACAGAGCATTTTCTTAAGTTCTGTGCTTTGGAAAAAAAACTCCATGCATGCAAATTGCTCCAAACAATATTGTCAAATTAGGTATGGATACAACTGAAGAAAATTGATAGGGAATATGTAAACATCTAGAAGGATTCAGGATTCAGACTTCTTTGCAAGCCTTTTAATTTTTGCTTTATTTTGAAGAACTCAAATAGGAATTATACGTGCTGAATAATGGGCGCAGTCTATGTAAGAAACAGTTCCACACTCTAAGAAAAAGCCTGGCCTTCCCCCTTAAGATCAGTGAAAAAAACATACTTTTCTAGGTTTTAAATTTTTAGCTTATGTATGGAGTGATTTCCGCCCCCCCCCACTCTTTGTTTTACTGTTTTAGTTAAGCCATCAATCACTTGATTTGGTCCATGTAGAATATAAAGGCTTCTTGTGTGTGTGTGTGTGTGTGTGTGTGTGTGTTTTCACAAAACTAGGAACATACTACATACATTCCTTGGTAAGCTGCTTTTATTTAAGAATGTATTTAGAAAATCTTTTCCATGCCATTAAATATTCTTACAAAATATAAAATTTCTTCAAAATCTTTTAATTTGTAGATGTCATATTTAGCCAATTCCCTCTCTGTTGCACATTTAGAATTTCCCATTTCTGCTCTTATAAATAGTTCATGACATTTATTCGATAGTCATTGAGCATCTACTTAGCTGCCAGTCACCATGAAACAACTAAGAGACATTTAAACATAAATTTGAACACTGTTTCTTTGGATAAATTCCTAGAAATAAACCCCCTGGTTCAAAAGGTAACAATTTTAAACTGTATACTGCTATACTGCATTATACTTACTCCAATATACCTGTTTCTCTCCCGGTCCCTGAGAATAGGGACCATGTCTTGTTTATCTTTTTCTCCCACAGCACTGAACATAGACTGTGCCCAGAGTAGGTACTCAAAAAATGTTTATTGAGTCTTGAATAATGAATAGTCCTTGACTGAAGTACTTATTTACTAGAATTACAGATTTTTTTCCCCTAAACACTCCTAGTAAAGTCAATTAAAAATCATTACTTGCATTTGTAACAGAAGGCAGGATAAGAGAAAATACCCAAAGTGAAAACCCCTTTTGTCAAAAGGATGCATCTGAGGGCTTTAGTTAAACCTAGTTCTGAGTTACCAGCAGTTTGGAAACTCAGCAATGCATCCCAAATCTCAGGAGAGTTTCCAGAAAGAGCTGGAAATTCTCAGGATAGAAATTCTATCTGCTGAGGGACCACACAGTCTGGTGTCCTGCTCACTTTTCCTGGTGAGAAGACCTTGGGAGGTCTCACATTGGACAGAAGCCCCAGTGTGTCCCTCTGGACCACTTGCTAATTGGGCAACATTCATTCTCTCATAGGATGCACTGGGGAGACTACCACAGAAATACAGTGTTAAAGATAGGTTTTAGAAGTCATTACAGAGAAAATCATGGGTAATTGGACTCACAGGCTTGCAGTCCGCAGCTGAGAGTTCTCCATTTTCTCACCCACCATTCCGTGCAGAATATATTGACATGACATTTCGGAGACTTTGTATACCCCTCTTGATCCAATGATTGGCTATTACCTAGAGTTTCTTCTCAGTCAATTGTGACTTCCTAATGCCCTTTTATAAACCGTATTAGGCAACTGGGGCTGTTCATGTACTAATACAATGGATGTCCATTTGTAAGGTATTTTTGTACCTCCTCTAGAGATGATTACAGCTAAGAAAGATGGTCCCTGATACAGCTACTGAGATGATAAGTGGCAAGATGAAGAATATAGCCCAGTTAGCACCTGGTTTGGTGTTTCTCCAACTACATCTAAAGAAGACTATGGAGTAAACTTAGGTACCCAGAACTTTTGGTAATGAAAGTCAAGTTATCTCCAAAGTGTGCTAACTATCCTGAGCACTGTCAGACAGATATGTGTACATCACACTTCATCTAAAGAAGCTGCCTTCATATCTCATCCACCTGAGAATCAACCAACCTAACTTCCTTCCTTGCTTCCTTTCTTCCTTCCTTCCCTCCTTCCCTCCCTCCCTTCCTTTTCTTCCTTCCCTTTTTAAAATATCAAGGTGGCAACTGTTCTGATTGGCAATTGGGGCAGTCTTTTGTCACAGCTCTGTAAGAACCCAGCTTCTGCTGTTGGCATGTGGGTCACCTGCTTCTTCTAGGCATGCCCTTAGATTAGTTAATTTGTTAGCTTGCTTGAATCACAGTCGAGAAACCTTCAGCTTTGGTTTGCAGCAATAAATTCAACTGACAGCTGAAATTTGGAACGCTCACTTAATATTGATTCTGAATGTAATAACAAGCGACATGACCTTTTGGATGGTGTAAAATATGGCCGCCACAACATCTGTGCCACATTTCTTGCTGTTTAGTAATATGCTGTAACAGCATGGAGCTGGCATTAAAGCTAAGCTTTATTATCAAGCAGATCACTCCATCTCTCTGGCTTCATTTTAAAAAATGCTTTCAGTTTCTGGAGCTGATATCGTGGCTAATACATGTTGCTGTTTTTGAGACCTAATTTCTCCTGCAGTAAGAAGGAGAAAGATATCTGATGACCAAATAGGAAGGCAGGGAAGAATAGAGAGGGTAAGGAAGGCTACCTGATACCCCAAATTCCAATGGACCAGAAACTGACACAATCCACCATGACAGTAGAATTCCCAATTGCATCCTTGAAAAAGTCTATGAAGTTGATGTCATCTAGTGATTCCCACAAGATGTGAAAATCTCTCTCAGCCAACAACTGCCCCCCCATTTAAAAAAAAAAAAAAGATGATTACCAATGGTACTTGCCCTGACGCCTGAGAATCATTCTAATTTAGCATTGCCCTAGGAAATCCTAAACTAATTTTGCTAGGATGGATACAGGGATGTTTGCATCTGATTTACTCTCACTGTTTTTCTTTGAAGTCTTGGTATCTTTAAAACATTCTCCAAGTAGGCAGAACATCAATTTGTGCACTTTAAAAAATCCAATTTAAGCAGGTTAAAAATTGTCAAAATAGTCTAACCATATTTCTCCAACAGAATTTCCAACCATAGAGCACACACAAAAAATGCTTAACTTAAAAGCATTCTATCATTTCAATATATTCCATGCCTCAGACTGGCTTGCACTGGGTGAATAGTGAGGATTTAAATCTCTTTAATCACACAAGGCAGATCTGGACTCTGAAACAATACAGCATCTTTTCTCACTGTGGGGATATTTTGATGGTTTGGCTGAGCCATTTTTGGAGGGCATAAGCAAAAAGTTTTAAATCCTTTTTCTCTGAAGGGAAAAAAAAATTAAATCATGTTTAGGAAGTCGTCTTCTCTGTAAAATATGCTTCCGAAATAGAAGACTTGTGAGTTGTTTCCAAGTGGCTAAACATATAGAAAATGGAGAATAGTTTTATTCGTTCTTCTGGTTGGTAGGATATGAATTCTACTTAACATGCAAGCCTGACTACAGGAGGTGCTGACACCTGGTACACTGGCCATCTAGCCAAAGCAAATTATTAATAGGGCACTTTTGGTATTACAACCTGTAGAAGAGTCGGTCTGATACTTGGGAAGTGTTTTATTCAAAGAAAATACCAGGTCTAGTAGGTAACTGAAAACATCAGACTGCATGGGCCTAACACCAAATGAGAGACGTTGCCCTGTACTCTTTCCTCACAGAAAACTAGGAGAACACCCATTAGGATTTACTTCCAGTAGAGAGCCATGATGCCTTAAAAGGAAAAAAAAAAAAAAAAAAGAAAAAGGCAACTAATCAAGCCGTTAAGTGAGCTGTCCTGATAGTGAGACATTGCTAAGAAGAAAACCTCACACAGTTGACAAGCCTTTAGGTAGATTTCCAAGACTGACAGGCAGCTATCACTGGTAATCCATGCTATTTTCTCCCATTAGATTCCAGGAATTATTAGGTTTTTTTTGATATATTATTTTTTCAAGTATTATTTCTTTGAGGAAAGATCAGAAACACTGGAGGCCCCTCCTCTATTTCAGGGAGCACATACTTATTTATAAAGACCAAGCTCATTATTCATGCATTATAATGTGGGTAAATGTGATTGGATTCCTTTATTGACAGCAGCCTATGCCAGATGGCTGAAATGCCACTTTCATTTCAGGAAGAAAGAAAGCCTTCACAGCAAAGAGGAAGCCTGGAGTTGTAAGGTAAAATCGTTCTTAATTATCAGTCCCTGACAATGTATGGTCCCCACTGCATTTAGGCATTTATGATTAGAAAGTGAATTTCAAACTAAGGACTTTTCCAGTACAAAGTTCACAATTAAAAGCAGAATACAAATGGCAGTGGGTTCGAGGAACTGTAAGGAGCGCTGGACCCAGACAATCAAAAACATGCCAGCTTTAAGATGAGTTTTTGGCTCTGGGCTTAGAATGAATCAATCCTCAAACTTGGCAAGCTATAATTAATTCCAGGAGTGTATCACTCATCTGTGTAGTGGCCGCTCCCTCAAATAGAGATCTTATAAAACTCTCCCTCGTGAAATCAGCGAAGCCATCAGACAGAGCCATATGTTCAAAGCTCAGAGATGATTGGTCATGAGGCAGTTGTCCATGGATTGAGATGTTAACTGCCCAACAAAATTTTAGTAGCATAGATCGAGAGCCTCACAGTTGTTTCAACAGCTACCAAGAAAGTAAAGCAAAACAAAACAAAACAAAAAACAAAGCAAACATAAAAACAAAACCCCACACCTCTTGGAACATGTAAATCTTCACCTTTCCTTTTTTTTTCTATCATCTGGTAATTGACTTCTCAGACATACTGGGGTAGCTTTGTTGAGAGCACCCATTGAGGCTGACAGAAAGGATAAAATGAGAGAAAGAAGTGCTCACACAGACAAGGTAAACAGGCACGAATTGGATTATTCCAACATCCTCCGCTGAGGTAGGATTCACAACTAATCTGATTATATGAATATTATGAGCCACTAAGTATCTTTCTGCAGCAATTACCAAGCTTTGGCGCATAAAAAAAGGGCATTTTCTTTAGTGCTGGGCCCATCTATCAAGTGTTTAGCTTCAAAGCAAAAGTTGGAGAGAGGCACAGACAGACTGAAGTGGGCTTATAATGTACCAGTGTTTCTCCTCTCCCCTCTCCTCCCCCCTTCCTTTCCTTTTCTGCTCTCCTATTAAAAATCAGGGGATGACTTTTATTCCTTAAATACCTTGAAACCATTTTTAAATATAATACTGTGTTTGCTCCCTTTAAATTCTTTTGGCATAACTACTTGGTATCAGCTGAAAAAGCTATGCCACCCTCTCTCAGCCATGGCATTGCCCAGTGTGACCAAAAAACATTCAAGCCCTCATTTCTGTGCCTCCGCCTGAGGTCCAGAGACCTAAGATTTGGAGTAAAGGTGACAATGGCTGTGTCAAAGTTCATCCGTGTTCCCTCTTGAGTCTTCCAGCAGTTGGCTTAGATTCCTTTTGATGCAAACCAAACCAATGTTGGCCTTAAAGGAGAGACTCTACAGAAGGACCACATTGGCAACGGATGACAACACTGAGTCAAAACTCCTTGAAAAATGTAAGGGATGTGTCCTAGAGACGAAGCACAATATGTTGGTCATAAGCTCAGGCTATGGGTCTCAATCTTATACCTGCCACTTCCTACCTGAGGAATGACATTATTTCACCACTTTAAGCTGTAATGTGCCGAGGCATTGGGAAAACAGTATCCATAGTACCCACTATTGGACTAGAGTTGGTTTGAAAAGTCAAGACGAAACTCCTACCATATCCTAGGTAAACTCATCCTGATCACTTCTTGAGAATGATTTTGGACTTGGCTTTCCCTGGCTTCAGCCACCCAGGACTTCTCTCAGTTGCTCACCTGGCCACACGCCCACTTGTCACACAGCCAAAGGTAACTTCCTTCTCTTGCCTGAGATGTTCTTTCCTAGTCACTAAGTCTTCACCGTTCTGTGCAGGTGGCCCTTTCTCAGAGGAAAGCTTCAGGGATTCCTGTGATGACATCACCTCCTCTCTAGTCCCTAAAATGGCAGCTGTGTGAGGCAGGGGCTGTGCCTGTCTTTGGTCACCATTCCATTCCCAGCTAGGGGCTGAGGACTTGAAACATAGTAAGAACTCCATAAATAGTAGTTGCTATCATGATGCTATGGGTTAGGTCTTAAGAGCAGAGGTTGGGGAAAACTCACGTCTATGCTAAGGGATTGCTAGGCACTAGGAAGGCAAGCGGTGGCGTAGTTTTGGTGGCTTTGAATTTTTCAGGTGGACATGATCTCCATCAAATTGTGATTTTAATGAGCAGCACTGTTTGCCACAAATTTCATCAGAATCCAACTGTACACCTGTACTGAGCTGTGATCATTGCCAGGCATGCTGGGCTCACTGGCCATTGTCTTGAAAGCCATCCCTCAAGGTGCGCCATCCTTGTATTCATAGGCAATAGCCCAGGAATTAGTATTCAAGTTAGATCATCTCTCTGCAAATCCAGTGGCTAAATACATATTTTAATTGAGCCCAGGAGTGTTGACTTGCAGACACAGGGTAGAAAAAATCACTAGAAAAATGGCAAGTGGAAGCAGCCTTTTACCTTTGAATGGAATGTGATACTTACAAAACATCAATAACAATTTTCTATTGGGGAAAAGCCTGCGGCAAGAATAACCTGCTTAGGTTTTTAAGCTGTAACTCAACAAAAAAATTAGTGTTTCTTTTTCTTTAGAAAACAAAACTACCGTAGTAAGCCAGGTAAGGTAACTTTAACTGGATGAAATATAATGCAATTAGTTGTCTGTGATGTTAAGATATGGGAATTGTCATTAGCCAGTGAAAAGGCTCCCATTTCCAAAATGATGTTCAGGGGGGGTCACAGCAATTAAAACGGACAATACAAATTTAGTAAGAAATAGAATGACTGGGAGGGGTGAGGATATGCCTTTGTTAAACATCGAACTGGTTATGGGCGAAGATTTCTCATCATTTGTACAGGGTAAAATACTACCCAAATTTATCATGGGCACCAAGCACTCCATAAACTATACATCACTCTGCCTGTTAATTTCACTGTCACATATATATGTTCATACAAAAATGACTTCAGTGTATAGATCTCTCTCTATATGATGCCTTTACAAACATTTATTTTCATACGTAATGTCTTACTCGTGGCTATATTATTTGTGGTTCCCTGATGATAACAGCTAACATCTACTGAGCACTTTTTCTAAGATAGGAACTGTTCCAAGAGCTTTTTGTTTTTTAGATTTTTATTTATTTGTTTGAGAGAGAGAGAGCGAGCACATGTGAGCAGGGAGGAGCAGAGGGGGAGGTAAAGGGAGAAAGAATCTGAAGCAGACTGCACTGAATGTGGAGCCTGGCACGGGGCTCAATCCCACGACCACGAGATCACGACCTAAACCAAAACCAAGAGTCAGATGCTTAACCAACCCGAAGCACCCAGGTGCCCCAAGTGCTTTACATTTATTATCCTATTTAATTGTCACAAGGACTTCATGAGATAGGTCTAACTACTGTCCCCATTTTGTAGATGAGGCCAGTGAGGTTTGGGGAGCTTAAGTAAATCACCTAAAGTCACAGAGCCAGTCAGTGGCTTTGCTGAGATACAACTCAAGCAGTTGGACTGTGGAGTTCTGGACCCAGCCACTACTCTCTACCACACTGTAACCTCAAATGGTTCAGACCATTTTGGCAACATCCCAAAAAACAAAACTACACTCCTGTGGGTTTTGGAGGCTCCATGAGAAGCCCAAATATGGCCCTTCCATAGATCATTAAGTCTTATATGGAGTGTTTGCTCATAACAAACATTTTCTTAGTAATAGAGTTATTTTTCAAATTCTAAGGCAGTAGTGTGAGATGCCCCTAAAATTGGGTGGATTTTCAGTTTTTTAAAAATAAACCTTATCAACATTCTTAACCTTTCTAGTGGGCTTTCCAACTGCTTGTTTCTGTACCACGTAATTATCACATAAAGAACTACCTACTTATGCGGAAGCAAGAAAGAGGAAGCAAAACAAATGGAAAACACAAACATAGGCATGTTTGTTGTTTCATATTGAGGGTTATTTAGCTTGGATAATAAATCATTACAATGAATGTCAACACTGCACAGGGGAAAGGGAGTAGTTAGTTGCATATGCTAATGGAAGACGTGCATTACTAATAAGGAAGAGAATGAACTCTAGCCACATGCTAGTTATCACTGCAAATTACAAAGACAAGGCATGCTCACACAGAACATATGACTGTTATATGACAGTGCAAATATTCACATGTCAACAGCAATAGCTCCCATACTCTATCCAAGACTACTGAAGAGTTTAAAAATAAAGCTCTCCCTGTCATGCACCAAGATGTCAAGTTTAAACACATCTGCCAGTCAAAGGGATTTTGCCAGTCTTTACCCCCATAAGTGTGGTCTAAAGGCTTCAAGTGTATTCTAACTACAAAGAACTGTGATATTATCCATCAATATCCTGTAGCTTTTCCCTTTAATACAGGTCTCAGATCCACAGAGCCTCTGCATCCATATTGTCACTAGCCCACCATTGTCTTCATACGGAACTAGAGCAATAAGCTCCTATCTGTCTGCCTTACTGGTCCTATCTAGCATAAAATAGTGTGAGCTGCCTTTTTTTTTTTTTTTTTTGGTAGCTTTTTTATTGTGGTAAAATAGAACATAAAATAGACACATTTCCCATTTTAACCATGAAGTGTACAGTTTGGCAGCACTATGTAAATTCACATTATTGTACGACCATCACCACCATGCATCTTCAAGAACTCTCTCATTTTTCCAAATGGAAACTCTGTCTCTATTAAACACTAACTCCCCATTCTGCTTCCCCCAGCTCCTGGCAACCATCATTCTACTTTCAGGCTCTAGGAACTTGACTACTCTAGGTACCTTGTAAGAATGGAACCCTCTAATCTTTGTTTTTGCATCTGGCTTATTTCACTTAGCACAAAGGTCTGCCAGGTTCACCATGTTGAGGCATGTGGCAGAATTTCCATCCTTTTTAAGGCTAAAGAATATCCCATTGTGTGTATATGTCACATTTTGCTTATGTATTCATCTGTCGAGGGACAAGTGGTTGATTTCCCCCTTTTGGCTATTGTGTATAATGCTGCTAAAACACGGGCGTCCAAATATCAGAGTCCCTACTTGGAGTTCTTTTGGGGATATACTCAGAAGGGGAATCACTGGATCAGATGATCATCCCACATGGAATTTTTTTGAGGAACCACCACCCTGTCTTCTCCAGAGCTATGCTATCTTACATTCCCACCAGCAATCACAAGGATTCCAATTTCTCTACAACCTTGCCACACTTGTTATTTTTTTTTAATACAGTTTTTAAAGATAGAAACTGAACGCAAAAACTCCCTTTCCCAGCTTCTAACTGCACTTAGGATAAAAGAGTCAACTCCTTAGCATGGCTGCAAGGCCCCAGGTGCTGTGTTCTCTGCAAAAAACCTCTAATTCCATCTCTTCCCACTGGCCTCCTTGTTTTGCACTAGACATGCTTGTCTCCATTTAATTTTTCAAACATGTCGGATTCTTCTCCAGGTTAGGATCTTTGTGCATACTAATCGCTTCATCTCGAAAACTCTTTCTGCCTCTATTTCCAAGGCTGGCTTGGCCTCATCCTTTCTGTCTCAGCTTAAACACCATTTCGTCACCAAGAGAGCTAGTGATTTCCCTCTCCATAATTCCTTCTCTTCCTTTCTTGCTCTTCCCCTACATAGCACTAGGATCAATGTGAAATTATGCTTTTTCTGCTTGTGTATTTTATTGTTCATCTCCATACCTAGGTAGAGATCCTCTGGGAGAAGAGCCCAGATCTTCTTGTTCACTGTTACGTCTGAGAGTCAAGCAAAGTGCCTGGCACACAATAGGTAGTCAGTGAATGTCCAATTACGTTTATGAGTGAATTACAGAAAAATCCAGGCCCACAAACAGAACTCGGTAGCAGGCCGCAGTGATAACCTCACTCAGTTCTGGGAAAAGGTTGGAAGGAACATATCCCATGCAGATATTCATCAGCCCTGGCAACAGGCACTGTGTGTCTTTGGCCTGAAAACCCACACATCTCAATAACAATGGGATCAATTTTGACATTAACACGAATATTACCAAAGCCCAAGAGATACATTAAAATTCACCGAGCTCTGCGGCAGATAATATAAAAGCTCTAACTTGCTCTCTAGAAACAAGAAACTTTCATTTATGGCTTCCCAGCTCTTGCTAATCCTGCCCATTAGGCCAAAATATTGCATTTTACACAGGATGCAAGATCATACAAGAGACTGATGTAATACTCAGGCACAAAACCAGCTGGCAGATTTACCACTGAAATCCCCTCTATTCAGAAGGCACAAATCAGCCTGTGATGCCTTTCTTGACAGATTCCTGCGTGTTCCTCATTAGGGATAGATGAAAGAAGACAACCCTGCGTTAGGGGCTCAACTCCACCTCCCTGCATTTGCATACTCAGTCATTTGTAAACGGAAAGAAACACATCCCCACATTTGCCCAGAGGTGACTGTTTATTCAGAAAGGTGACTTCTGACATTGACAATAATGTCAGTTTTCCATCTGCATATTTTAAGGTAATGCATCCTTCCTTTAAGTGCTTTCAGTTCAGCTTCTTGGTTTCCCTCTTTCAATGAACACAGTGACACCCAGACCTCTAGGTCTCTATTTAAATAACTTTCTGGGAAAAGTAAAAAATGCAGTAATGCCTCTCACCAGCCCAAGGAGAGGCGCTTGGGTTGCTAAAAAGTGAGCACTGATACGAAAGTCCTTTTATCTTCCTTAGCCTGCCATACTCAACTAGCTAAGGGCTAAAAGGCTCACCCCAAGCTGTGGATGAATCCTTCTCTAAAATGTGGTTTATCCCTGGAGATCTCTCTGGAACATTTGTGCAGGTAGCTGAGCAGTTCATCGGCATAGCAATTTGGCCAGTCAGTCCATCCATCAGAGCAGAGAAGTGTGGCTGGTGGAGGGGAGACTTGTGGGAGAGCTCCCCGCAGGCAGGTAGAGAAGGCACATTCATCCAGAGATCATAAATATGCATCTTGGCCCTCATCTTCTCTGCATGAGGGTGATAGAGTGAAGAAGGCGAAGAGGCAATCCTTGTGGCCCATAGGTTCCAAGTTCCACTTAAAAAAGTGCTCTCTTTAGATCTAAGAAGGCAGGCAAATTTACCACGTGTGACTCGGTGGACTGACAGAAACACAGAGGAAAGAAAGCACACTCTTTCCAGCTTCCAGATCGCAAAGCTCACAAAATCACAGCCAACAGAGGTTTACTTCTTGAGAAGCTACTCCTTACCGGGTGGAATCCGACAATGAGTAAGACAGCATCTAGCTCCTTGGAGAACTGATAATCTAGACAATTTAAATTAAATTGCTAAATTAATTTAAATAGGATATAAGAAGCTCTGTGGTGGAAAAAACAGACGGTGCCATGAGAGCAGAGAAGGGGAACGTTACTTAACTGTGGGTGGCATGGGGCGGGGGTCACTGAAAATTTCCCAGGAGAAGTAAAAGTTGGACAGAGACTTGAGAATCAGCAGTCTGCAGGATAAAATCAGGGTGGAAGAAGGGGAAGGACAACTCCGCAGTCCCTCGATTTTAACCACAGTGATATCTATTGTTTGCTTTTTGCTGGAGCTGGGATGTCAAGTTGAGAATTTTCCAGCATCTCCCTCTTGGCCGGACTCTGTCTAAAGATACCTACGCTAAGAAGCCAAATAAAGAGACACAACATAGACCATCAGCAAGAGTGGCTTGGAAAGTCTGACTTCCACCAATTAAGAGGGTTCTCCCCAAAGAGAGGCCTGATAACACATTGTTTGTCAGTTGTTCATTGGCTTCTTTGCTGGAAAAGGATGAGAGAGTTAAAAAGAGAGAAAGAAAAGGGGGAGGGAAGCAGTAAATTACTGTTTGTAAAGCTCAAAGTTTGGAGAGTTGGCGAAGTCTTAATTAAAGTAAGCAGACAAGTTAAAGTAAGGAGAAGTTCATCCTACATGGGAGAAAAATTCTAGGTATTAACATAAATGAAAAGTTAGAGGTACCCGCTGCCATTTATCACTTACTCAAGGCAGAGGTGGTAACAGAGTTAGTAAACTGCCCCCAAATGTGGTGTTAGCATGACTTTGGTCATTAGAAGATGCTGCTGAGCAACTGAAGGTAAGGTGTTTGTGCCCGTGAAAGTCATCTTCCTTCTTCTTGCTTTTCTTCTCCTCCCCATCCCACCAGAAGCATAATAATAATAACACAATCCCCATTCAGCATGCAGTGCCTATCTCAGCTGGTTGCTATGCCTGGGGATACTTGACATTTGCCAATCGCTTGGGAGCTTAAGGCTGCAATTTCAAACTCTCAGCATAAAGAATCGAAGGCAAAGAACAAAATAGCACAGACTTGGGAACCAGGAAGAGCTTGTTGGTAAAAGTTGTGCTTTCTATGGTCTGCGTAGTTAAGAAATATCAGCCTACCAGACAGGATAGAACATGAACCAATCTACCTCAAGAAGTACTTTTTTAAAAGAGCCTTTAAAGCCTTCACTGGCTTGGACCGTATTTTTGTCTAGGCAGTGAGCTTTGCACGGGCTGCCTTTGATGAGAGAATTGGAATACACGCATTTTGCAACTTTGAGTGCCAATATTTAATAGTGTCTGCCTTGGGGCCACCGTCCTGGTTTCTGGAATCGCTCTGCAAGAAGGCAGGCCAAAGAGAAAGTGTAATCCTGGAATTTATAAGCTAGATAATCAGTGATCATTGAAAAGGAATAAAGGGAGGAAGAAAAAAAAACTCCAACACTTCCACTGGATTTTGGTAAAGTATTTCTTGTATGGCAGTCATTCTTCAGACCAAAAGACAACAGCTTTTGGAGGGTAGGATGTAGAGTCCTTACAGTAATTCGCCTGGTAGCAATGGTAGGAAGAATTCTGATCACTTTGCAATCTCTGTGTAATCTTAATGAAGCAACTTTAGTTGGAGGTTTTTAAAACTGGGTCAAAGAAAGGAGAACGGCACCCTGAACGCTGATGCTACTTTATAACAGATTGAATACGTTGTGGCAGTAAATCCGTAGAAACCTTTGCCTAAGCACAACAGTGAACCAGCACAGCAAAAGCCTTTCTGATAAACGGAGATCAATAGCAGGAAGTATTTAAAATGGGCTTTTCATCCCTAACCTCCCCATTGCACAGTGACAATAGGAACTCTGCATTTTGGGGCACCCACTTAAGTCATAGGACATCCCGTAGAGGAAAAATAAATGGACGCAGGAAAGAGGAGAGGGAGTCCAGCAACTCTCTGGGAAAATGATTGGCCATTATAGACATTACTTATTCTTTTTCATCTTTCACGTAATTTCTTCTGATAAAGAAGCTCTAATGCTATGTGCAGATGAAAAAACAGATGCTTAGATGCAGCTAATTTCTTGTGTTTTACTCCCACCTAAGAGTAAAATAAGGGTGTCTGGGGGTGTGGCAGGAGGGGATCGTTTTCCTCCTGAAGAGCTGGTCAGATGGTTCAATCATTTGTAGGATATCTTAGATCTGTGTATGCATGCAGGTGCACATGTGTGTGAGCATGACGGAGAGACTGAAAATTCGTCACTTTGATGCTCTTCCAGAAAGCCATCTGAGAATCCAGAACAACGTGTTCCTCAGGGTAGCCCCAAATTAGGCAGTCCTTGTGCATCTGCATCATTCTTTCCAGCAGAGGAGTGGGTTCCTGTGACACTCCCAGCTCCTTGGTACAAGCCTATGGAGGATTCCAAGTTGATTAAACTTTTCCAGTCAGTGATATTGCTGGACGTGGCCCTTCTGGCACTATCTCTGTGTTTCTGTCTCTGGCCCAATGGCTTAAGATATTCGTAGGACGCCTCTATAGTGGGAGGGGGAATGGCAAGCCCCCGAGCTCGGAATGGCTCAGGATGCTCAGGAAGAGAAGTGGGAAAGTCCAGTTTCCTTAGAGGGCCCCTAGGATGGATGCTGATTCTTTGCATTAGGCCATAGGTCCTCTGCTGTGTGGAGAGGAATTGGTGGGGTCGTGTGCCACATGGTGATTTTAGTCTTGACTTTTCAATTTGTTAATAATCTAAAGCTAAAGTTAAATTTTTATCAGTTATAAAGACAAACTTTTCTTTTGCATTGATACTGTGATTTTCATAGAATGCATTTTCAATGAGTTTTCCTCAAGGGGGGGAAACACAGCACTGGGCCTTTTCCTGGAGTTAAGAAATTTCTTGCAGAAATGTAGGCCCCTAAATTTCTTTGTGACTTTTTTTTACGCATTGTGCAAAATACTGGCAGAGAGCCTGCCATGTACCAGGCATCATTCTGGGTCCATGGGATCTATCAGTGAACAGACAGATCAGGTTTCCTGCCCTGGTGGAACTTACGTGTTAGTGGGCCAAAGAAACAGTAATATAAAGAAGCATTCCATAGCAGGTTAAAAACTCCTAAGTGCCATGAAAAAACAAAAACAAAAACAAAAACACAAAGTAAAACAAAAATCCTAACAGGGGAAGGGGGTTTTAGAGCGAGGAGGGTGATGGGAGAAAGGGTGATTTTTACTTTTCAACAACATGTTTGGCATAGGGCTCATGGAGAGGGTACATTTTCAAAATGACTTAAAAGAGGGCAAACGGAGTGCAGAAGGAAAGACGCGTTCCCTCACTATCTTAGTCATCGATAGTTCTGGACATTTGTGTTACAGAGGTATTCGCCGTTAACTTTTGGGTGGAGGGGTGGCACTGCTGCGTGGACAGAGCGACAAGAAGCCCCCTGTGCTGGACACTCATTTAATTACCCGTGACCGCCATTCATGGCTACTGAAACTCGAATTGGTGGTTGACTCTAGGGGCAATTACCTTCTGGGCCAGACATCGAAATGACAAGACAAGTGAAAGAGAAAACAGGGAGAAAGGGAGCGAGTGGGAGAAGCCTGGGCTGCCTGCATTCAGATATTCACACCAAGGTCGAACTCACAAAAACTACCCAGCCCATGAACATCCTTCTATGTTCCCATGGCCTCCAACAGTGTATTAAATTCTGTCCTTGTCTGACATCAAGTAGTAACAGAGTTGTCATTGTCCTGAGCAACAGGAGATGGTATGACTTAATTTCTTTTTCTTTCAGAGGCATGTCCAGGGCTATGTTTAAAGATAGGAGAAAAGCACTAGATCTAGGTAAGAAAAGGCACATTTTACCACACCCTTGGGGAGACAAAGGGTAAAGCCATTGCGGGTAAAAAGGGCCACGTGGAGTTTTAAAGGGCAAAGAGCTGTGTGACACTTTCTACGGGAACCAATAGTATAAGACGGTCCAGCTCTGCTGTCCAAACACCCCTGGCTAGTCCCCAGGATAACAAAGCTCGAGTATAACTGATTTCACATCTCTGAATATTCATCAATAATTCAAAAGGAAGAATTAATATATGAAAAACATTTTTTTAAAAATAGGAACACAGTGCTTTATTTTACACTTTGAAACTAAAGAAATCCAGTCTCTAGGTGGGGGTTCATCAATACTTTTGGAAACTGGCCCCTATGGTATTACTGGTGCATGAACACCCAGGCTCAGGTTGTAATCGCAAGCAACACATTCCATGGTCTCCTCCCGGGTCAGCCAGCCAGGAACCGGACCCCCACCCTGCCGATCCACGTCCCTCCCAGGCAGAGCAAAAGCTTCCATGTGCGTCCAGGCTTGTCCGTCACGGGGCTGTCTGCATCCTGTTCTATCTGTCCTCGCAGCCCCATGACTCACACGCCCACAAATCTGCACCTCTCTATTTCCTCATCACTCTTCAGGTCTTGGGCGCTGATGACTCTGTCCTCAGGAAATTTTATGACACTGTGCCAGGATCAGGAAAATCTGCAAGTTTTTCCATTTATAGAACCAGAATCCTAATAAATATTTCCATGTATAGGATGGGAGTCCTAAAAGATTGAAAATGCTAATAAAAAGGGGCACCTGGGTGGCTCAGTTGGTTAAACATATGCCTTTGGCTCAGGTCATGATCTAAGGGTCCTGGGATCAAGCCCCGCGGTCAGGTTCCCTGCTGCTTCTCCCTCTTCCTCTGCTGCTCCCCCTGCTTGTGCTCTCTTTCTCTCTAATAAGTTTTTAAAAAATCTTTAAAAAAAAAAGCTAACATTTATAGAACACTTGCTGTGTGGGGGGCATTTATGAACATTTACTTATGAACACTTGTATGTGCTAAGTTCTCTGAGGGCACTGGTGTCTTTTTATCTTCATCATAGCCTTTTAGTTATGAAAGGGGATACTGAGACACATAGAGGTTAAGCAACAGTAAGTGGCAGAACCAGGATTTGAACCCAAGATCTTGAACCCATATTTTTAAGTATTACAGCCTATTGCTACTCACTATGAAAAGCATTACATATTTATAAAAGATGTACTTGTACAAAGTATTAAGCTATCCATAGTAAAAACCTTACAGGTAGAAAGACTTAAGAGTAGGGCTGTGGAGATGGAGAACCAGCTGGGCTGCAGTTTTAGCTGGAGTTGTTGCTGGACCAGGCAAGGTCACAGCATAGAAGCAGATGGTACCTAAACTGGGTAATGTGAGGAGAGTTTATTAAGGGTGCTTTTTTAAAAGTTGTGGTCAGGGTTTGGGAAACCAAAAAGGATGGCACAATGCTCCAGGGCTAGCAAAATAGAGAAGTTGTTGCCATTGGTAGCCCTGCAGGGGCAAGGAGAGGGAGTGACTGGAGGAAACCAGAAAGATAGAACTGTCTGGAGAAGGCCACCTGAGAAGGCATGAGTCTCCGGGACAGGCAAATAGCCAGCATCTGGCACCAGGACAAGGAGGAAGCTAGTAATAGGTCCCCCAGCCTCCTCTTCCAAAGCCCTCTGATCTCCTGTTGAGTAAGCCAGTTGGCAGTTAGAGGACAAGGGCACCCATTGATGCAGCCCACATGGTCATTTTTTAGGACAGAGAGCAAGGTCTTAAAGGGGTCAGGGCAACATGAAGGACAAATAGGAAATATGTAACATGTCATTCTCATGATAAACTGGGACAATTCTCAACCTTCCTGGGACTCAATTTCTCATCATTATGAGACAATTGGACCACAGGTAATTTACACTGTCTTCCAGCTCTGACATTTCAAGGTTTTATGAATCCACCCTCTACCTATTTCTCAAGAGGTTTTCTGAATAACTTCAAAAAATAATGACTACAACAGAGCCCCCACAATGCGAACTCTAGTGATATTCTGCATCACTTCTGCCCATGTGTTTTGATGAAAGCGTGAAGGTAGACCATGGCTGAGGTGGGAAGGCATTTATCTTCTCTAGAAGGTAACAAGAACATTGCTAAGTGATCTAAAAAAAAAAAAAAAAAAGAAAAGGAAAAGAAAAAGGCTGGAGAATATGAAAACTGTCTTGGCAAAGGAACTGATGTAACAGGAAATCCCTTGCTCTCTTTCTGACTCAGAAAGAAAGGTACAGAAGAAAGTACTGCCAAGCATACTAGGTGAACCTGGAAAGAGGTGTCTCACATGCTTTCATGGGAGTCTGTGTCATCACAGTTGAAGCCCATGCCTGTGTTCTCATCAAGAACCAATGGACACATGTGGTTGGGCACTGAATGTGAATGTTGGGACGGAAGGCCTTGGTCAGGGTAGGGGGGCAAAACGGGGGTGGGATTGGGAAGAGAGGATTATATTCTCCTGAATCATTTGAGGCTTATCTAAGTAGCCTTTGAAGTTTGCTCCTAGGTTCTTGATAGTTCTCAAGGTGTCTGGTTGATCCTTGAGGGAGCACTAAGGTTGTCTGTTGTCTGAAGTGACAGTGTCACAGGCTCCTTAGCTTCTGGAGACACACTTGCTTGTTCTCAAAGGCTGAGGTCATTGATATGTGATCATTTCAAGGATGTTGGAATCGTCTGCCTGCCTCCCCCATCCCTACTACTCAAATAAATCGAAGTGGAACTGCACCATTATAGAATCATCCCTTTGTTTTGACTTGACTCACAAGAGGTAATATTAACCCTTTTTCAGGTTTATTGATGATTTTCTTCTTTAATGAGAGGAAACTCGCATCATCTCAAGACCCCTAAATCTCAGGGGCCAAGGATGTATACATGTGTTATAGAAAGGCGGAGTATGCTCATTTTGAACTTGTTCTACTTCAAAACTGTTCCCACCATGGCCTGAAGAACAAAAAGGAAGGAGGCAAAAAAATAGGAAAATGGCAAATATATACATGTGTGTAATAAACGATGTGCAGGTAGGAACCTATTCTCATGTGGTTGTGTCTAGGCTGCCTGTAGGTCATCTGCACAAGAAGACAAGAGCCTGAGACATGGAGTGGGTTGAAATACCAACATGTTCACTTACTAGTTGATGACCTTGCATGAGTACTTTGCCATTGGTTTCCTCATTTAAAAAATGGACCTCGTGAAAATATTACACCTATCACACAGGCTCAATGTGATAAAATGAGATCAATTCAAATACTTAGGATAATAGAAGTAAAAGCACTTTGTAAAACATAAGTTACCCTAAAATGCAAGGGATTATTATTACTCCATTTAAATTGATGTGACAGCAGCATGCCCTTTGAAGGCAAATGGTGCACCTGAAGATTTGTCAACAAACCCAGCCACCTGCAGCAAAGACACCAGGAGTTCCTTAAAAATCTGTTCAGCATACTAAATATCAGATACAGGTCACAGGAATAAGCCACATTTTGAAGTTCAATTAATAGAATGAATCATTTCTCCACCCTTCATTTTGCCTATTTTTAAAAATGTCTTAACACAGAGCCACAATCAAGGGTAAAACCGATCAGTGCGCAGAGAACTACCACAAATAGGTCTCTGAAGGGTGAAAAAATGTGACAGATGTGCAGAGAGTAACTTGAAAGAGTATTTCAGCAACAGACACAAGACGCTTGACTTAACAGATGTTTACAGTTAATAAATTTATAACTATTTTCACAGAATATTTTTTCTGGTGAAATACCTGGCAGCCATCATGAAGGTAGCAGAAAAATACTTCAGATCGACAGCCTGCTAGGTAGTCGAAATTACACTCAGTGACAAGGATTCACAGCTACTCAAGGTGCTGTGGAGCAAAACCAGGGTCACTGCCAAGTCCCCCACCTCTTCCTGGATACTCATTGAAAGGTCCAAGTAAATGCTCCACCTACTCTGTCAATTAGGAAAGGTCCTCATCAAGCCCCAGTTGCATGCACCTCGGTCATCCTTACCCAGAGACTCCATCACAACCTTCCCATGGACAAAACTCACAGGCTGAGGCGAGGCGCTGGCGAGTCTCCACGAGAGGCGGCTTGGCTGGCGTTCAGTTGTGCCGGCCACATTGATGACCAAGAGAGGCTGGCTCACCATGGGCACAGGCTGGGAAAGGAAAGCTCTTCCTTTTGTGTTCCCCTCTAACTACAGAAAATCACCAGCAGTCCCAGCCCGACACAGCTGAGGCCTTCTCCAGCTGCGAAGGAAGAACATAATAGGCAATATCTGCTCTCCCCTCCTCCCTTTTTCTCTCCCTTCCCTGTAGACACACTCAGCATGAGGTTCCTGAGGAATTAGTTGCGGGAGGATGCCTCCCCCGCTGGCAGCCAAATGCCAACCGCACGTCCTGCCCATGTAATGTGTCTGACATTTCTGCATCGCTCCAGCTTAACATTGTTTGACACAGACTTCTTGAAATACCTCTTTAAAAGGTTTGTGCATATGTGCATGTGTTGTATGTGTGTACGATTTCTATTGTTTCACAGCATCGTGGCATGTATTTGTTATTATTATTATTCTAAATTACTCTCTTAGTTGCTGACACATCACTGCTTTGGCATTCCCACTTAGGCAGAAGTAATTGGTTTCAGAAGCCTGAAAACCCTTATTTGAAACCATGTGCACATTCTTGTTGATGGATGCCATAAAATGTTCAAATATCATCTTCCCTCAAGAAAAACAAGCATTAAAATCCAGAAGGACGGGGTGTGATTGACAGCACAGCATACTTAACATTTTAACTACCTGTTGTCAAATTATTTTAAGGAACCTGTATATGAAATGGGGTCAGCGCTCCTTCTTGGTCAGTTACCTTTATATAGATCTTATCAGGTTGGAAAGGGATTCTCTTTCCCTGTCCGGAAAGCACTTTCCATTTCTCATTGTGTTTCCTAATGGGCAAAGGGCTGATGATGTCAAGATCGCTCTCCAACATTCACACAAGGTGCTATTTCTGATGGAGCAGAGAACAAACAGCTATCCATCGTGTTTGGAAGAAAGATCTAGTTGTATCCCTTCTACTAAGAAAGCAGAGCTTTTTTTCTTGCAATGTTTTTGGATATTTTTCATGATTTTATTTTTAAAGATGTCACGGCATGGCTGCTGAAATGGATTACACAGATGACATCAGTATCTCAGACAAAAAAAAAATTCTCCCAAGAGACAATGAACCCCAATGCCAGATGGTGTAGGGAAGGCAACTGGATGCCTGTGCAGAGCTACAGCAGAATGACCAAGTAGGCATGTGCGTAGGAACTGTGCACGTGTTTTGTACCACCACTCATCTGCCTAGGTGAGGCACCACAAAATGCACTAGCATTGGTAGAATCTTCAAAGACCACCCTGGAAGCTCAGGCAGAAATCTATCCAGAGCATTTCTATTTGATGCCTAGAGGCAATATAGCAGCACAGTTAAGCCTGCAGAGTCCATAACTGGACCAAGTAGGTTCAAATCCCAGCTTTGTCAGCTATTCATTGGGTGATTTTAGGTAAGTGCCTTAACCATACAGTGCTTTGGTTTCTTTATCTGTGCTACGGGAATGATAATAGAGTCGACCTCAAAGGACTGTTTTGAATAGTGAGGTAATACATGCAAAAACACCTCCATCATTGCTTTCACTTATCATTACGAGTCAATCTCTTCCTGATTACTCCACACACAAGGGAGACTAGATCCCATTCCATTCTTGGTTAGATACTATTGTCCGAAGTTTCATCTCTACACTGAGCACAAATTAAGCTCCCTGCAATTTCAATCGATTTACCCCAGGTCTATCAGGGAAGGCAGAGCCGGGAAAGTCTCATTTCTCTTCTGCTGATAGTTCTTCACAATATTTGAGACAGCGGTAATGTGTCCTTAAGTCTTGTAAAGACCAAGCCAAGTTAGTTTTAAACAACTTTTCCTCATATGGCAATGGTCACATTTTTCTTCATCTTTATCACCTTTCTTTGCTTCATATTTGTCAGTGTCTTTAAGTTGCATCATCTCAAATGGAACAGAATTTTCTGGCTGTGTTCTAAGAATGCAAGCTTATAAGAGACTATTTCTTAGGCCAGATAATGCCATTTCTTCGATCTTAGAAGCAATCAGGAATTTCAGAATTTATAGTCAAATAGCCAGCCACTCATTCGCTTGGCCCAAAATATGTTTTTCAAATAGAGCTCCAAAGGAGATTTTTTTTCTTCCCTGACATCAGTATGAAGGAGACACTCTCTTGTGTATAGACCCATATAACTAAATACTTGTCAGTGTTCTGAGGCTAAAGAACCTTCTGAAAAATCAGTTCACAGCTCTCCGGGATGGAAATCTACATCTGGAACTAAGTTTGCGAAGCACCTGTGTGATCAGTCAGCCTAACTATTTTATTTTTCCAAAGACACCCAGCTTCAATAACTTCCCCAAGCTCACAAAAAGATGGAGCTGAGAGTCTAAACAATGTGAAATCATGGGCTGGTGCTTGCCCAATACCTCTCTACGTGGCCAACCAGCATTTTCTTTCTCATGCTGTCAGTATAACCCGGCCTATTTCTCTTCAAAAGAGATTCACCAGGGGAGCTCAATAGCTTTTCCATCACAGTCAATCAGAGCAGTTGATGGGTCATCCTATTAAAATTGAGCCATATGTAGGTGTGGACAGTGATAAAGGCTTACAGGTGTGTTTCAGAATGGTGTTTCAAGAAGGGGCCCCAAGAGCTATAGGAGAACCATGCGTAGGTCTTTCTAATTGCAATCTATTCCAGATTTCTCAGGGTAAAGGCATCATGTCTTTGTTCATTTGCACAGACATTAGTGTGGGCCTCTGCATCCCAGCTGTTGACTCAGCAGCAGTATGTTATCCAAAAAGAGAAGCTTTATCTCTAAGACCCTTGCCGATTATACTGACAGATGACCTGGAGCAAGAAATGGGTATTTCATTTATTCCCTCCTAAAAGGAAATTAATAAAAAACTGCTTTCTACCTTGCCTGACAAAGATAATGTGAACCTGAATATAACATTTGTGCATTTGTGGCTTTAAAGAAACAAAACCAGAAAAAGTAGAAGTGCTATTTTTAAAATATTTTCTTATCCTGAAAGCAATTGTAACTAAAAAAGAACAACAAACAGACAAAAACCAAAGACAGACAAATCTCAGGTCACTTGAGACTTTGGATCCTGCTCAACATGTAAGAAGATATTTCCCTGATTCTACTAAAAATGACCTCTTCCTCTTCTCACTTGATCTTGCTGAATTCTATGACACTTCACATACTATACTGTAATAGTTCTGTGTACATATGTCCACTGCCTTACCAGACTGTAAGCTTCTGAGGGACAAGGACAATCATCATGTTGTTTTCTGCCATCATGGCATCTTGCCCAATTCGACAACTTCCTGTTGGTTCTCTTAATATCATTCTTGCTCCTCTAATCCTTCATCTGCATGGCAGGCGGACATGATCTTTCAAAAACAAATCTGATCATTATAACCTTCACTGACTTCCATTTTTCTGAGGATAGATTTTTTTACCCATTTCAGATGATCCAGGAACCCTTGTAGGATCTGTTCCATGCCCGCTTCTAACCATGTTTCACTCCTCTCTCCTGCTCCCTCCTTCTACCCCAGCAACCCCGTCCTTCTTCTAGTTCCTGGAACCCACGATTTTCCCTCCCAGTCCACACATACAACTTCTCTCCCTTCCTCCCCAAACCCTTCCTCTGATTACCTTCTATAAATCAGTTCACTTCTTTAGGGAAGCCTTTCCTCATATCATATTCAAGTCAAGTTTCCCTGATGTTACGTGCTATCATCCTATCCTATAAATTTTCTCCAAGACCCTGTGAAGGCATATTTCCTGAAACACTAATGAAATAGGACATAATTGTATCAGAAAATATTATATCTTAAGTTCTCAGAAACCGTCTAAGGAGCTATATCATCAAAGGAGGAATTGTATCGCCCTCCTGAAAACAAAGTATCAATGCAGACATATTTTGGGGTGGGGGGAGGGAGTTAGAATCTACCATAATGTTTAATCAGCTACCCACATCATTTTTACTTAAAAAAAAAAAAACCAGGCTGTTTAATGAGTTTAATATTTTAAGAAGCTCCCAAAGGTCTAGAGAGAGAATCAAAGTGTAGTTGTATTACTATGTTATAGTATGTTTTCAACAAAAGCAAAAATGAACTTTTGGTTCATTTCATCAAGATAAAAAGCTTCTCACAGCAAAGGAAACAGTCAACAAATAAAGAGGCAACCCATGTAATGGGAGCAGATATTTGCAAATGACAATACAGATAAAGGGCTGATATCTAAGACCTATAAAAAACTTCTCAACACCCAAAAAACAAATAATCAAGTCAAAAAAATGGCCAGAAGATATGAACAGACACTTCTCCAAAGAAGACACACAAATAGCTAACAGACACATAACAGAATGTTCATCATCATCAGCCATCAGGGAAATTCAAATCAAACCCACATCGAGATACCACTTTACACCAGTTAGAATGGCAAAAATTGACAAGGCAAGATACAGCAAATTGTTGGAGAGGTTGTGGAGAAAGGGGAACCCTCTTACACTGTTGGTGGGAAGGCAAGTTGGTACAGCCACTTTGGAAAACAGTGTGGAGGTTCCTCAAAAAGTTAAAAATAGAGCTACCCTATGACCCAGCAATTGCACTACTGGGCATTTACCCCAAAGATACAGATGTAGTGAAAAGAAGGGCCACATGCACCCCAATGTTCATATCAGCAATGTCCACAATAGCCAAACTGTGGAAAGAGTTGAGATTCCCTTCAACAGACGAATGGATAAAGAAGATGTGGTCCATTTATACAATGGAATATTACTCAGCCATCAAAAGGATGAATACCCAACTTTTGCATCAACATGGATGGAACTGGAAGAGATTATGCTAAGTGAAATAAGTAGAGAAAGTCAATTATCATATGGTTTTACTTATTTGTGGAACATAAGGAAGAGCATGGAGGACATTAGGAGAAGGAAGGGAAAAATGAAGGGGGGGGGAATCAGAAGGGGAGATGAACCATGAGAGACTATGGACTCCAAGAAATAAACGGGGGGTTTAGAGGGGAGGGGGGGGGGGGGATGGGTTAGCCCGGTGATGGGTATTAAGGAGGGTACATATTGCATGGAGTACTGGGTGTTATACACAAAAAAGGAATCATGGAACACTACATCAAAAACTAATGATGTACTGTATGGTGACTAACATAAAAAAAAAAAAAACCACAAAGTTTCTATTGGCCATTTTTGATAAACTACCTCTGTGGTTTATCAATCATCCCAGCAGGTATGTACCACACCTGGACTCCTTCCCTTTATAATCAGGCTCAAAACTTCAGAAAAAGTTCAGGTCAAAAGAAAAGGACCACTACAGGATCACAAAGCCAACACTCTTATCCCAAATTCTTTGGTACATCAAGTTCAAAGAGAAACACGGCACCTCTGAGAATCAGACATCCTAACTGTGGGTGGCCCTAGAGCCCACAACACTCTTAACTCACATGTTTATATCAATACCAGTTGAGGGACACCTGAGTGGCTCAGTCGGTTAAGCGTCTGCCTTCGGCTCAGGTCATGATCCCAGGGTCCTGGGATCGAGTCCTACATCGGGCTCCTTGCTCAGCAAGGAGCCTGCTTCTCCCTCTGCCTGCCTCTCTCTCTCTCTCTCTCTCTCTCTCTGATAAATAAAATCTTAAAAATAAAATACCAACTGAAACACATAAGAGCATAGGACTAAATCATTGTGGAGTGGGAGCAGGGGAAGGATGGAAAATTGTATTCACTGAGCATCTATTCTGGCCACTTCCTCTGCTAGGGGCTTGATATCTAGTTTGCCATTTAGTTCTACTTGTCACTTGGCTCTCTCGTTCCTTTGTTAGAATTCTCCAGGTAGGCTAATAACTTTCCTCCTGAATAATGAATCAATACTGCAATTAACCCCTGTGTGCCTTTTTGGCTTAAAAAATAATCTCTATTACTTTTGACAAAGCCTAATACACCTGATCAAAGCAAAGGAGAGATTATTATAATGTTGATTTCATCTGAATGGCAATGTAGTAGGGATCAAGCCAGTTCCAGATCTCAAGTTCCTCTCCAAATTTCCTTCCTCAGAAAAGGAGGCAGGGGAGGTCTCCTTACTGATCTAATATACATAGTTTAAGAGATTTAGGGTAAAAAGCAGAGAAACTCATTCAAAAATACAGATATCAAACATGAATGCACAGTCATTGGCTGACTTAACTGTGCTTCTCTTCTTCTCACACAGACCTGGGAGATGTAGGTCACAGGACTCCACACAGGATTCCTGGAACTACTAAGCCCATTGAAGTGCCCTCTTTCCCTTGAACTTAAACTTCTTAAGTTCATCTTATTATGGGTATGTGAACATCTTTTTCCCCTAACCTCCTCAAGTGTAAGTCTTTTAGAGGCAGGACTCAGGTCTTATTTATCACTTTATTTCCATTAGTTCTTAGTGTAATGCCTTCTATGGTTTTTGTCCTAAATAGCGTTGTTTTCACTTTTGTCTCAGTTTCTCTAGAGTTCCAGTAAAAGTGATATTCAATTATTCCAACTGATATGTAAAATCAATATCATTGTTTGGCTCCTTTTAAAAAATGAAGAAACGTAGACAAACATGTGAATTGTTCCCTTTTAAATGAAAATCCAGCAGCCTTTACAGATTGAAATTTCTTTAAACATCAACACCTTGAATGTAGGTCAGTGAAACTTAGTGGAATTATAAAAGCTTTTCAACACATATCATAAAATAATTTAATCTCAGTGTGGGGTAGGGGGAATTTTATATATCCTTTTTATGAGAGAAGAGAATTAAAGAAAAACAGGAGACAGACCAATGGGAATTATTTTTTGTTAATGATGACAGTCAATTGGAAGGAAAATGAACAACTAATTTTTCAGGAGGAAGTAGTACAGGATAGCACATTTTCAAAAATCCAGTTTGATAAGATGTGAAGAGTATGAAAGGTAAAACTAGACTTTCACTTTCATCTTAGAAATATTTAAGTAAAAATGATCACATAACTAAAGGTTTCTGACAACTGGAAAGTACCAAGAATTAGAGAAGCTTCATAAAGAATTGTAGAAAGGATTGAAAATATACCGAAAGGAGCTGAAATAAAAGAAGTACCTCACTTAAGATTATAAAAAGCAGAGACAAGGACAGGAACATACACTCATAATTAAAAGAAATTTCAGAACTGGGATTACCTGTTGTTTTGTTAATTCATGAAATAATTGAAAATAAAAGTCAGAGAATACTGTTGACATTGAAGGCCAAATCGATGGCAAGTGACCAAAAAGCAAATCAGCTTTAGTCCTCTCAAATGAAAAGAAGGGTATTTTTCTTACCCCACAGGGAAGTCATCCCCAGGCTCCCATGATCAAATGACTCAGAAAAGGCCCAATAGATATTACTAAAATTTGGCAAAAGTATTCACATTTCAGCTGGGTATAAGCTTGAGGTATTACAGCCCAGAGGCATATCTGTAAGAAAGTTATAGGAGAACATAAATAGATTCTTAGAATAGAAATGGCTCTTTCAGCATAGGTTAATGGAAGATATGTTATCACTAAGTTGGGCAGGGAAAACGGAGAATTGATATATTAGGTTACCCAGGCTTGATAGAGAAATGGCCAATCTTTATGGAAGATTTGCAAAATATTTAAAAAAGACACAGAAGGAAGGGCTTTATGTTTTTAAATGTACCTTTCTTTCCATCTCTCCTGCCAGCCTCATATTCTAAGCCACTGGGATACATCACCTCTGCCCCCTGCTAATGCTTCCTCTACACAGTGGCTTGAGGGGTTGTGTTCTGACTTTTTGTTTTCCTTGGTTAGGTTTTGTTTTGATGCAGATCTGGGCATGAGACCACTACCTCCTGCCCCCAACAGATGTATCAAAGTCCTCAGACATCCTCTTTTTTCATAGCTCTTTCCACAACTTCTGATGATTTCTGTATTTGTTATCCACCATCTTGGTCAGCTTTGGCTGCCATAATACCCTACACTGGGTGGCTTCAATAACCAACATTGATTTCTCACAGTTCTGGAGGCTAGAAGTCTGAGGTCAAGGTGCCAGCTTGGTTGTGTTCTAAGGCCCTTTTCCTGCTTTGTAGACGAACACCTCCTCACTGTGTCCTCATGCGGTCAGGAGAGTGCGGAGGTCTGGTCTCAGTGCACTAATCCCATCATGGGCTCTCCATACTCATTACCTCATCCAAACCTAATGACCTCCCAAAGACCTCACCTCCAAATACCATCACATTGGGGATCAGGGCTTCAGCATATGGATTTCAGGGGACAAAAACATTCAGCACAGAGCATTCATCTTATCCCCAAGAGTGCGAGCTCTAGGAGGTCAGGGAACTCTCTTTTGCTCCCTATTGAGGCTGCATGCCTTGCACTTTGTACCTGGAACACTGTAGGTGCTTCATGAAGGTTTATGAGATGTGTGTATATATTTCTGGAGAAAACTAGATTACCCAGTTACTACCTGGGAAACATGAAAAATAAACTGCCTTAAATGATGTTAACATCTTTATGTTTCCACAGAATATCTTCTCAGTAGCTCCTTTAATTGCGTAGGGGCAGGCTTTCTATATTAGTAATTTAGCCCCACAGTGTCCACATAACTCAAAAAGGAAATAGGCAGGTGCTATGTGCATTGTAAGTGGTCAGGGTATTAGCACGTTTTTAAATAAGCAAAGCTCTCAGGACGTTTGTAGCCGGTGCTACGTAATTTAGATGTGTGTGTGCGTGTGTGTGCGTGTGTGTGTGTGTGTGTCTTGTCTTCCCATTGTACTGCCCTCAGGGGACCATGGTTGTTTGCATCCTTACAGTGCCTACCCTGGTGCTAAGCATAAAGCAGATAATTAATACATTTGCGCTGACCTATGTATCAATGTGAAAACTGGGTCGCAAGTGACCTCTGGGGCTGCTGTAATTTAGAAGAGAATATTTCCACATGAAAGAATCCTAGGGCAGATTAGCAAACCTCAAATCCATTTAAAGTGGCCACACTGGGGACTTTTGTTATGGCTGGAGGGGGGAGGGCAATGGAGCACAAAAGCCTTCTTTTCTGTTAGTGAGACTACCTGGCATAGGGCAAAGACCCTGGGCTGGAATGTTGGCCCCAGAAACATTTCTTCAAATGAGTTGTTTCTTCATAAGCCTTGTTTTCCCAATTAAAATTCTAGTCTCAACAGTTGTAAGGTCTCAAAATAATGTGTTGAAAGGGATTAGCATAATTTGGGGGGGGCATGTTAGCACCTATTGGGTGGTAGTTAAGAACTTAGAAACATATGTCCATGCAAAGAAAGTTATGTGAAAGTTCCTAAGATTGTAATAACCCCAAACTGGAAAAAATCCAGACAGCCATCACTTGGTGGATAAAGTAATTGTGGTATATCCATGTCAATGGAGTACTCTTCAGCAATAAAAAGGAATGAATTACTGATACATGTACAAAATGGATGAACTTTAAAAACATCATACTACATATTATCTAATTCCACTGGTAAGAAATGCCCAGAAAAGGTATGCTTCTAGAGATAAAAAGTAGATTCATCAGTGGTCGCTTAGAGCTGGAAATGGGGCCGAGATTAAGAGCAAATGGACAGTAGGGTACTTCTGGATGATGGAAATGTTCTAAACGTGGAGGATGTTGATGGACGTAGAACTCCATGTATTTGATGAAAAGTCAGACTGTAGACTTTTCATGGATGATTTCTATGGTATGTGAGTTATATCTCAATGAAGCAGTTTTTTTCAAGGTCTATTAGAATGCTAAGGGAAACTGAGGAAGTAAGCAACCACGACGCAGGCCCCCGCCTACCCCCCCGCAACACACATGCATGCATATGCATGCACACACACACACACACACACACACACACACAAACTTCAAATGGGGAGAAGAGTCTCAGGCTTAAGATGGAACTCTGCACAGAAGTGGACATGGAGGTGGTGGCTTCACTGGGCAGAATGGTGGCAGAGCCAGCCTCCTCTGAGACTCCGGGGAAATACCCTGATGCCTTCACAGAGCTGGCCACAAGCCAGAATCACTGGGGATAGCTCCTGCAGCCAACGCTCATGGAATTGCTGGCCTGGGGACTGTTGTCTCCCTGAGTGGGAGCCAGAGACCTGCTGGAATGGGAAATTGGGGTACTTCACATTCCTGCTCTCCAGCCTTGCTTTCCTATCTCATTTCACTGTAATTATTAACCAATGGCAGGCAGCTCATTTGAGAAGTATTTGTGGGACTTGCTGTCCTGATGAGGATCTTTACAGGGCTTGCTGGCTCTTTCCTGTCTAGAGAGGTTATTCAAAGAGAGACAGGTGATGTTGACACTGGTGCACAGTGTCACCCAGAGACAAAAAGGTACCCAGAAGACCATCAGTCAGCCACAAACACACTAGTTCCAAAAACAGGGGAATAATTGACATATTAAAATCTATAGGTCCTAGGAGGCTACTAAACCCATCACATTTTTCTAAAGAGAGAGATAGAGAAAGCACGGTGCCCACAATACATCAATTAAAACCTGCCATTTCCCCAAAGCTGTCAGCTGCAGAGCGGCTGCCAGAAGTCCCCCTTCTCCGAGGGCGTCTTGAAAATGAGCACCTGGGGCAGCCAGAGCTATTAATAGGTGGAGGGAATGATAGAAAATGTCACAATGCACCTTTCCAAATAGAAAGGTGTCCAGACTTCTCGGGGAGGGAAGCAGGAGAGGAAAACGGCCCAAAGTCCTTAAGAAATTATTGCATCTTCTTTTTCTGAACTCGTATTGCATCTTCTTTTTCTGTCCCTCGTATTATAAGGGACAGCTTGTCACTTCCAAGGTGTCTGGTCTCTCTCGCTGCAGAGCTGGAGCGTCTCAGAGCTTGCTCATGGCTAGCAGGGTCGTCTTGCTTCATTCTTTTCAGAAAAGGGGCCAGAGAGGAATTGCTTCTGATCCAACCAGGAGAGCTTAGAGGTAGACGGTGTTGACTATTGCTAAGGTACAGCAGGCAGGAAAGATGGAGCCCAACACCTCAGCCGGATAAGGAAGAGACTGACCCTTTGGGACCATCAGTTTTCAAGAACTTCACAGATATACTCAGAATCCCCAACTACACTTCTGGATTGATTCCAAAATAATGTCCGTGAATTTCTTTTCAGCATGATGCCTTCCCACTAGGACTGACTAAACGCATTCTAGGTCTGGAGACAGGAAGTTTCAGTTCCTGCTGTTTTCTAGAACGTAACCTTGAAATTCAAAAGCTGGGTGAGCCTGGGCAAGTCACTGAAGTGCTTTAGACATCATTTCTTCCCATTATAAGATATTCCAACATAATGATCATTCAAGTTCCCCTCTAGTTTTAATATTCCTAGATTGTATCAGTGAGGTAAGAATTTTGCCCCTGGAGCAGGCTCAAGAATGCTCTCAATGAGGGGGAAGGTCAGCCGTCATTGCTTCAGTAGAGGCTGATTAAAACATCCACTCTTTCTTTCTTTTTTTTTAATAGCAAAGGTTGTTCTATTTTCCTCCAACCCAACTATCAAGCTTATTGTTGCTCTAATTTAACTTTATTACTCTTTTGTCTTGTCAATAAGAACATAATAGTGTCCTAAAAGAAAATGACAGCTTTTTTTCTTTCTCTTTGAGGTTTATTTCAAACAATTTTCTTTCTCCTTAATGAGGCTGATCCCTGTTTGCAGTTGCATGTTGTGTTCTCTTAATGGGAAGGTTTCAAACACAGAGGAGAAAAAGAAAAGCCTGCTTTCTTTTATTTATTTGTTGCTGGCCTTTTTGTCAGTTCAGATAGTTACCTTACACACCATTTATGAATCACGGTCTGTGCAACACAGTGCATTTTGAGGATGGTGCCTCTTCCTTGTCTTATTAAACAAAGTCTTGCCTGTCCAGTCAATGTGCTCACACTGCCCTGCTTTCTGAGGCCCTGGGTCTCCAGGTTTTCTTCTGCAAGTGGTAGGGGCCCAGCAGCTTTAAAGCTTTTTGATCAGGTTTCATGTAAGGAGACATGAAACATTAACTGGCATATTGGAACTACCACTGAGGCACCATTAGTCAACAATTATTGGACTTTAAAACTCTGGTCTCAGCTATCCCCCCAGTAAGCATACACCCAGGCCCTGTACTGAAAGAGAAAAGCGACCTACGTGCAGTTTGTGTTTTTTCCTCCAGTGTTGAGATGAGCTCAAGGATATGGATTGCTAACAATTTGGTGGCTCAGAATGTGTGTCCTATTCTGACGAGCCACATGGCAAATGTGGATGAGCAGGAGAACAAAGGTACTCAAATGTGCCAGCATGACTCTCTTTGGTCTACTTCCTCTTTTCCCTTTTCTTACAAAGGTCCTCTTTCCCCAGGTCCCCGGAGAAAACCTCTGCCTTCAGTCCCCACCTACACTGGAAATTTTATTTGGGCTCTGGTAGCCGCTGCTAACACACTAGCCACATGGACACACCTCGCAAGCCCAAGTGGAAGTGTGCTGGGTAGAGAGCCTTCAAAATCAGGGAGTCATTTTTATATGACTAGCTTTCTGACTTTCAGCCAGGGAACTCATTTTTTTTAAAGATTTTATTTATTTGACAGAGAGACACGGCGAGAGAGAGAACACAAGCAGGGGGAGTGGGAGAGGGAGAAGCAGGCTTCCCTTGGAGCAGGGAGCCCGATGCGGGGCTCGATCCCAGGGCTCTGGGACCAGGACCTGAGCCGAAGGCAGACGCTTAACCGACTGACCCACCCAGGTGCCCCTCATTTTCTTTTTAATGCTATGAAATAGTTGGGCCAAATAATTTTTAAGGTTTCATCCAAATCTAAATTCTATGCCAGGTATTATAGGAATAAGAACAGTTTAAAGGGACAGTCAAGCGAATAGCTTGGCTGAGAAAGAATTCTTAGAGAAACATAGGAATAAATTAGAGCAATAGATTACTAGAGAAGTTTCAAAAGCTCAGCATAAGAAAATTCTAGATCCCCAGTGGAGTTAGTTCAGGTTCCTGAAGAGGCGGGAGAACAACTGATTGCTGCTTCGGATGATGAGTTTGGCAACAATATGCAAGATATGGCTAAGACATTGTTGCTGAAGAAAGGGGAGCTCCATGTGAAGAGGGCCAGGCCCCAGAGAGTGGCGCTCCTTCACTTTTTTTCTCATCCAATTAAAACACAAAAGGGAGACTACATTCCAGGGAGGACGGGTGGGGGGGGGGGGGGGGGGGGGGGGTCCTGTTTGTTTATAGGCTCAGCACAGTTGCTAGGAATAACTGCAGGTGCTGACTGAATACATTACTGTTTAATTTAAAGTAACACAACACCTTTCTGATCTATTGAGAATGAGGGACAAAAGATGGTGAAGTGTCAATGAGATCTGGTTTCTTTTTCTTCTGGGGAGATGAGAAGATGGACAGTGAGAGGCAATGCAAAGGTAGTTGGGAAGGTAAATGGAGCTGCTGGGCCAGAAGTAAGGATAATGTTTTCAGTAGGTTGAATCTGAGGTGATGGAACCTAGACAGGAGAGAAGATACTGTGATCAGGTGGCAGGCCTCACTGGGCATTCCCTGTGTGGCCGGGCTGTCGGAAGCGGGTTGGCCACCTCTCAGAAATGGGTCATGATTGGCCACTTCTGAAGAACTACAGACTTCAGTGCTAACCCCTCAAGGAACAAGGCAATTTCTTCAGGTTCCCTTTTATGGATCATTAATGTGTTTTCCTCTCCAGTCCATCCTTCCTTACACCCCGCTTCTAAATCTATTCATTCAACAAATACTTGTTGAGTATCTCATCTGTGATATCTCATCTGAGGTATAGGTAAAGAGGCTGGAGAAAAAAAAAAAAGAGGCCATGATAGCAAATCCTAACATACATGGCTCTTACTTTTGATAGTAAGAAAGTTAAGGAGAAAGTAGAATATGACAATGAAAAAGATAGGGGCAGGGTGGAGATGGTGACATGATTGCACCTAGGGTGGCCAGGGATGATTTCTTCAAGGAGAGAAGCTCACGTTGAACTTCTCAGGTTGCTGAGGACGATGCACCACAGCTATTGGGAAGGAGTGTGCCAGAAAGAAGAAACAGGTGCCAAGGTTTGAGATGGGAAAGAGCTCGGCACGTCTGCAAGGTCTAAGGTCTAAAGGAGGCTGTGCGGCTGGCGCCCAGAGGGTGGGGCAGGTGAAGGACGTGAAGGGGGTTGATGGGGTCAGAGTGTGGGGGTGGAAGGAGACATCATCAAGAGGGAATTAAGAAACAGGTCAGGGATGCTATTTCTCACTAGGAGAAAAATCAAGATTGTGCTTTTTTTCTCCAAGATTAAGGATAAGGACACAGAATCAACTTCTGTTTGAACTCTGTTGGGTACCTTTTGTGAATCCCTAGGCCCAGCAATGGAGACTAAAGGGTGGTTCTTATCATGGCAGTATCCCCATTGTGTTTGCACAGGTAGAACAGGGATCAAGTAGGACATGGACTGGAAAAGAAATAAGACAGATGCACGACATTGTTTCTCAAAGATTGGCTGAGCTGAGGTATAAAGCCACTGGGACTAGAAACGGGAAATCCTAGCAGAAAGAGAATTGAAGTTATATAGAAAGGGAGATTGAAGGGAAGTAGAGTCAACAAAATGTCAATTGGCTGCACAATCCAAGAGCAGGCAGGAGAGGCCTTCTCTCAGGTGGGGGTGTGCAAGATTCCTCAAGCTCCATTCGGCCTATTTCAGAAGCTACTGTCTCAGACTGAAATGCACATGGTCCCGAATTTCTGAAACCACGATTATTTGCAAATGTTTCTGCATCCCTATTTCTGTAGCCCTATGTGATTGACTAAATGAAGAGAAGGCACCAACTGGAAAGGCAAAGATATGGATTTGGAAAGTCATTGTTGATTCCGATAGGTGATTGCTTAGGAAAATGAAAACGGGAGAACATCTGCAAACCCAAAGGCAGCTACGACCCTGCCCATAGAGTATGGTGAGCAAGACGACAGGCTTCTAGACTCGCGCGCCTCACTAATGAAAGGCTTTAGGACCCTTGTATCTGTTCACTGTCCCGGGACTGTACTCTCAGTAGCATCCTTGCAAGTTCTGACACAGAGGAACACCTGTTCCCAGGAGACAAGGGTAGGAGAGGGTGACAAGAAATTACTTACTGCAGTTTGCCTGGGGGCTACACTGGAGGTAGTGGAGGAGAACATTCCATGCGTTTCTAGTTTGTCATTTCATGGGTCGAGATAATGTCCCAATTAAGCACTCAAAAAAGAAAAGCACAGGAAGCGTCAGGGGAACAGGGTGGAAAGCAATCCTTCATGTTGTTGTACCAATTACTGACTCCGAGCTTTGGGGCAGGGCTGGCAGGGGGACTAAAGTTTAATAACTATGGTTGCTGAACTAAGGCCTTTCCTGCTGCCTCGACCACTGTATCCCTCAAAGGCAAGCATCACCAACACAGGAAGAAACGGATGGAAGGCAGCAAAGAGCTATTCCCAGTCACTGAGATAGACCCCCGGAACATTTGCAGGCTTCTTCCTATTTAGGAGGTTGCTTAAAGTTGCTTCAAAGCTGTGATTTAGGACCCATCCTGAGGCAGAGACTTCTGCTTCTCCAAGTAGAGAAGCACGAAACTGGAACGCCACCAAGGAAAAAACAGGGTAGACTTTGGGTTCCTGCTTTCTCTCCACAAGCCTTTGAGAAAGAGAACCACTGCAGGTTTTGCCCTTAGCCCAACAGGATAGCCAGAAGGAGTCTTTCCGTTCTGGTCTGCTTTCCACAGAATCACAGAGGGACTCAATGATTCCAACCTCCTTGTTAAAGAACTGGGGCCCGGAAATAGAAAGACAGGTCCCAAGTTACAGAGATAATCTCTGAGCTAGCCCAGCTAGCCCCACTCCTGCCTGCTGGGCTGTCACACCATGTTCTCTTTCTATTCAAGGAAACATGCAAGGGGGAGTGGGATTATCACAGGGAATAACAACGCATTTTAATGTAATATCTATGGACATTATTCTCCAATTTCTCCACTTTAACATGAACTAATTTTCTGTGATAGACTTCATCCTGTTTATGGCATTCGTCCCTGCTATCTGAATTGGGTCTTCCTCAAATTTCTCTGTTGAAGCTCTAGTATCTCTAACCTCCAGTACCATAGGATGTGACTGTAATTGGAAATAGGGCCCTTAAAGAGGTGATTAAGTTAAAATGAGGCCATTAGGGTGGGCCTTAATCCAATCTTACGGGCATCCTTATGAGAAGAGAAAATTTAGTAGGACACACACACACACACACACACACACACACACACACACACACACCCCAGAGATGGGCACACAGAGGAAAAGGCCATGTTGAGGGCACAGTGATAAGGCAGCCAACCACAAGCCAAGGACAAAGGCCTCAGGAGACACCAAACCTGCCAACACCTTGATCTTGGACTTTTAGCCTCCAGAATTGTGATAAAGTAAATTTTTGTTGCTGAAGCCACCTAGCCTGCGGCATTTTGTTATGCAGGACTAGCAAACTAATATAACCCCTTTAACAGCTATTTATTGAGCACTTAATTCATACAAGTCTGTTCAAAACACAATGAGAAAGAATGCACACGTTTTCAGTGCCTTTGTGGGAACTGTCATTTTATAAGGGGGGAAAGACACCTGGCAAGTTATGTTCCTAATGGTTATTTAGAGTTGGGACACGTCTTCTAAAAGCCAGGCACCTAGCTCAGGAAGTCTCTTCTAGGAAGCGAGAACATATCCAAAGTGTGACTTATGGATAAGCCTGACACAACATAAACTCAAACCCAACATACCACTTTGTGTTCTCCTAGCTCCTAATCCTACTTTATTATATGCACTATTAGGATTTCACAGAGCCAGAAGCTTCTCCCATGCTGCTGTATGGCCAGACCATGAGCAGTCACGTACAGCAACCAGCCTTCTCAGATCAGCATCCACTGCCCCTCCAAGCCCAGACTGGAGAGCCAGGCATCCTAGGGGTGCTCACAGATGCTCAAAAGTATCAATAAAATCATCCATGGACCTGAGCGAGCAAGAAGCAAACGGAAGCCAGGAGTTCCAAATGGAAGGACTTACTAACAGCCTCCAGGCCTGCTGGGGCCTCCCGCAGCTTCCCTCTGACGCCAGAGGGATCCGGATCCGCTTAGTGCCCCCATGAGACTATCTGGAAAAGAATCTCATGCATCAGAGGGGTCCTCATCTTCTTAGGAGGTCTCCCTTCACCCGAAGTCCAATGTTGCCTTATACTTTGCTTGTGTCTTTAAGGGACAGAGAGAACCCTGACAGGGTAGGGACACTTTCTTTGGGTCCCTGCTCACTGCTGCCAGTGGTCTTTTTTTGGCAAGAGCCATGCTACATCGAGAGGCCTGAAAAATCCCTTAATTCCCGCAGCCCTGACTGCCGAGTTCTTCATTATGTGGAGCCTCCATGCATCATCTGGCTGCCTCCCGCTTTTGTGTCTGGATTCCCTATCACGATTGGAGACCCCCAGAGGGCTACAGACTCCACAGCACCGGACCCCTCAGCAGGAACGCATTAAATATTTGTTGAGTGAAATGAAGGAGAAGACTGCCTGCAACTGCCAGCTTCCCAGCTGGGTTCTCTCTTCCTGGGAGGTACCAGCATGGACCTTCCGAAGTGGCAGCCAGATAGTTAAGCCTCTGCCAAAAGACGGACTTTTGGACTCCTGGGCCAGGGCAGCGGCCCTTTCGAGCAGGCACTGTTCAGTAGCTGCGGGCGCTCTGTGACAGGCATGTTCTGATTAGAGGAGAGAGGCTTCCCACCTCCCAGGGAAACTTGTTGATGAGCCGCCTGCCTCCGTAGGAAGCACAGGGGCTTTGCAGGGGCTCAGGGAGGCGGTGGGCACTGAGAGGACGATCACTTTAGACTTGTCCATTTAAAATGCTTTGACGTACTGGCTAAGTACCCAGAGGTTAACTAATGAACTTAAAAATAGGACATGATTGGGAGCGACAGGAGTTGTCTTTCTGGAAGGCGGAAAGATTTGAATCTTAATCCCCGGTGTGACACGGATGGATTCTGTGGCCTTAGGCAAATCTCATAAACTCGGCTTCACTTTCGTTACCATGCAGCAGGGAGACGGGGAGCTTCTCTGCGGCCGGGGCCAGTGGCGGTTTACCGGGCCCTGGTTGTCTGTGGCTGGGGAAGGCAGGCCTCCTCACTGGAGTTCGGTAGTGGGGCCACTTCTTCCCCCCCCCCCCCCCGCCCCTCCAGGACCTCCTCCTTCCTTTTGCCAATTCTTTCAGCCTCAAGGCCTTCAGATTGCAACAACACTCCTCAGGAGCCCTCTGGGGTGGCCTCACTCGACGGGTACATTTCGGGGCTCCTTCCTCTCCTAAAGCCCTCTTGTATCACACCTCCAGAGATTCTGTCCCGGGCCCTGGGTCTACAGAGGTTCTAGGTGACTGGCTGCTAAACCAACAGACTCGAGCAAAATTCTAAAGGTTTCGTCCCGACTTGACGTGTTCTCTGAGCAGATAGCATCTTTTCCTGAGACCTTAAACATTTTAACTCAAAGAAATGAGTGATCGAGGATTTGTAAACTGGTTTGATAAAACACATTTTTTTTGCTACCTATAGATACATTGCATTCTTGGTTCCTATAAAAATCACAGACTATAGGTAGATGGCTCTTCTGTGTTCAAATGTCTTTTGGTTAGAAGCAGAAGTGGTTATTTCCAAGTTCGTTTCCTAGCATTCATCTAATTTATTTATCAATTTATTTTTTCTCTCCTTCCCCACTAGATAGAAGCACCGTGAGTGCAGTCTACAGCTCACCACTGCATGGCCCTTACTTAGGTACTGATGAACTATTAGGGACGGCTCATAGAAATTTCTTGGTCATAAGTTCCCATGTGAAGCCCAACTCTCCTTTGAAAGAAAATCTCCAAAGTATTTCTACCTATAAAACATTTTGTTTACCAAACCGCATTCATTCAGTATCCATTTTCTAACCAAGAGAAATTTGATATGTTAGCCTGTACCAAGAAGAGTACTACTTCTATTTGGCTTTTTGAAATACTGAAATGGCTTTGGGCGCCCCACGTAATTTGTTTAGCTGTACATTTTGAGAATCCAACACAGAATGAGTGGGTAAGAATTAGTGTAAATATTATAGCAAATTGGACCACAGTTTTCAATCACCTCGGATATAGCTGCCTAACATTCCACAGTACGATTGTAAGAGAACTAATTGTTTTGTTATTTTTTTTCCCTTACCTATAGCCATTTGTTGTCTTTGCGACTCCAGGAAGAGCTAGAGGCACAGTGGATATACTTGGTTAATCTGTCTATACCACACTAAACATCCAGATGCTTAGATACTTGGAGACAGTATCTGACTAGCATTTTCAATTTTCATTCAAAGTGTCTAAATGCCATGAAGACTGAAACAAAGTTAATCAGTCTTCCACCAGTTTCGAAGGATAAAAATTGGGTGTGTGCAATGTGGAGAAAGAGCTGAAGGGAGGGAGGGAGAGGAGGAGAGAAAGGGAGAATGAACAGAACTGATTTTTGCAATCACCTCTGCTGTGTGGATCCTTCTCTGCCCTACAAAAGAGAGCAGTAGGTCAAGCTCAGTGTTTAATTGCCCCCGTATTCTTAAGGGTGCAGTACAGATTATGCTAATCATCCCACTTAAATAATTCATACATTACTGAAAGCTGCAGAGTCACTGCGAATAATGCAGGCAGAGCACACTGAAAAGCCACGGAAGTCATACGAACAGTATCTGTTTGATACGAGAAGGATGAGATGATCAAACAGAGCATTCTTTTCCTTAACCAGCCTCATTCTTAACTATAATTATTGACATCTATCATAAGCAATCCTGCGGCTTTTTACATTTTAACTACCTTCCAATTACTCCCATTTATTTCTAGAAGTGAGTATTTCCGTTCTATTTTATAGAAAGGACTTTGAGACAAGACATGAGTCTTCTTGTGTGAGTCCTCAAGCGTTAGCTCTACCAAATCTCAAAGATGATGTGATGGGTTGCATAAGGAAATTAAGAAGAACTATGACTGGAACCCCAAAGGGGCCATGAATGCTGTTCATGGCCCTTGCTTCCATCTGTATTTTTGTTTGGTATTGTAATTTGTTCCCTACAAGTGTTTCCTAAGTTACGGAAAATCCCCAAAGCCCATAAGCACGTAGTGGAAACATGATCTCTCCAGAACAATACACCCAGTGTGCGGTAGTCTAAATGATGTCTGAAGTCAGACCAACCTGGGGTCAAGTTCCCACTCTGCCCCTTACTACTTATGAGATGTGATCTTGGACAAGTTTCTACCTCTCTGAACCTTCATTTCCTCATGTATAAAATGGAAAGAGGAATTCTTCCCCGCCTGTTCTGTTGAGATCATGTAAATTGAGTGGTAGGCGCTTCCATTATGAAACAATGGGATTCTTCTTCATCAAATGGACAGCTAAGTCTGAAATATTAACTTTGTGTACATGTAGATGGTTTTCTGGTCTTCAGCAGAAAACCAGGGGCCCTTCTGTTTAGAAGGAGTACATGTGCTTGCATTAGCAGCTACATGTGTAAACATACACCAACCAGATCATCAGCTTATTAAGAATGAGACTTCGGAAATCAGGGGACAGGCATGACTCAGGTCATTCTCCGTGTCATTTCAGGAAAGCCTCTGGACTCCTTTGGATCCTAGTTTTCTTACATGTAAAACAGCAGCTTCTGGATAGAGGTAGTGGTATGCTGTTACTATTACAGGCTTGTAAGATCCAGCTGTTAGTATCTCTTCCAAATTCCACATTCAGCATCACATTTATAGCTTGACATGGGCCATGGTGAGAATGTTTACACCCTGAAAATCAAATCCTCAACTGCTACACACCAGCCCCCACTCTCCCTCCCAGAGGCTGTTAACCATTTACCAGCACAGTATTGACTAGAGATTCTATCAGAACTAACCATCTTGACCTTACACTTCATTTGTACCGTTTGCAGTTTTATAATAGCACCAAGTGGTAAAAAAAAAAAAAAAAAGGCCGATTGTGTAGCTTTACCACTTAGTATCTTTTGATTGCAAACAATGGGAAATTCAACTTTGTGATCTTGAATAATAAGGGCAAAATACTGGGTTATAATACTGGAAAGTCTAGAAGTAAGGCAGGCTTCAGGGATGGTTTAATTCAAAGGCTTAGAACCCGGCTTACACTTCTTTGAGATTCTTTTAGCTCTACCTTTTTTGAGGGCTCCCTTCATTTTCAGGCTGGCTTCTCTCTTAGCAGCTAAAACTGGCAGCAACGTTTCTGTCCTCATACCTTTATACCCCACCGACTCCCACTCTGAGCTGCTACATCTCAGAGTTCGAGTTCGATGTCCTAAGAGGATTTTTGACTGGTCCAGCTTAGGTCACATGACCATGTGGCTGGAAGGATAGAATCAATGACTGGCTTAGCCTAAATCTTCCCTTCCTGACTTTTATTTCCAAACAGAAACTGGGCACTGTTGGCAAGGGAGTAAGGAGATTTGCCTGCTCCTGAGGGTTAGGGGGTAACCAAGAGATGTTCCTAAATGCTTAGGAATATGTCTTTCTCGGACTCCTGCCCACCAATTTGAGGAATCAATCTGAAAAGATGCCGGTGTTAAAGAATACAGAGAAAATTATTTTGCCCTTTCTGCTCCAGAAAAGTACTTTTTGCTAGGAAAAGAAGAATCCAGCATCAAAAAAATGCAAAGGAATGAAGAGGGTTACACTCAGGACTATGTAGCCTACACGTTTCACTATGTGGCGAACCGTGAGAACATGGTGTTGTTCATGTGTTCAGACACCTATAACCTTCGACATCCGAAAATGAACAAGGAAGCATCTTCGGTTTTTCAAGGCTCCACGTTCAACATCAGTTTGTCAGTCACGGCGCGCCTATAGTCTGTTTGTAGACTGGAAAGATTGGTTCAGAACTTCGCCATTCCGTGATGGAATAACATTTTCTTGGAAACCTGAACCAGATCATCTATCTCTGTCAGAAAATCGTCCGTGCACAATAAACTGAAGTGTCACTACACGTCACTAATGAGAAATTTTCTTGTCCTCCCAAAACTTCCAGCCGGGGCACAATAAGTGGCAGAAGTGGATCTGACTGGCAAACTCTAAAAGCTCAGCTGAAATTCCAAAAAGCAAACTGTCAACCATTTGGCAGCAAGAAAAAAAAAATTATCTTTTTAAGTCTTAAAAATAATGCATTCAGTTCTTTCTCCCCTCTCTATTTGATCTTAAATCTCATCACATTGATCAAACAGGGCCCTAAGTGTAAATTTTACACTTTCCAAACCCTCAGAGCACTTAAGTTTTACATAATAGACATTACATTCACAGGGGACACAATTCTCCCTGGACAGCTTAAAAAGAAAATCTAGAAGAAACCTAATTAAAATAAGCACAAACACCGTAATGGCCTAGTGATTTTTATATATCATGCTCTGGCAGTCCTCCTAGGTGCTAGTAACGACCACCTGAAGGAAAGCTAAATACAAAACACCTCACCTATCCGGAATTCAACTACCTCACAATTCTGCAGCTTCAGAGCTCAGTTCCACATCAGGGAGCATTTTCAAAGTGACCTCTCAGCAGTCAAAACAGATGCCACAAAGTTCAAGCCCTTGATGACTTTTTATTCCTCAGATGAGTTAAGTCCTTATTCACACACTGTTAAATCTTAACTTGTGCATCAATTTGTCATATATATGTCTATTAGATTTCTTAAAACCTGAACAAATTACAAATAGACTATTAGAAAAAAGAAGAAATATAACCATATGTATGAAACCAGATGTGCTACAATAGAAGTAAAAAGTGACAATTATTCATTGAATATTTAATGAGCACCTACTATTCACTAGGCATTGTGACAAGATAATACCATGAAAGCAACAAATGAGAAAGCAACATTATATAAAATTAAAAAAAAAGACATAAGGGTTTAAAAGCAGTAGTTTGGGACCACTTAGAAGACAAGCAAATGGCCCTATCTCAAAAAAGCTCTGAGAGATGGATGCTTTACTGACCACCCAGAGTCCATGAAAAAAGATTCAATTATACTAAAAATTCTAGAAAGGTAGAAGCAAAATAACCTACCTTCAAATAATAAAAGTTAAAATTAAAAAAAAATGTTTTTGTTATGAAGAAAATTAAGCTACCAAAAGGATTACTTTCTGAAGGTCTAGAGGGCTGAGATTTACCCTAATCTGACCTGGTTCAACCATTAGGAAGTTCAGGGTAATTTCAAGATCAAAGACTAACCTGCTGTAGATCTCAAAAATCTGGATAGATGATCATGCACTAGAAAAAAAATGTTAGCACACAGACCAGAAAAATCTCACTCAGCAGGTGCCAGCAAATTTCAGCTCCATGGAACGCATGAAACTAACAGAGGCAAACATCTTTCATTTCGCACAAAATTCTATTGATACAGCTAAAAAATGAACTCTTCCCAATAGAACTGGCAAAAAAAAAAGTTGAGGATAAAAACCCATTTTAGGCAATGGGCACTGGATTTTCATCTGGTATTCTGCTACCAGAAGTAAAAGATTATTTGCACCTTCCAGTAAGACAATTAACTGCATGCACAGGGTCTTTGGACATTGGAACTAGGTATTTCTGTCAAAAGAATCCTTGAAAGGATGTAGAAATCAGAGTGAAACTAAATGGTCACCAGACTGTGTGTCAACAGTGTGTGGAATATCTTGTAACTTAGCAGACAATTTTCCTGTGAGAGCTTTCTCTTTGAAACTGTTAAGAATCCAAGTGTATTGGTATACTTATTATTCTACGGTTCATATTGCATATATTTAGTAGAGGATAAATGCAACTGCCAGTTTGCTCAATTCCTCAGGGGGGAAATGGGAGTTCAGTCTGTTAAGATAGAGTTTATTATGTTACTTTTGGTTCAAGCAAATAAAAAAAAAATCAGCTTTTGTTCACCAACAATTGGATTGATAAAATTAGTACTTCTAGTATTGGTCATAGAAGTCCATGGAACAAACTGAAAACATACCAACATCAACAAGGAAAATTTAAATAGATTAAACTCTCTGATGGTTTGGTCCCAGGTTGAATGGGGAGTGGGGTGGGAAGGGGAATGGAGAGCCGTGTCCTATCATATAATAAACACTTTATCTCATCATCACAAAAAGTCCCAGAAATTTATACATAATCCACCACCTACAACGATTACTTTAAATTTGTTGGATGACAGTAAGAATAAGCGTTTACAGAGAAACTCTGAAACGTGAGGCTCTCTTCTGGTTTTCAAAGCCAATGCCTCATAAACAATATGCGGTAAGAAATGAGCTTAGAGATCGAGTATTACAGTTACCTTTGTCTTCACAGCCCCAGTCAGAACTATCCTAACATCCTCAGTTGACCTCAATTCTGTAAATTGCATAAGTGACCAAAAATTCCCTTCCCTACAACTATTTGGAAACCACAAGATATTTTCATAAATTGACACTGCAAGAAGAGACCCCTGAGCAGTTCCAGTTGAAGGCTATTGAGAAGACAATAGATTTTTAGGTTGCTTCATAGAGTTATTTCCAGTGGTGGAGAAGCTAAGAAATTAAGACCCATGATAGGACTACTTCCTATCTTCCTGAGAGAATGCAATGCTTCAAGAGCAAAGAGAGGTCTTTATAATCTCAAAATCCTTTTCTAAAAGGAAAACTATCTCAAAGAAGGTGGGTGGGATAAAATATCTTCAAATATTTCTACAGGTGCCCACAGCATGGGAGTAGAGAAGCCATGAAGACCTTCATAGAGAAGAAATATTTTGAGTGTAATTTCCAATAAACTGCTAAATTGAAATTTCTATTACTAAACAGAACCTTGTTTTGACAAACTGAAAAGAAAATACGACAGATTCAATAACAGGGCAGAAGAAAACACTCATAAACCTTCCCTTAGGCCTTAGACAGTCATTATTACTTTACCAGGACCATATTCCAATCTACAGGAGAAAAATGGATTGTTTAAACAATATTATTTAACAATCTCCCATTAATTGACATTTCCCAGTTGTTGGGTTCACCCAATTACATTAGCCTTTAAACAGGCAGCACACTTCCATAATTTTTAATAAAAATGGCCATTTTGCAAGATTTAACTTGCTAAATAAGGGTATTAATTTCAATAAAGCAATTAGCACATTTACATAATTTGATATTGTTATTTTAATAGAACACAAGAGCTTTAAAAGGCAGTTTCTAATACAGGAAGGAGAATAGTGGCCCATTCACATGCAAAAACTAAACTTTAGCTCCCTGATAAAAAGTTAATAATAATAGGTCTTTATATTTGAGAAATAAGTGAAATTAGAGAGGTGAGGGCTTGGAAGTAAGTCAGCGTCCAATAGGCTTCAGCATCAACACCTGGACAAGGAGCCAACACGGGAGAGGAAGGGAGAGGAGGAGACCCCTTTCAGGAGTACTGAGAGGCTACTTAGAGGTGGAAAATGGCGCCTAGTTTTCTTTCAATGATGCTTTTGCCATAGAGCAGTTTGGTGAGTGTGCAGCAGTGACAAGGATGTTCAGGTAAAGCACAAGGGAAGGTAACAGAAAGTAAACAAAACAAAGTGGGGTTGTCCTTGAAAAGATGCTGCCAAACTGAGATATCTGTTGAAAGGGGAAGCATTTGTTTTGATATCTACATTCCAACGTGACAAGGGTCTCTTCCTGGGCACTGCCTGGCTCTTTCATATGGCCAGCCTGGCCTTGGTCGCATCGATTTTACTGGGATCTCCTCCTCAGTTGAAGGGGGTGGGCATTCCCAGGAGCCCTGGTGGTTTCCACCTACACTGTCCCAGGAATGGAGTTGGGGCTCAGTTTTGTTGGGGATGCTGGTGGTGTACAGACCAATAGAGCTCCGGGCTTCTAGGTTGTAGATGAAACACAAAATGGAGCACACTCTTGCTCGGTCACTCCATTTAAAATTAAGACGCCTCATCCAATGCTTCTAAACAAGCAGGACTGATGATTCTTGATTAAATAAAGTGAGGCAGCTTAACTTCATCTTCCTCAGCCTTCTGGAGATAAACCTTGCCAGAAAGAAGGGGTGGGGGATGAAGTCGAGAGGAGGAAAAGAATTATAGGAATAGGAACAGTGTGCGCAGAAGACTTGCATCACAGCATTGGCCCTAATCCCACGAGTCAACTCAGTCTTCTTTCCAAGTCATCTAGGTTTAAAACTGTTACCTGGCATGCTACCTGGAGCCAGAACGTTGACACAGCCCGTGAGTCAAGCCAGATAAGCTAAGTGCATGCCCACAGCCTCAAAACAAGCTCCTCATGAAAAGTGAGCATCCAGCACCATTCAACGGCACAAAATGTGTTCATGACCTGCTAGAGGAATCTGAATTCAAACTTTGTCCAGAAACGTTGAAAAGTCTCAGAATCAAGGAGGATAGGAACAAGCATTTATCTATATTACAAGAGTTGGGAGCCTCTCCACTTCCCTGCCCCAGTCGATAAATTGCAGATCTATGACCTAGTCTTTGATTCAGGTGGGACTCAGCAGATGCCTATGGGAGCCCCAGCAAGATCCACAAACAGCAATGTCAAGAAATTAATGGACTTATTACTGAGTCTGCAAGCTTGACTTTGGGTAGAGTTCGAGGCTTCATTTTGGGCCAACCATTTAAAATTTAAAACATACAAATTTTGCATTTGCACAGCTGGGATTTCTTCAATAAAACATATTTATTAACCCATCATGAAGACATATTCTTTCAATTAATGACTAACAGCAGAAATTCAACTCAATCAATTCTACAGGATAAAATTGAAGTCAGGGGAGTTTGAGACTGTCAGAGGCATCTCTGGTCATCGGCAAGCCCACAGAATGAAAGGTGCAGTATTGGCAGAGATTTTTAGAATTTGAAAGGACTCAATTTTTTCCAAAAAGGAAGGAAAGAAAGAGCAAGAAAAGAAGTCCCTCTGCTATTACTTCTAAATACTGGGCTCATCAAAGCAACTTTTTGATTGTAGATCATAAACTAGACTTCAAGTAATGAGGAGTTAATCTACCCCTTTTTCAGAGGCACGTGATATAAAGGCACCTTTTAAATAAAAGAAAGGCTTCCCTAGTATACTTGCTCTGTGCCATGCAGTGTGTCTGGCCTTGGGGATTTAGGGAGGGACCTCAGAGTCCTACTGCCTGCTCCCATCAGCTAGCAGTCGAGCTGGGTGGCTAGACAGGCAGCAATGACAACAGAGAATCATTCTGATACAGATAGAGGCTGTGGGGCACCTGGGGAGGCACATCCCTAGACAGGGTGATGGGCGTGGACAGGGAACGCAGCCCGCAGTCCGTGGGAGAGGCCTTAGGCTGGGCCTTAAAGGATGAGTGACCGTGAGTCAGGAAGCAGCAGAGGGGGTGAAGTTGGGTGGAGGAAGGGCATTTCAGGCAAAAGCTACTGCATGAGAGGAAGAGAGCAAGGCTTCCCCAAGGAAAGGAAGGCATTCAGAGTGCTGTAAGCAGCTGTAAGAGAGGTACTCAGAAAGGTACATAGCCAAATGTGCAGCTGCTATGGGAATGCAGGAAGGAAGGATGGGAGTCAGACAGACAGACAGCCGTATTTGCAGGGATAAAACAATGTACGGGTACCAGAGGTATTTAGCCTGCAAAATCCACAGCATTGGTGGTCACTAACAACCATTCAGCAGGAGACATAATACAGTCACCAGTCAGTATTCACTGGGAGAACAAATCAACCTGCCAAATTGATGAAAACAGAATTGCCAAAGACGACTTTCAGAGCCTCTTCTGATTCACGTAGGCTTTCAGGAAGTACAGTAGTTAGTCCCCCTTGACCTGTGGTTTTGCTTTCCCAGGTTCAGTTAACTCCCTGCCCCCCACACCTTACTGTTACCCTTGGCTGGAACAGTATTCCATGGGATCTTTGTATGCCTGTTTATTCTCGGCATTTAGGCCTCAGCACAAAGGGATATCTTCCCTGCTAATTCCACCTTAAGTTGTTCCTCTCTCTCCTATGGATACACCTCTTTTCTGTTCCATCACTCTGGGCTTTTTTTGTTTGTTTGTTTTTTCTTTGAAAACCCTTCTCACTCACTGGAAATATCTTACCAAATTTCTTACCTCCTTCCTACTTTACTGTCGGCCACCCCCCCCCCCCCCGAGAGACCGAAAGCTACATGAAAAATGGCATCTTATTTGCCTCATACATCACTCTTCCTCTAGCACTTGGGTAATGCCTGGACCATAACAGGTGTTCCATAAAATACTTATTACTTGAATTAATGAGAACCTTAGGGAGTAGAGGTGTTTTTTTTTAAGATTTATTTATTTTATTTGAAAAAGAGAGAGAACAGGAGAGCAGGAGGAGGGGCAGAGGGAGAGGGAGAGACTCTCAAGCATACTCCATGCTGAGCATGGAGCCCAACACAGGTTTGATCTCAGGACCCTGAGATCATGACCTGAGCCAAAAGTCAGATGTTTAAACTACTGAACCACTAAGTGCCCCAGAGTTTTTATGTTTGTTTGTTTGTTTTAAAGAATCCTGCTTCATATATGATGAGATTCAGAGAGGTTAAGAAACTTGCCCAGTCACACAGCAAGTGAATGGAAAAACTATTTTACCCTCAGGGTCTTTTCCAATTGACAAGACTGCTGCTGGGGAGGAAGGTAAGTCACACGGAAGATGAACAGGTGGGCTAAGTGAAGAACTTGGTATTTGTACTCCTATTTACTGATGTAAGATGCAGTGAGATACATAAAGCAAGAAAGGACAAGAAGAAAGGAACCTATCTCTGGTCTCACGGCAACAACTATCGGGGTTAAATTACAAAGTACTCAGGAAATTCACTTCTGGTCAAGCAGTGCCAAATGCAGAGTCAGGAGGACAGCAGAATTTACATATTTATACCTTAGTGAGTATTAAAGAAATTTACAGCCTCCCCGACACTGACTTTTATATATTCAAGTTCCCGCCTAGTGAGGTATATATCCAATTTTGGTAAATAAAGGTTTGTTTTCTTTCAGACTTTTTCAAATAAGTATCAAATCCCATTATGTGGCATTATTGTATGAAGTGCTAAAAACACAGCAATGAAGCGGTTAGTTGGGGTCCCTGCTCCTACAAGCTAACTTTTTTTTTAAGGGAGACACAAAACTCCACAGATATGTAGGATACATGCTATCAAGGAAATAAATAGTGTGAGGAGTTGTAGAATGCAGGTAGTTCCAAAAACAGGGCTGTCAGAAAAGGGCTCCATGAACAAGTAATGTTTGCTCTTGCGCCTTCGTTCATTTAGCAGATACTGAGCACCTACTAAATGCTTGTTTTAGAACCTGAAGGTACGATAGTAATGAGGGAAGTGAGGGAGGGAGCCGTGCATATACCCAGGGGAAGACAATGCATTAAGATAAGGCACAGCAAAGGCAGAGGTCTACAGATGGGAGAATATTCAGCCTATTTGAGGAATGTGGAAAAATCTAAGTGTGACCAAGAGAGAGTGGGAAGAAGAGGAGGCCATAGAAGCAACTGAGGCCAGATTATGGAGGGTCTTTGAGGTCAGGGTAAACACCTTGGTTTGTATTCCCAGTGAGATGGGAGGCCTTTGGAAGGCTGTGAGGCAGCTGGGACCATTCAGAGTGACAAGCGCCCTCTGGCGGCTGTGTGAAGAACATTTATGAATGAAGCAGGAGAGGAAGAAGTTTTGCCAGCAGGAGGAAGGGCAAGTGCAAAAAGATCCAGGGATAGGAGAACTTAGGCACTTTCCAGAAACAGAAAGAAGCCCAGTGTGACCAGAGAACTAGGGATCAAGGCCGGGAGTGGCAGGAGATGAGCATGTGGGAGTCCAATCAGGCAGGGCATCTGGATTTCCTGAATATAAGGAAAGCCTCAGATGCAAGGATCTTTTTATAAAACCAGCATATGCCTTAGGCCAAGGCTCACTTTCAAATGCTTTTCTTTGCTCAGTTGGCCTGAGCCAAGAGTGGGACAGCAAAATGTGGTTTATAAGCACGGACTACAAAAATGCCTTAATTTTTAAAAAGCGTGCCAATAGAGTCATAATTACTCAACACACAACCTCATGTGTATTTAATGACAGATGCAGTGATTACAGTGCTGAAGTCCTTCAGGGATAAAGAAATCGAATACTACCATTCTAGTTCCAAAGATGGTTTTTGTAGTTGGCTGCCTTATCACACTCTCATTACCAATAAATTGCCTCATTTCTCCACGACTAGTCATAATGGAAACGTGTATTTTGTGTAATTTAGGAGAAAGAGATCTAAGGTCCAAGTAGACGCATTTTTAAGAAATTAGATAAAAAGTTGAGAATTTTTCAGCTCTTCCGGACATGCCCCTTCTCCTCCTTTTAAATCTACAATAAGTACCCATGAATGAACAAGGGTCCATTTCCACAGCTTTCATGGAAAATGAGCAATACTTTATTCTGGCCACAGCATCTTTCACATTAGAAAGCCTGGCTTGATATGCTCAAAGAGAGTTTATCTCCAATGGGTACACTGATGGGGTTCAAATGATTTCTTTTTACCAAATATTAACAGCTAATCATGCAGCCAGCCGTAGCCACATGCTTGCTGACACCAGTAATTGTCTGCTTGTAGGATTCAGTGCCTGAGGGAAGGCAGAAATGACACAGCTGAGCTTCACTGAGCTAGACACACAAGCTATGGGGTGACACATGGGTATTCATAGCTGCAAGTTGACAGGGGAGATGTTCCACGAACTTCTACTTATCTCTAGTCCTGGGACAAATCCTACTCAGTATCTTTGGGAATTTTATTTCTACAGCATGAATAGGGAAAAAGAATGGAGCTGAGGATTTCGTGTCTGGGTTAATTTAATTTTAAAGCTGAGGAAGTAATGACTCCTGTTTTAAATACACTTTGAAATATGCTTTTCTGATTTTTGCGAATCGTTTGGAATTTCTCTCAAATCATATTGGAGATGATGAAATAAGTCATGGGAGACATAATTATGAACTCCCAAAGATATCCAGGTCTTAATCCCTAGAATTTCTGAATATGTTACCTTCATTGGCAAAAGGGGCTTTGCAGATGTGAAGATTGAGGACGCAGAGATGGGGAGACTATCCTGCATTATCTAGACAGGCTCAATCTAATCTATGAATCCCTAATAAGTGGAGAAACTTCCCTGGCTGTGGTCAGAGGGAAATAGGACAATGGAATCGGGGTCAGAGAGACTCTGCATTGCTAATCTTTGAAGATGGAAGAGAGGGCCACGAACCCCGCAGTGCAGGTAGCCTCGAGAACCTGGAAAGGGCAAGGGGCGGAGTCTCCTCTAGAACCTCCAGAAAGGCACACGACCTTGCTGACACTGATTTCAACCCAGCTCAACTCACGGAAGACTTCCAACTTACAGAACTGTAAGAGAGTAAATTTGTGTGGCGTCCCTATCTGTGATAAGGTTATGGCAGCAACTAATATGTAAGGTTGCTAGTTGTGTTTGATACAAAAGCAAGCCACTCATTTTATTTTGATCATTCAAGTGATGTATTACCTTTTTTAAAACCTGCTAAATAATGATAGCTGATTATACTGACTTTTCTACAAATGGAAAGGGGGATTTGGTGTAACATCAAGCTAATGAATGACTGAAGGACAAAAGGTCCTAAGGCTTTTAATCCCTTAATACTATGGTAAGTAGGATCAAAAGAGAGGAGATACAAGTTTTCTCCGAGAAAATTAAATAATTGGGCTACTAGAATTCAGGGATTTATTATGCTAGATACACATGCCTATTTCCTAATAAATTGCCATTTGTAATAGATTACTGCAGATTCCATTTCGGGGCAGCACACGCCCTACTTGCTCTTCTGCGTTGAGCTCATTCCAGATCGTCTTTTGAGTAACACATACTACGTTTGAGTAACTAAGGGAACTTAGAGCTTTGATATAGTCTGTGAAGAATAATGAGTTGTCCCCTTCTTTTTTTCCAGGCTTCTACTTTCATTCAAAAGCTCCACTCTCAGCCCGACACCTCTATTTAAATTATGGCCCCACATTCAACCAGGGAGCACACATTAATCTCGTCCTATTTTGAATACATCTTCTAAGGAGATGCACTAAAATAAATACATGCAGTATTTCAGAGGAAAAAATGCAAGTGAATAGAATCCTTTTACCAACAAAGTAATCAGATGTGAGCATCTGCTCTAACTACTCCCTTATAAACACGAGTGGGGAGAATTACTTAAGTATCAACAATAAATTCAGTTCAACAAATGTACTGAGTGCCTACTAGGGAAAAGGCTGTATTAGCATCCTGGCATATTGATGCAATGTTAGACTTTTGTCATTCTTATTACTAGAGATGCTATGAAGGAGCTATGGACTAGAAGATTCTTTTGTTTTGCCATTGCCCCAACCATCAAAACAAAGTACACTCTTATCAGGATGCAATCTGTACCCTCTTAGATTTTTTTTTTCCTATATATTTGGCTAGGTTTTATGGTTGGGGTGTGTGTGTGTGTGTGTGTGTGTGTGTGTGTGTGTTAATTTAAGGTCAACCAAGTCTACTTTTTTTCAAATAAATACAATGGCAAAAGTCACTAGTAAGTCATTAATATGAAAAAGTGATTAGTGTTTCACATACTATGTTTTGTGGAACATTTTCAATTCACTAAAGATTTTCTTGGAAAACTGGCTTTGACGATGCTTTCCTTTTATTAAATACTCGGAAGCCTTCTGTAGCAAAGAAACCAATTTGCATTTGTGGGTCACAGAGCTTCCTGAATTCACTGGGACACACAACCTCCCTTCCCCAAGCACCTTTCTTTCTCCCCCTCTCAGATGTGTTTTTATCCTGTGGCATGCCACTGGAATTCAGTTTGAAGAATGCTGTTCTGGAACAAGGTTTCTTAGTCTGGGCACCCTTGACATCTTGGAACGGGTAGTTCTTTGTCGGGGGCAGGGCTGCCCTGGGCATCGCAGGATGCTTACCAGCATCCCTGGATTCGATCCACTAGATGCCAGCAGTGTGAAACAAAAATGTCTGCAGACACTGAAGTCCTTTGGGGGCAAAATTACCCTCTGGTTGAGAATTACTGTCCTAGAGGATCTGCTAAGTTACTGGAAAGACGATCTTTTGTGTACTTAATTGCAAATATTCTGGTTATGTATTTTTTACTTCCTTCTTGCCCTTCGCCCTACGCCCAGACCTCATCCATGGCGTAGGCTACTTCTTGTCTGTCATTCTGCACTCATTTTCAGTTCTTTAAACATTCACTTCACCTTTCACCTCCTGAGAAACACATTCTCTCCCCAAGGGAATTCAAGCTATTCAAGGCATCCCTCTGCACTTCAGGAGCCTCTGAGCTACAACCTTTAGCAATTCTTCTTACATCTTAGTGTTGTCTAAAAATCTCCATACTTGTCACCAAAGAGCTGTCTTTTCTATCTAGTCCTCTGTGATAAGTCATTGAGACCAAGGGTATGGACTCGAGAATAGAACTGGGTCCAGTGGGAACGTCATAAGCGTGTAGGCCAATTAATCTCAAAAAGTGTTTCCATTCTCAAATTCACCTTGAAGGATGGTGCATGTGTGATTAGGAATGGGATCTCCTACCTGACAAATAATTTCTTTCATCTCTTCTAGTTTTACATTTTCAACCTGTACTTGCCTTTTGGGGTAGAATTCTTTTCATCCTTCCTTTATTTACATACCTGTGGGTACCTAAAAAACAATTTATAACACAAGAATGGAGTTGAACATCTAGTGGAGTTTAAGAACATAAAAACTAGAAACAATAGGCAACACTTCTTTAAAGGGCCTGGGCGTCTCCAGGATTTTGCTTGTTGTTTTACATATTTGGTCTCTAATTCACACACAAACACTGAAAACTGGCAAATTAGTATCACTGCTGTGCCCATGAGGAGCTGGAGCTCACAGACGGTGAGTGAAATGCCAAAGGTCACAAAACTGGTAAATTCTGAAGGAAAGAAGAAAAAAAAATTAAACCAAACTGTTGGTTCGCACTAGACTTTCACTGGAGCTTGCTTTGTTGTGCTTGGAAATTGGTTTCTCTCTAATTTGTATGACCTGAAAACCCATATTCTTTTTGCCATACAATGGATAAAATAATTCAGATATCAAACCTCACTCAACCTTTGAATTACGTATTTGACGTTAGCCCCTTTTAGTCCCCAAGGGTTAGGTAGGCTCTGGGCTTTTCATTAGCATCAGTGGCTCATCTGGGATTTGTTCATCCCAGGAGATTTTTCAGCGCACTTTAACAGACATTATTTCTGGTAAGGCAGAGAGGACGGGGTGATTGCCCTGTTTTAGAGATGCAGACACTGAGCAAGAGAGAAGCTGTGACTTGCCCTGGTCAGCAGCTCTTCTGTGAGTGGTCCAGCAACGGGACCCAATTTTTCAGACAATAAACCCCAAAAGGTTCCCTTTACACACATGGCTTTAGGCGAGGTCTTCAGAGCTGGACCAGTTCTACCATGACAGAGAGAAAGATGGATTATGAGGACAAGTAAAAAAATAAAATATACTCAGACAAACTGAATGATGGCTTTCGGGATCTTCACTCCGCAAAGAGAGTTGAGGTTCTCCAAGTTATGTGAGAGGAACTGTGTCCCTTTGATTCAGGAAATCACTTCTATAGTATGTCTAAAATCACATTCATACGTGGATCATGGATGTTCAGAATTTCAGAACAGCAAAAACTTTAGAAATCACCTACTTAAAATTAAAACTCCTTTGCAAATTATCAGGGCTAAAAATCTCAGAAGAGGAAAAGTAAGGGGATTTGACAAATGTAGAACAAGTCAAACAGAATTCCAAGTTGAAAGACACTGATTTGTCAGAGCTAAGTTCTTTACTTGAAACCCCCCTGGGAGCGGTACCTGTGACAGCTTTTGCCCCTCCCTCCATGAGATTATAGTCCTTGTTTATTTTAATCCCCATTTTGCAGATTCAGAAATTGAGGCTCAGAGTGGTGAACTCAAGGGTGGGTACAAGTCTGTCAATGATGCAGCTTTGATCCTGAGAGAGAGCATACCCTTTCCTTTGCTTGGAATCCTCTCAACCAGAAAGGGAAAATAAGGTTTCCTCAAGGAGCAAAAAAAAATCTTAATATTTTAAACATTAATGAAATCTCTAAAAAGATAGATGGTATAAAAACTATCACGCTAGTGAAAATTAGGCATTCAAAGAGGCCAAAAATTCAGAGTATGAAGTGTGTGCCAAAGGAATCATTCAATTACAACTCTTGGGTTATTTTAGGATATCCAAGATCGTCTTCAACCTATTTCTAAGTCCTCTCACTTTGAGACTTTAAAACCAAAGACGTAGGAGGGGTCAGTATATATTTAAGGATGAAGCTCTCAAAATAGTGAGTTGATGGTCAAATTAAAGGAAGAAGGTTAGTGTGGCCCTGGTAGTGCTGGAAAATGTACAAAATTTGAATGAAGATGGCTTTATGTAAATTTCACTCACTTGAAAATAAAGGAAATGAAAAAGACTTAAAATTGATTTCTTTACCTCCAGACTTTTTTCAGATACTAGGACTTCATATCCATTTGGATTGCTAAGACTTATATAAAAACAAAACCTTCTATTTCACTTTTATCAGTTTAACTAGAAGCCCTTCAACTCATTTTATCAATTAAAAATAAAATACAATTAAAAAAGGAAAGAAGCGACTTTCTGAGCTTCTTGACCTTGGCTCATTCTGCATTCCATTTTCTCCCTACCCAAAGGCCACAATCTGGAAGTTATGTAAATACTAACAATAGAAGCCAATGAGTGAAACTGCTGTTAATTTGAACCGACGTTAACCCATTGCTGATGAACACTTGTATCTTGGTAATAAACTCTCAGATGAAAGGCAGGGGAGTGATGGACATTTCACAGACATGGCACAACAATGAGAACCGGGTGGTATTCAAGGAGATGAAAGCTGAAGTCGACAGACTAGCAGATTGCTGGAAAAAGCATGAATGTTAAAGAGATATCTTGGGATACTTCAAAATACAGTTTCCCAGTCATCACCAACCCTCAGATGACTTGTTCCCAAGCCTTCATGACAGGAGTCACTGTTTTGACTACAAAGGACCTCTCCATGTTCCTGTGTTCCCGGGCTGGGATTTGGAATGAATGGGACACCATGCTCCTCAGTGGCCTCGAAGGGCTCCTAGCACACGCTGGCAGCTGGCCCAGAGTGTGTACAGTGGCCGGAAGTATCAGACCTTCCCTCCAAGCTCCACTTCTTTTGGTGTTATGACAGCAAGCACAGTGTGCCTCATCGCTAGACTTGCACAGTCCCTCTTTAAAGTCCCACATGAAACATGTTCAGTAACTTCAGAGGGAATTAGAAAATTAAAAATTTCTCCAGTAATGGAAGCATTCTAAAATAACTGAATCCCCAAACTAAAGTGGATCCCTTATGTGTCACAAACAAATACTAGAATGTGGCAGAAATATATTCTGTATTTAGCGGCTTGCATGACCTATATAAAATGAGAACCCAAAAAAGGAAGTTTTGACCTCACCACTGTTCTTTTACTACTGTGAATTGTTCTTCTCTGTCATTTTAACACCAAAGAAGATCTGATCCCATCATTTACTCTGGATAAATGGGTTCTATATGGAAAGGTATAGGAAATTGATTGAGAAATTAAATTGGCTTCATCGTATTGTCCCTAGGAAGTATTCTAAGTATTCATCAATCTTGGTACAATTCTGTTGAAAATTTCTATGTTCATAACCATAATGTCAAAACATCCTAGGGGTCAAAACACTAAAAATGATGTTTTAATTCTATTGCTTTAAATCCTTCAGTGGCTCATTTTGGATTTAAATGGGTTGTCATGGCTCTCTAGCCCCTTCTCCATCTGGGTTTCCACAAGTAGCATGTGTTACCCACCTCCAGAGTGGGTAAAATTTTTCAAGATTTCAAGTCTCCAGAGGCAGACTTAAAAAATCCTTAGAGAAGCAGGTGGTCAACATATATATATATATACATACACATACATACACACACACACACACACACACATTTTTTTTCCTTTGCTTGGACCTATCATCCCAACTACATTAATGAACCCTTTTCTTTCTCCTAAGATATAGTTAATCTCCTTGGACCCATACTGCCAAGCCAGCTACCTTCCTGGTATCATTTCCCTAGCCTCCCCCATCACTATCCATCCATCACTATCTATCTACTTCTATACAAATTCTCTGTAATATTAATTTTCTGGTCTCTTTCTTCCAAGAACATGAGATCTTGGAGGTCAGGGGCTATGTTGGCATCCTTAGAGCCTGTCACAACATCATTACAATGAGTATGAAGTGAACACTTAAAGGTCTATTCACAATAAAGAGTGAGTATGCTGTTTAGAGATCATAAACAGGGGTAGAAAGTTTATAATTACATACATCACTACTTCAGGCCTTTTTGAGCTATCATTTGGAAGCCCCACTTACGTTGTGCTCCCAGGCCCACCCATCTTGGGGACAAACAGCAGGATGTGGAGTGTAGGGCTCCACAGAGGCAACCCCAGTGACATGAACTCTGGGACAGTGTCAGAGGATAGAGGGAGGTCGGCAGAAGCCTGGGAAAACATCCCAAGTATCTTACAGGATTTGAACTGGCAGAAGTTTCCTCTGTCTGGCTACAAAATCCTAATAAGCTTATTCCATTTGTGTCTTTTTGTTACAAAAGCCAGCTCCTCTTATTTACGGTAGTTCAGGGACCTGCACTGCAGTGGCTTGTTGGGCT